>NC_081412.1:263418393-263745893 GCF_030272615.1 Cryptomeria japonica
GTATATATATATATTTGCATGTGTAGCATCATAAATTGTACACCCTTAATTAGGTGGTACAATTCCACACTTAGGTTAGCACCTGCGTTAGTGTGTTTGCATCTTGCATTTAAAATTCCCTTTAAGCATTTAATTAATTAATATAATTAAATCTAAAGCCTCCTCTTATCTTCTACACATCATAAAATTGGGCCCTTTACCCTAAGTGTGCCTCTTTTTATTCTATTCTCCCAATCAATCATTTCATCAAATACCCTAATTATGTCCTATTTCGACCTTCAAGGCCTGATTTTACATATCAAAACATTTCAAAATCCCACAAACTCGCACAAACTCCTAGAATTAGCTTTAAAATCACAACATCTTGCTTCCCTAAAAATTTGGCGAAAAGTTGGTCAGACCATGTTGGTACCAACATGGTCCTGACTTTTTCTCCTCGAATTTTGGGAGCATGTTTTGGTAGTATTTTAATATTCAAATACAAAAGATTGTCGAAAACAATCATTTCTAATTTGGCCTATGACTAAAAACAAAGTAAGGGTTTCCTACATAAACCCTTTATTTCCTTATTTGGAGATCTTAGATCTAGCAATTTAAGAATCTTCTTATGCAGCGAAAGTACAGGTTTTATGAAGTATACAACAACAAATAAAGCATCCATCAAGTCTGCATCAAGAATTTTCAACATCCCTTAAGAGCTTTGAAGACATTGAAGAATAATAGGAGATCACCAATCGATGATTGGATGGTACCTCTCCCTTAGGGTTTGGTATGGTTTCATGTTATTTTCATGTCTTTGTATGAGATTCATAACATTCATTTTCAGATTTGCATTCATGCTTTAGATCCATTACAAGATTTATGATTTGAAGCATTTACATTTACACTTACAATCATTTAGGGTTTGCTCTCCAAAGTGTAGGGTGGTACTCTAGATTTAATTTCTTGTTCATTTAGGATCTTTTATACACACAAGATTGTTGCACACATATTTTTACTATATTATTGGCTATTTTTGGAGGTGGAAATCGCCAAAATAAGGGGTTTGACAAAGGTAAAACCCTATATAGCCACCTAGACACCCTTTTTCAAGTTACAAGTGCAGGTACAGGAATCTGGTGGACGCAAAAATTTCAGGACCAATGGAAGACACAAAGATAGTCTCAAGGCCTAAATTTGATCTCAAATCTCAGAGATAGGGGCATGACACCCTGGGATAGGACCAAGGTGTGGCACCCTGGTCCCCAAGGTTTTGCAGTTTCAGGTGTTGAATCTGCCTATCAAACCCTCAGGACCTCAGATCCAAAAGATTAACTTTCTGTCTGCAGAGGGATAGGGGTGCCCAACACCCTAGGATCTGCCAGTTCTGTATCAGTTTCAGTAGTAGGTGCACCTCTAAACTCATTTCCCAGCTCTTATTTTTTACTCTCAGTTTCAATTTGTGCCAAATCTGCATTTTTAGTTTAGTGTGCTTTGTTTCTCATCCCCTAGTTTGGTTGATTGTTGCATCACATTTTACACATCTACTCCTCATTTACAACAAATGAATAGAAACCCTAAGAGATATTCCTTGACTCTCTCCTCACCACAAGAAGTACTCAAATTAAACCATCTCCCTAGGCTCTTTCATATTCCAGTGTGTGTACATGAGAGTGGGATTAGGTCTAGCTACTTGGTTTAATTTTTATATTAAAACTTAACCATTCATTCATCGTTTATCCCAATTGTCAAATGTGTAGAAGTAAATAACATAAAACAAAAGATAAATCACACAAGGACACCAATATTTTACTTGGAAAGCCCAATGTGAGAAAAACCATGGTGAGAACTATCTCACTATATGAAAATTGATTACAAATTAGCTTTAGGGTCTAGGCCAAGGAAGCTTACTGCTCTTGATATGAACTTGTAGGCTAGACACACAACCTTAGGGAAAGATACAATGGACTTGCAAAATACTAAATATCTCTTCTTTAGGCAAATATACAATAGATCAAATTAGAAAGATTAATTATTCTTGAACTGAGTAGAAGCACATCTTTTGAAATGCACCTTATAGTTCATTGTTCTAAACATTTGAAATTGTCATCATTATCACTCATTTGTAATTGCACATCTTTGCACTCACACCATACACATTATAATTGCACATCTTTACACTCACATCATACACCATACACAACTCCTAATTCAGCACATATCACCACATATAATCTTCTAAGATATCTCTTCCTTTATTTATCATTTTTACAAAGAAAATACATCAATTAGGTCAGCCTAATTATATGTAACATGTAGAGAATAAAAAATCAACCCCAAAAAATTCTCCAATGAAAAGTAGAAAGGAAACAAGATGTTTCAAGCATCACACCTTCTAATTACTCCCAAATACTCATCTTCAACTCTGCACGCTACGGCACAGACCAAAAATACTTAAGTTGGATCTGTTAGATAAAAATAATAAAGCAGCCTAGTCAAACATGCTCAAAATATGGTGTGGACCTCCTCAAAACTTTGTCAATGAAAAACATAAAATCACCTGAAACCAACAATACATCATCAAAGAACTACAACACCAAAAATGTTAGAAAGCAGATGAATGCAAAGCATTCCTATAAATAGGTACATTGTCACTATAGAACCAACACTTAGATGACACCAAATGAGGTACAGATCAAATGAAAACATAATACCTTGGATATAAAATTCTTTTTCATCCACTAATATCATACTACAACCACAAGAAAAGATGAATCTATGTGGCACAATGTGGACTAGAAAACTAAACCTACTTAGACAGACTATTCACTAGAATAATCACTGCAAACTAAAGTCTATTGAAAACATCTAAAAACTCTCTAATTCTCCAAGATATCCATAAGATAACCATATATCATTAGCTATAACCACCATTAACAATCATACATCAATATTAATACATGACAAAACACTAGATATAGCACCATTGCTCATATACTTCTAAACCATCTTTTAGACCTCAGTTGACATTAATGACAATAAATTTGACATAAATGACAACACAAAATTATATTTGCAACAATATCCCCCTTTTTCATTGATGGCAACACGTGTGCAACAACCAAAATATTAGTGTATATCTCTCCCAAACACCAATATATATCTCCCCATTTGACATCAAGGAAAAAGGGTGTCCCAATGAAAAACTCATTCTATCTCTACAAAATTTCTCCCCCTTACAATATGAACAAATCTGAAAACTAAAATCGTATTCCAACATTATTCTACTCATCCTCAAATAGATGTATAGGAATAAAAATTGTCTTACTAACAAAGATAAGGAGCTTGCATAGCTAGGGGCATATTTCCCTAGTGAACAAACTTGAGTTGAGACCAAGTGGTCTTCCAATCTTCTTATGCAAAGACTAAAATGTTGCACTAACTTTCAATTTTCAAATGAAGATACTTTTCCTCACTGCAATTATCCAAAATATTAACTACTTGATCCAACTTCTGAGAGTCTTTAAGAAGTTTCACCATGTTTTTTAGCTAAAGTCTATAGCATCTCTCAGATGACTGAACTATGTTGGTTGATTTTTTTTAAACTCAATGAGGTTTACAAAATGATGATTTCAAACACATTGTGCAAGACAATATATCTCAAAAGGAAAGATACAATCTCTCCTACTTATAAGGGAAGGCTCCCCCTTTCTACTACAATTTATATCTAATATTATTCTACCTACTAACTTTACACTAATTCAGGATGATACAATTACTTCACTCTCTTTTTTCAGAGCAAGTATTTTCCCAATTCCCTATCTAGAATGGTTTTCCTTTCTTAATACTAAAAACTATTTTAACTTGCTGTAATTCAAAACTATACACTAATTAGAAGCAAAGTGTCCATGAAAGTAAAAATCCTCCTATTGCATCCTTTTCTGAAAATTACTTATGGGACGAGAAAATATCAATGAAGTTCAAAGTCTTCTCTTTTTCATTATCCTATCAACCTTTTTACAAATAACTCTTTTTGAACCAATATTTTTTGAAATAAAAAATGAAGCACAAAGTCTTTATGTTTCTACTTGCACACAATTTATAAATAGCTCTAAGAATAACAAATCAAATCACAAAGTCTTTGAATGATTATCCACACACAATTCTTATTTTCAAATTCTCAAAGTAACACAAATTTTACTTCCCAAATCCGAACAACTTTTCTATATCACATAATTCACATTACTCAACTCAAACTCATCAGGAATAAATGACATAAATGACATAAGAACATTTGTATCATAGAAAAAGATGATTCCAACACAAAGTTTAACAACCAAAATTTGTCATCTTCTTATTTGATTGAGCTTGCAAAATCGCAATTTGAATAGAAAGTCTCACTTTTCTTTTCACTTTGGAAGAGTTTTGTTGCATAAAATAAAAAATACTAACTATGAAGAGCTCCCTCATATATATATATATATATATATATATATATATATATATATATATATATATATATATATATATATATATATATATATATATATATATATATATATATATATATATATATATATATATAATGAGAAAAAATAGGAAAATTGTAACTAATTTATGAATAAGTCAAAGAAAGAGTTCGATTTTACTTAGGACTTAATGCACTCCTAAACGCAAAACTATACATGCAAAATGACACTAGAAGTGTAGCTTGAAATTACAAAATGGAACTAGGCTATGAATGCATACAAATGACTAAGTTGTTGGAGCTTCATTTTGTGCATCATCATCTCTATCTTTTTTTAGAAATTCATCATACTAAGTTGTTGAAGCTTGGATCTCTGCATCATTAGGTTCATCTTCATAGCCAGAGATAACTTGTACCCCAGTAACTAAATTTTCTAATAAAGTACATTCTTTTTTGGACTTCTTCAAGATAGGCTCTAGATTATCCAAAATAGACTGAATTCCTATGAACTTATCAAGTGAGGAAAGTGAGAAATCTCCTCACTCTACTTCATCCTAGATGAACAACCTGAATACCTAAATAATTGAATCCAGGGGCAAAATATTATGTTCTTCATCAAACATTTTGCAGAGAAATTATGTGATCTTGGCCAAAATTTATTTAATAGTATTCTCACTTGTCTTTTTGGCCTTTTTAATGTCTTTAACTAATTCCTCCAAAACTTTCATTGTATGTTTTAGAAGTTCCTTATGTTGCACATAGAATTTTCTCAAAGGAACAACACTATTGTCAACCAGAACATCAAAGGGGAAATCCCTCGACTTGAGCCAATCTTAAAAGTTCTTTTCATGTGTTTCAATCCCTTGTGTTAAAGCATCAAGTGTTGTATCAAATTGAGATTCAATTCCTTGAATACTGTCGACCAAATTGATCGCTAAACTCATAAGATGTGTCCCTTGACTTTGCATTCTCTCCATCCACTCACCCACTACTTTGCCTCTTGAAGTAATCCTCTCAACTTGTTTGATGGCACCTTCATTAATAGATGAGGTCATTGGCTCAACTATCTTAGTAGATTTGACTTTTGAGCTTATACTTCTTTAATTTATTCACATCATATCTGAGAATGAGATATTAGAGGGCCTCTTGAGCATCTTTCTTGGTGTCATCATGGGTTTTGTTTGGCAAGATCTATTCTCCTGATAGTGTAATGATCTGTGGGAACTTCGTCTAGATTTTGATCCATCAAAGGCTCTACCACTTCAACATAATTGGCCTAATTGACTTTTATCCTTTAGACAATTTTGGATTTCTTGGTAGTCTTTGGTTTGATAGGAACTAATTGATCAAAGTCAAAATTATCAGGAGAAATTTCATGTTTCTTTCTTTTGGGAGTATTTGAAACCAACTATGGTGGTAGTGTAGAAACATTTTTAGAACTAGAAACCAGTATTTGGGAAGTAGTCTCTTGGCTCTGAACAACTGTAACCACTATAGGTGAAGTAGAAGTTGTAATAACTATAGTAGGAATATTTTTAATGGATGATTCAGTCATTAGGCTTAGAACCAGTTTCTACCAAGAATTTGTCAAAATCCAACATGATGGAAGTTACTTCTATTAGAGAGGAAAACACATGAACAATATTGTCTTGAGGGGTTTCTAATGAAGACTCATTATCTCTCATTGGTAATGATTCAATACTACAAGTAGTTGGTATATATGAAACTATAGATACAAATGGCATAGAAGTAGGAATAAAAACTTGTGAAGATGAAATGACTATTACCAAATCAGGTGCTCGAGAAACTTGCTCTTGAATATTATTTGATCCTCCATCCTTTGAAGTTCCTAGTAAGCTTTCCTCATCAAATTCTTTGTCTTTCTCTCCATGATGCTCCCCCTTTGTAGGTTGATCCTCATATTGATCTTCATCATCTACTAGTTCATTGTCTAAATCAGGAGGTTCATAATCCAAGTGTTCACCTAGTACCTCTAAATCCTTTTCTCCCTAAGCACTTGGAGTAGAATATTCGGCTTGCTTCTTTCCTTTACCTTTCCCATTGTAAATTTGAATCTAGGAGCAGCAGCTGAAGCCATAGGATTTTGTATGTTATTTGTTCTCAACTCTGATTTCTTCCCAATAGGTCTTGCAATATCTTCTTCTAAACTTGTGGTGAATCCCTTAAGATGAATGCCTTTTGAAGAATGCCACACATTAGTGTTTGCAAGCATCCTTTAGAGCTAGGTTCTTATGGAAATAACTTCCTTTTGTTACCATTGAATCAAAGGAAGGGAAGCACTATCAATTTTCTTAACCACATACATAGGCTCAAGAACATTACCATCATCATGAAGGTCTTCAGGTACATATGCCAAGTTGAGAGTAATTATCCATTATTTGGTGAGATGACTATAATCAAGTTTCCTAATATCCTTCTTTGTTCTATAGTCTATCCAAATATCTTGAATCCTATGAACATGAGTATAGGATCTTTTCAACTTGTTCTTCATACATCTATAATCAAAATCCTTCTGAGCTCTAAAATATTTCATTGTAATTTTTCTCATTTCTTCATCCATGGATCTAGCTTTGAAAACCGAATTAATTGAATATCTCCCAATGGACAAAGAAAACTTGAACCCTAGTCTATGTGAACCTATTTGTTTCTCATGAACATATACATTTGTTGTGCCAATTCCATCAAGACAATCTTGTTAGATGGATATCTGGGAAGCATGAATGGTTGGTCATAAAAGCAACCAACTCTAAGGTAAGTAAAGTTGGGAAATTGGAGAAAAATGTGTCATGCCCAAACTTCTGGGAAAAAAACACAAACAATTTTTTTTTTTTAACACTTAATTACATGCAACCTAGACTTAAATAGTTGTGACAACTTAACAAGTTGTTCCAAATGAATTCTTAATTGATATTAAAATGGGTTCCTAAAGAGAGTGATGAAATAAAATTTAACTAGAAGCCTTAGGTTTCGATATACTCCTAGACGATAGAATTGGATTATTACTTACGTAACAATTATGATAACTCCTATTATCAAGCTGAACAAATTGATTTTATAAGGACAATAATAAATACACTCAAATGTCCCTTTTATTTCAGTTGTGTTTTATAATATTTAATTAGATCAATTTCTACTAAATAGACATTAATATAATTACTTGATTCTATATCAATTATTTAACTAATATCAAATCTCCTCAATTTGTTAATAATTATAATCTTTTCATTATAACTTAATTAATTCCTGAATCTATTAAATCAATAATAATACAAAATTGGTGTGTTAGCATTAATTAATTGAGTATTTAAAAATAAAGTGTCAAATGTCATTATGGTAATTAAATTATTTACTAAAAGGTTCCACTTGGGTTAAGTAAATCCAAAAGTTCAATTCCATAGATTTATTTTACAAATATATTACTCCTCTACAATACCCCCTTACAAACGAAATAATTATTAGATGACCTTTGTTAAACTATCTCATCTAATTATATATTCCATTAAATTTCCCACAAAAATATATTTATATAACTTAAACCAAATTTCTATGAATTCCTCCCTTAAGAATATATTTATGCCTCATTATATTTTACAACCTCCTAAGATAAAGGTGATCACATTAATTCATTAAAAAATCTCCTTTATTTGAAATGGGATTCTAAATTATATATATTTTAATTTATTTTTAAATCATCCCCTTAAAAATATAATTTAGTCATATCCAATTAAATCACCCTGTAATACCCCTACCGTAATCGATCTCTAACCTGGGTTTAATCGTGATTAGTTATCTTGATATAATGATTACAGTTAGATGTTGATTTTACGCATCGCTGTTGATGTGATTTTCTCACTAGTTGTATGCAGGTTATTCAGTGTACCTATTTCGTGATTATAGTATCGGACTGACGCTTTCATTAGATTTTATAAATGTATGCATGTATGATCTTTTGTTGCAGGAGATTTCAGGTACAAAGTCGCATGAGTGCGAGGTTCGTCGTCACCTGGTTTTGCAGGTTTGAGCATACTTTTTAATCCTTAGAGTCGGATTAGGTGGTCGTAAGACCTTAGTCGGCCTTAGGCGTGCTCTAGTGAGCATCGCCAGTCGTCGTCGGTAATCCCTGTTGTTTGGGTTTGCGAGTCGTCTGTTTGGTTGACCTTCTCGGTTTGCGTGCCTGGTGTGTTTGGTTAATTGATTAATTAGCCTTTAGTAATTTGTTGAGTATTTATGCGTTTGTGCAGTGAAGATTAATGGATTAAATTGATTGAGAATTCGTTATGCGTTTTTCGTTGTTAATGAATTGCTCGTTTTAGATTGGAAGTAAATTTGAATTTAATGGCTGATTTCGATTATTAAATGCATTATCTATATATGCTGTTGAAAAGGAAGTTTTATTTTTGTTATCGCCATAGACGTAATTGCATTCTGTTGGATTCTGATAATTAGAAAGGTTAAATTTGTTTAATTGAGAAAATCGTCTTGAATTGATAAAGCAAGCTATATTGTTGATATTGTGGAAAAGGATTAAATTTAGAGTATTATTTGTAAATAAAAGTTTTTATTCCAAAAAAATGGAATTTTTGGGTCAACTCCTCCATATTACCCAAATTTGGGGGAGATTGGAAAGGAGGAACAATTTTGGAGAAGATTTTGGGGAATCTGACAGGTGGGCTCTCCCTCAGCCATGCCAGAATTGCGAATTGAGGTAGGATTCTGAATTGGTTATTGAAAATCAATTTGAGTGTTCATATGAATTTGGCTGGAAATTTTGGTTTTGAGTTTTTGGTTTTGAGATGCTGGTTATCCCTCCTTGATTTTGGGCGTTTGAAACCCTTGGGCGTTTGTAGAAGAATGAGAAAACCCTACATGAAAACATGATATCAATCTTATTTTGTTTAATTCGAATCTAAATTGAATCGAAATTTATTTCAATTCTGTGATGGACGTTTTTCTTTTTAGTTCGAATTGTGTTTACTATGGAAAATATTTATTTATTATGCCGAGCTGGGCGTGCATTTTAGTCGAACTGTGGTTTTTAATTAGCAAATTAATATTAAAATTTCGAACTGTGTGTTCGAAGCAAGTTTCGAATGCTGGCGTTCGAACCTGGGCGTCATTGTTTTGTGCTCGGACTGTGTTTTGGGGATGGGAGGTGGGGAGCGGAGCTCCACCCGCTCCCTCCCCCTCTCCCCCGCTCGCACCCCCTTCTCCCCACTTGTTCCCTCGGCTCTCCCCTTACCCGTAGGCGTTGAAAGCCCCGGCCGCAGCTCACTGCGGTGGCCGCAGGGCGCCGCGGAGCCTGCGGGCACCGCTGTGGCGCCGCCCGCATGGGCTCCCCTGCTGTGTGGTGTTCGATGGCGTTAGGGTTAGGGCACGGCCCGCCCTCACCTCCATCATTTTTTTTAAAATGCGTTTTTTTTTGTGTTGTTTAAAACATAGTATATTAAATGCGTTTTTTTTTATAAAAAGGAACTTAGTTTTATTTCAATGCATTTCCTTGTTTAAACGTAGTTTGTTTTAAACAATGTTTGAAATGCGGTTACAATGAAATTTTTAGTTTTAATTAAATGCATTTCTTTGTTTAAGTGTAGTGGTTTTAAACGAAGTTTTAAATGCGTATTCAATGTAATGTTTAGTAAAGAAAAAAAAAAGGGAGAAAAACATATGATATTTATATCATTTTAAGGAGAGTAATTTTTAATGTTGAGTTTTATTAGTTTTAAACTGGATTAGGGTGGCATATAGTGGTAAATGATAATTAGATATGGATTTATCTTATAATGGGTTTATAAGTGAATTAATTATTCAATCCCATTTCTCGACCTATGCTCCTTTCTAATTAAGTTTTACAACTGTTATTTCGCAATTGAATATTGTGTTTTTTTTATTCTTATCATTTGAGTAATTGAAAAGTGGTGAAACCTTTATCGTTGGGTGTTTGAATTGAACGATGTGCTTTTGGGAATGATTAGCTCCTTTAGTTTCTCCTTCTACATTTTTATTTCCGTTATTCGCATAATGCATCTGGAAGTGAAATTATGAATCTGTAGAGATTGATTTTTAGTCCAGTATGTTTATGACGTTTTGGGATGGAGATTAAATATCTTATTTTAATCGTTTAAACGGTTGTCTGAATTTTAATAATATGATTTGGTTAAAACTCTTTATGGCTTAAATTGCCTGTTCAATGCTTGAACCTTAGGAGTTAGAAACCCAAGAACAACTTACCCTTGATGAGATAGATAACTGTAACCTGTTTTTAGAACATGTAGAGAACTTGATCGATTTTAATGATTAAATCAATTTGAGAATTCATTGTCCTTTCTGATTATTGCATTGCGAGTTTAATTACTGTATTCGCTTTAATTTATGAAATGGCATGTTTTGCTTGTAAGTAGGACCCTGTCGTATGGATGATTTGGTGTTCCTGTTTCAGTCCTCGAATTTTGAGTTGACTATGGTATTGTGATGTTGTCTTAGTTGGTTATATCCTCTTTGAGTGAGTCGAATAATGATTCGTGGTTAACCTTAGTTGTCAGGTCTCTAGTTAGAGCACCGTCAGTAAGTGATTAACCTTGAGTCGTGTTTGACCTGATGATTGTATCTTCTTGAACTCCGTTCATCTTACCATGTGTATTCCGTGGTTTGAGTTCGTCTGAGTTAGTCTAGTGTCGTATGGGAAAGTGGCTTTCGATTGGGGGCCGCGCCCAAAGTGGCTGCTGGGTAACCCGTCGAAAGTGAGTCTAATAAGTGATAACCTAAATAGATTAGAAAATAATCTCTAAATAAGATAATGTGCCTCACACATGGGACGAATGCTATCATAGATTCGGCATGCTGTGAGAAGGCCTGAAATGGCAAACTACCTTCCTTGTCTTCACGAGAGGATGTGTGGGTCCACATGAGGCTTGGATGGGCCGGAAGTTCGGATTAGGTTGCCAGGGTTACCAGTGTATGGGCCGAGACCTATGAAGACTTGCCATGGTATCCATACCAGGTTGTGTGATGACACTTGTCCCTACGCTCGCTAGTGTGTTGTCGTTTGTCCTGTTTGAGTACCTTTAAGAGTCGTCCTTTTGGTCTCTGCCCTTGTGAGTGTCAGTTTCAGGTTAGACCTTGGGTGGTGATGGTTCAGTTTTATGGATGTTCTCTTGGTCCTCTTGTATTAGCTTGGATTATGTTCAGCTGGATCCTGTTCCTTGTAAGGATCGTTTATGTAATTGTGGACCGGTGTGGTCGTTTGTATATTGCTTATGTATCGCCTTGATGGCTGGATTGTAATTGGTGTAACCTCTTGTATTCTTAACCTTATTATTTATCAGAGGGGGTCTTGCAGTTGAGCAGACCCGGAGATGTAGCCCTTTAGGGGTGAACTCCGAGATCATTATGGTGTTATGTGATGCATTCTCTTCTGTCTCTTTATTCAGCTTTGTCATGTATGTTTAATTTATGTTGAATGGTTAAGTGGATAATTGGAATTAACTTTGAAATGCTTATATTCAATTCTATCTTGAATGCCATGTTGTTCGAATGCATAATTGGTTGGGATGCGATTTATCGTAAATGCATGTGTGAAATCGTCCTTTTAATGCAACAAGTTGGAATATGGAATAATGTATCTTAGAGTAATGAATTATACTCAGTTGTTGTTAAGAAATTTAAATATGCTCGGAAATATCTCTTATGTTTATGGTGAAGATCCTAGTGTATTAGTATGTAGATGTATGGTTTGTAATTTTAAATTGAAAAGCTTGAATGAGGTTGATGAATGGATCTTATGGATGAATCTTTGTGGTGATTTATATTTCCCTCTTTTGAAAGGAATTATTCTGATTATGATTTAACTCGTTATTAAGATTTTCAGCGTAATGGATTAATGGTGTGAGTTAAATGAATTGTGAATTAAGTAATCTCGTTGGGAAACTCTTTAGGAGTTAATGGAAGTCTTCCGCTATGTAATCTGAATCTTTGTTATCATGTTGCATCTTATGTGTTGTAACTTTAAAAAAAAAAAAAAATTTGCACTCCATTCTTGTGTTATTTTGGCTTATCCCTTCGGGGTTTCCTGGCGGGGCATTACATTTGGTATCAGAGCGCATGTTGCAAACATTGGGATCTCTGGTGTCGCGTGTGCCCTCTATTTGTGTGAGGTGTATCGACCTTATGTGTATGCTTGTCCTCCTTTTGCATGTGAGTGATTGAGCAGACCTTAGCTGGTGTGTAACGTGTGTGTTCACACCTTGTTTTGCCTTCTTGATGTTGGTGTTGAGTGCTTGTGCGTTGTTGCTTATTGATGTCTTGGTCTACGATTACTCTAATTTTGATAGAGAGTCATATGTACCTTCCCTTCTTGAGTGTTGTACTCTTTAGACTAATCCGTTTGGATTGGTCCGTGCTTGTCTTGAATCGGAAAGTGCGAATTGTGTTTGTTTAAAGATTATGATTTAGCTTAATGTTGTCCACTTGAAGGACTAGTATGGAAATTATGGTATGCTTATTTTGTAGAAAATTAAATGATTATCACCAATTCTCTCTCATTCTGAAAATTAAAATGATTATGATATGCGTAATTATCTTTGATTTGAGTTTCTTGTTTGCAAGAGAGGAAAGGGTGTGACTTCTTGAACCCTTGAGTGAGCCTTATGTCGTGTATGTTTTTAGATTATTAAAAGGGCTATGGGTTTAAAAATTTATTTTGGGTGAATGGGAGAAAACTGTATGTGTTTGGTTAAAGAATTCTCCATGTGTGTTTTGTAGGAGTAGCATGATTAAACTCTACCTTAGTAAGGTGCATTGCTATGCGAATAGTGGAATTATGTGAAACTGCTTGGTTTGTAGAAGAAGTACTAAAAAGGGCATGTTATTGTAGCTTCGAGAAAGTACTAAAGTGTTCTCTGAAAGATTGATTTATGTGTTTTCCGAAAGATTGTTTTCTGTGTTTCATTAAACCAGTTGATTGAAGATGTATTTTAGCAAATGCTCCATTGAACTCGCTGTTGGGTATATGTAATTACCTTAATGTGTTTAGAAAGTGCGAAGGAAAAAGCTTGTTTGATGTGTATGCATTAATATGTTCTATTTGGTTAATAGCTCCTTGCTTATCTTTGATCGTAATGTGATCTTCTCTAATAGGTTGCAAATTATGACATGTGTCTATATTGTATTATTATTAAGTGAGTGTTCTTATGAGGTCTTGCAGTATCGAAAAGATTGCCTCTCTTGATCTCTGTTTTGTTTGGAAAACTAGAACCTCTTGTTGCAACCATAACTATTGGAAATGTTTTTGTTCGGCTGATTGTCATCCTTCTAAACGGTAGTGAAATGAAAACCGTGTAATTAAATGATAGGCTTATAGTGGGAAATTTAATATTGCAGCGTGATCTTGTTTGATCTTGCGTGTTTTGTAGGAAATGGTTTGGTTATCAAACTCTCTTTCCCTTCTCTTTGCCTAATCATGAGATTTTTATAGAAATGGTATTAAGGAATGCTTTGAGTTAAATAGAATGTTTATAAAACATGTGAAATTGTGTGTTTGCCTTTGGCTTCATAGTGATAGATGAAAGTCTTAAGCTTTAGAAATGAATTTGCTTAGCTAGTAATTTAATTATGAATGCTTAGTGAGATTCGAGAAAGATATAGGAATGATGTTATTTCCTTATATAATTGTGAATTGTTAATAATTTCAGTAAACTTGAATTCAGTTATTTATGTAGAAAGCATAATTGGAATCTTCCTTGTATAGATGTTAGCGTACTGAAAAGTACTCCCCGTAAATGTGATTAAACCAGTATTGGGGTAATTGTGTGTATTGTAAGAAACCAGTGCGTATTCTGTGTGCCCATGGGTTGGTGAAGTAATCAACCATGGAGGATATGTTGCTTATGAGTATGGGAAACCATACTGTTTATGTAATGTTGCTTATTTGTTTCCCTACTGAGTACCAAACCTCGGGTTGTGGGTAACTCGGTATGTTAAGGGGTAGTATTCGAAGCGACCGTTCCTTGAATAGTATGGATTGGCGTGCGAGTAATGTCGACGCGAAGCGACTTTAGCTTCTCTACTTCGAGGAATGATATAGTTGTACTACTAAACTATATCAAGGTGTACTCAATACTTTCCCTTTGATGAATCTATTTATAGGTTTATGTGTGTTAGCCTATTCTCTTCCTTATCTGAGCATATAGATGGTAGTTTTTGTGCATATTGTTGGATTCTATTGGAGTATCTGTTGCCTTGTCTTCTTGAGAGGCGTGTTATTATTCTTACATAAGTTGCCAACTGGCCTATGTTGGTAGACTTGTGGGTGGACCAGAGTCATGTATACCTCTGACTTACGGCGAGTATCCTTCTAGATACGTCGCTATGCGGGATGTGACCTGCGCGTGCTTTTTCCGCGAGGTGCACTACCATGCGGGATACGTCCATTGTGTGTTTTCTCCACTTGGGGTATTGCCATGCCACGTGACGACGTGATGCGGGGTGATGTCGAGGTGCACACCGCCATGCCATGTGGATAGTGTGACTATGTCGCACCACATGATGAGCTACTGCAATAGCTAGTCAGTTGTTCCTTCCTTCCTCGTTGGTGGCTAGATGCTAGTCACACAGTGCTGTTATGTGCAGTTGTGATATTCCTTATATTTCTTTGGGGATCAGGAATTTATTTTACCTTGACTTTGAAGGTTTGGCCACGATCTTGTGATCTTTTGCACTTTGATTTGGTGTTGAAATTCCGGATTATTTTCTTACCTTATTGTTGGAATTGATGATTTATTATCTTTATTCATCTGTACTTTGGTGGCTAAACTAGTTTATCATTATTGTTTTCGGATGCTGGTCTTGTGTCGAAATGTGAAATTCCTCTCCAAGGACGTATGATACGGAATTGGTAGAGTGTGTGCGAGGAAGTTGTTGTAGGGAACCGTGAGGATGGGGGTATGTGAGGCTATGATGCAGCTAGTATCCACTACCTACCTATGTGTGGTGACTATCTCTTGGAGGCTAACCACCTTGTACAACAAGGGATATTCACAAAGGTCTTGTATGGAAGGTAGCACTGCTATGGTGTGCCTAGCACCATCGAGCCTTTGAGTGAGATATTGGATATTTATGATCATATTGTTGTTATGAGATCAGGCATAGAGATGCTGATCGTGCATGTTATCATTGACCGAGCATTAGACATGCTCACATGTGGCCTTTTCTGTTATGCATTCCAGTCATGTGGATGGTTATTATTTGTATCATGGAGTAAATTGTGTTAGCTTGTCGCTATGTTATGGGACATAGTCTTTGGAAAGGTTTTCTTATGCCTGGCAAGTGTAACCAATTGAGTTATTTATGTTGCTCTTATTTCATGAAAGTTGATTTGGTTATAGAAATTGATATTTTGAGCTAGTTCTATGTTATTAAATTTTATGATAAAGATGGATTGGTAAAGGAAATTGATCTTATGGCATGTTTTTCTGTCATTTTGATCGATGATTATGGTAATTGTGGTTTACCTCTTTAAAATGCTTTAATTTGATGTTACGAAAGGAAGAAAATTCTTGGTTCTTTGCTATGATTGTGGATAATTCCTAGAATATTTTATGGAATGTATGGTTCTAGATGTATCTTGCCAATGGATAATGGCGTTTGTTAAGGATTTTGCAATAGCATTTCATTTATTTATGGAAAGATTTCTATGTGCAATTTGATCTTTGTTGAATGAGTTTCAGGGCTGATGCGTACGACGTGTTCTTCATCTAGCCTTACGACTTCCAGGAGTAAGTCGGAACCTAGGGGGGGAGAATGTAATACCCCTACCGTAATCGATCTCTAACCTGGGTTTAATCGTGATTAGTTATCTTGATATAATGATTACAGTTAGATGTTGATTTTACGCATCGCTGTTGATGTGATTTTCTCACTAGTTGTATGCAGGTTATTCAGTGTACCTATTTCGTGATTATAGTATCGGACTGACGCTTTCATTAGATTTTATAAATGTATGCATGTATGATCTTTTGTTGCAGGAGATTTCAGGTACAAAGTCGCATGAGTGCGAGGTTCGTCGTCACCTGGTTTTGCAGGTTTGAGCATACTTTTTAATCCTTAGAGTCGGATTAGGTGGTCGTAAGACCTTAGTCGGCCTTAGGCGTGCTCTAGTGAGCATCGCCAGTCGTCGTCGGTAATCCCTGTTGTTTGGGTTTGCGAGTCGTCTGTTTGGTTGACCTTCTCGGTTTGCGTGCCTGGTGTGTTTGGTTAATTGATTAATTAGCCTTTAGTAATTTGTTGAGTATTTATGCGTTTGTGCAGTGAAGATTAATGGATTAAATTGATTGAGAATTCGTTATGCGTTTTTCGTTGTTAATGAATTGCTCGTTTTAGATTGGAAGTAAATTTGAATTTAATGGCTGATTTCGATTATTAAATGCATTATCTATATATGTTGTTGAAAAGGAAGTTTTATTTTTGTTATCGCCATAGACGTAATTGCATTCTGTTGGATTCTGATAATTAGAAAGGTTAAATTTGTTTAATTGAGAAAATCGTCTTGAATTGATAAAGCAAGCTATATTGTTGATATTGTGGAAAAGGATTAAATTTAGAGTATTATTTGTAAATAAAAGTTTTTATTCCAAAAAAATGGAATTTTTGGGTCAACTCCTCCATATTACCCAAATTTGGGGGAGATTGGAAAGGAGGAACAATTTTGGAGAAGATTTTGGGGAATCTGACAGGTGGGCTCTCCCTCAGCCATGCCAGGATTGCGAATTGAGGTAGGATTCTGAATTGGTTATTGAAAATCAATTTGAGTGTTCATATGAATTTGGCTGGAAATTTTGGTTTTGAGTTTTTGGTTTTGAGATGCTGGTTATCCCTCCTTGATTTTGGGCGTTTGAAACCCTTGGGCGTTTGTAGAAGAATGAGAAAACCCTACATGAAAACATGATATCAATCTTATTTTGTTTAATTCGAATCTAAATTGAATCAAAATTTATTTCAATTCTGTGATGGACGTTTTGCTTTTTAGTTCGAATTGTGTTTACTATGGAAAATATTTATTTATTATGCCGAGCTGGGCGTGCATTTTAGTCGAACTGTGGTTTTTAATTAGCAAATTAATATTAAAATTTCGAACTGTGTGTTCGAAGCAAGTTTCGAATGCTGGCGTTCGAACCTGGGCGTCATTGTTTTGTGCTCGGACTGTGTTTTGGGGATGGGAGGCGGGGAGCGGAGCTCCACCCGCTCCCTCCCCCTCTCCCCCGCTCGCACCCCCTTCTCCCCACTTGTTCCCTCGGCTCTCCCCTTACCCGCAGGCATTGAAAGCCCCGGCCGCGGCTCACTGCGGTGGCCGCAGGTCCGCGGTGGCCGCAGGGCGCCGCGGAGCCTGCGGGCACCGCTGTGGCGCCGCCCGCATGGGCTCCCCTGCTGTGTGGTGTTCGATGGCGTTAGGGTTAGGGCACGGCCCGCCCTCGCCTCCATCATTTTTTTTAAAATGCGTTTTTTTTTGTGTTGTTTAAAACATAGTATATTAAATGCGTTTTTTTTTATAAAAAGGAACTTAGTTTTATTTCAATGCATTTCCTTGTTTAAACGTAGTTTGTTTTAAACAATGTTTGAAATGCGGTTACAATGAAATTTTTAGTTTTAATTAAATGCATTTCTTTGTTTAAGTGTAGTGGTTTTAAACGAAGTTTTAAATGCGTATTCAATGTAATGTTTAGTAAAGAAAAAAAAAAGGGAGAAAAACATATGATATTTATATCATTTTAAGGAGAGTAATTTTTAATGTTGAGTTTTATTAGTTTTAAACTGGATTAGGGTGGCATATAGTGGTAAATGATAATTAGATATGGATTTATCTTATAATGGGTTTATAAGTGAATTAATTATTCAATCCCATTTCTCGACCTATGCTCCTTTCTAATTAAGTTTTACAACTGTTATTTCGCAATTGAATATTGTGTTTTTTTTATTCTTATCATTTGAGTAATTGAAAAGTGGTGAAACCTTTATCGTTGGGTGTTTGAATTGAACGATGTGCTTTTGGGAATGATTAGCTCCTTTAGTTTCTCCTTCTACATTTTTATTTCCGTTATTCGCATAATGCATCTGGAAGTGAAATTATGAATCTGTAGAGATTGATTTTTAGTCCAGTATGTTTATGACGTTTTGGGATGGAGATTAAATATCTTATTTTAATCGTTTAAACGGTTGTCTGAATTTTAATAATATGATTTGGTTAAAACTCTTTATGGCTTAAATTGCCTGTTCAATGCTTGAACCTTAGGAGTTAGAAACCCAAGAACAACTTACCCTTGATGAGATAGATAACTGTAACCTGTTTTTAGAACATGTAGAGAACTTGATCGATTTTAATGATTAAATCAATTTGAGAATTCATTGTCCTTTCTGATTATTGCATTGCGAGTTTAATTACTGTATTCGCTTTAATTTATGAAATGGCATGTTTTGCTTGTAAGTAGGACCCTGTCGTATGGATGATTTGGTGTTCCTGTTTCAGTCCTCGAATTTTGAGTTGACTATGGTATTGTGATGTTGTCTTAGTTGGTTATATCCTCTTTGAGTGAGTCGAATAATGATTCGTGGTTAACCTTAGTTGTCAGGTCTCTAGTTAGAGCACCGTCAGTAAGTGATTAACCTTGAGTCGTGTTTGACCTGATGATTGTATCTTCTTGAACTCCGTTCGTCTTACCATGTGTATTCCGTGGTTTGAGTTCGTCTGAGTTAGTCTAGTGTCGTATGGGAAAGTGGCTTTCGATTGGGGGCCGCGCCCAAAGTGGCTGCTGGGTAACCCGTCGAAAGTGAGTCTAATAAGTGATAACCTAAATAGATTAGAAAATAATCTCTAAATAAGATAATGTGCCTCACACATGGGACGAATGCTATCATAGATTCGGCATGCTGTGAGAAGGCCTGAAATGGCAAACTACCTTCCTTGTCTTCACGAGAGGATGTGTGGGTCCACATGAGGCTTGGATGGGCCGGAAGTTCGGATTAGGTTGCCAGGGTTACCAGTGTATGGGCCGGGACCTATGAAGACTTGCCATGGTATCCATACCAGGTTGTGTGATGACACTTGTCCCTACGCTCGCTAGTGTGTTGTCGTTTGTCCTGTTTGAGTACCTTTAAGAGTCGTCCTTTTGGTCTCTGCCCTTGTGAGTGTCAGTTTCAGGTTAGACCTTGGGTGGTGATGGTTCAGTTTTATGGATGTTCTCTTGGTCCTCTTGTATTAGCTTGGATTATGTTCAGCTGGATCCTGTTCCTTGTAAGGATCGTTTATGTAATTGTGGACCGGTGTGGTCGTTTGTATATTGCTTATGTATCGCCTTGATGGCTGGATTGTAATTGGTGTAACCTCTTGTATTCTTAACCTTATTATTTATCAGAGGGGGTCTTGCAGTTGAGCAGACCCGGAGATGTAGCCCTTTAGGGGTGAACTCCGAGATCATTATGGTGTTATGTGATGCATTCTCTTCTGTCTCTTTATTCAGCTTTGTCATGTATGTTTAATTTATGTTGAATGGTTAAGTGGATAATTGGAATTAACTTTGAAATGCTTATATTCAATTCTATCTTGAATGCCATGTTGTTCGAATGCATAATTGGTTGGGATGCGATTTATCGTAAATGCATGTGTGAAATCGTCCTTTTAATGCAACAAGTTGGAATATGGAATAATGTATCTTAGAGTAATGAATTATACTCAGTTGTTGTTAAGAAATTTAAATATGCTCGAAAATATCTCTTATGTTTATGGTGAAGATCCTAGTGTATTAGTATGTAGATGTATGGTTTGTAATTTTAAATTGAAAAGCTTGAATGAGGTTGATGAATGGATCTTATGGATGAATCTTTGTGGTGATTTATATTTCCCTCTTTTGAAAGGAATTATTCTGATTATGATTTAACTCGTTATTAAGATTTTCAGCGTAATGGATTAATGGTGTGAGTTAAATGAATTGTGAATTAAGTAATCTCGTTGGGAAACTCTTTAGGAGTTAATGGAAGTCTTCCGCTATGTAATCTGAATCTTTGTTATCATGTTGCATCTTATGTGTTGTAACTTTAAAAAAAAAAAAAAATTTGCACTCCATTCTTGTGTTATTTTGGCTTATCCCTTCGGGGTTTCCTGGCGGGGCATTACACACCCCCTTAGGGGATTAAATTATCATAATAATTGAAATTCCCATTAGTAAAAGTTAATCAAAATTAAATATATATGTGTGGGTATATATATGTGTGTGTGTGTGGAGTTTTCTACATAAGAAAATATAACAATTATACTCTTGTAAAAACCATTTATTCTATAATATGAAATAAAAACCCCTCTACAAAAAAAATCTTTCTTTATTATAAATGACAGCTCTCCCCAATCACTTAAATTCAAATTTCAAATCCTCTCTTAATATAATGTTGTTATATTCATCTAACCCTATTTAGGGTTTTCTCCGTTTTCCAAACAAAACCTACTTACTCTTACCTTATTTCCCTTATTTCGTAACCCTAACCTGGAGATTGGTTAGGGTCTACTTTATTTTGCTCTTTTTTTTTTGCAGGGTATATGGCCATGGGAGGGATGGCGAAGGCCAAAGTATGGTGGCCGAAGGAGGAGTGGAGAGCGGCTTAGCCGTTCCACTGTGGAAAACCACAGTGGTGGCCATGCCGTGCACTATGGTTATCCACAGAGCCGGCAACGCCACTCACTGTGGTTACCCACATTGGTGGCGCTACTCACTGTGGATACCCACAGTGGCGGCCATGTCGCTCACTATGGATACCCACAGTGACGGCGCTGCTCACTATGGTGTTAAGGGGGGGTGGGGTTTGAGTGCTCGACTACCCCAACCCCGTGCTTCATTGCTTAACATATTTTTATTTTATTTTTATTTTTATTTATTTATTTTTTTAAAATAGTTTTTATTTGTATTTCATTTTTAAATAAAAAACAATAATCTAGATGCATAAACAACAGTAAATACATGTATCTATTTCTCAATAGATAAGTTATAACCGAAAGTTATTAAGTGATATATATATATATATATAGACCTATTTATTTGTTTATTTATTTATTTATTCTTCTTTTACTATGTCATTTCCAGAGTGTTTTTTAATAGCAGCATTAGCATACCTTTATCTTTATATGTGTGTGTGTGTGTGTGTGTGTGTGTGTGTGTCCAGATTTGCATAATACAACAACATTATGTTTATTTGCATGTAATGCATTTCTATTTTGTTAGCTATATATGTTTATTTACATATATATATATATATATAACTATGTAGAAATGGATAAGTTAAAAGTAATTGTATTCTCAAAACTCACTGTAATTTTCTAGAATAATCTATATTGCTACAACATTTAAATTTATTTATTTTTATTTTTTTTAATTTTTAGGCAAAATAAATATGTATTAATATTTCCAAATCTGCACTTTTACTATCTGTTACACAAATTTAGAAATAAGTACAAATAACAAAAGTAAATTATTTTACAACTACATTATTTCTTCCACATTCATTTGGTAAATAAAACAGCCAAATACAAACTTAAGAAGATTTAAATAAAACTACCTTTAGAAGTATTTTTCTTTCTATATTTCCTTTCCAAAAATATAGACATAAATAGTAATTCTTTTTTTTTTTGTTTAAGTACATCTCTAGCACTTATTTATTTTTGCAGATTAACGTAAATAACCAAAATGAAACTACTTAATTATACAACTATTTTTCTCTTTCATTTCCAATATATTTGTCCTTTATTAACTCAATGAGTAGTAACAAATTTCTTCCATCTTTTCAAGCAATAACAATTAAAACGAATTAACTCAAAAGTCTTCCCTTCTCTTTATTTCTTGAATAAACTAGTCAAGATAAATACATTTTATTACATCATGATTTCTTTTATACAAATTGGTAAATAACAAAATCAAGCCTCTCATTTCTTCTAAGTGAGGGCTTGACAAATACATGCTCTTTTTGCATTTAAATATAAAAAGAAATAGGATCATTCCAAGCTTCCTTTTCAATCCTTCCCAAAGCAACCTGCAATACAAAATTTTAACGTTGTGACCATGGAGAGCTCACCTCCCAGCCTAGGCTTACTAGAAGCCACCCCCGAGCTTGGAGAACCAAGTCCTAGGTAGGTTACACTCAAGCAAACACAACAAGAAAGGGATAAACTCAACAAAACACATTCCCATCCCAAGGCTGAAACTTCATCACAAAATGTGATGTTGACAAGGGTGGAAGTGGACCAAGTACCTTTGAGGAGATTTGCTAGATAGTAACTCATAGCCAACTCATGGCATCCAAGAACACAACAAAATTCATCTTAACCCCACATCCTTATGACCCCCAAAGGCATATATGCCACATTTTCTCCCCTTATGACCCTCGAATGTATAAACAAAACTATGCAGCAAGGGTCACATGGACAAACCCTTGAGATCACTCTCATGATGAGAGCCTCTGTCATGCCCAAAATTTAGGGCAAAAACGGAACAAATTTTTTTTTTAAAACATACTAATTAATTAACAAGTTCACTCACACAACAAGCGTTATAGAAATTTTCATAATTAAATTCGATCTAGCTCTGAGACGAACCAAGCATCGATAGATTGATAAATATTTATTTGCGAAAAACTAACTGGTTTAATTTTATCTCCTCGAGATACCTAGCCATTAGGCTTATTAAATCAATCATGTTAAAGAAAGATAAGAGAGAAAAATTAATTTAATCTCCAATATGACTATATAGCCTAACCAACCATTTTTAAATTTCTCTTTATTACTTGCTTCAAATTATAACCAGAATTATATAAATATATATATATATATATATTTATATATACATATATATATATTTATAATTAAATACTTAATCCAAATTATGACCAGAATTTATATATATACATATATATATATATATATATATATCCATATATATATATATATAGATACATATATATATATATATTACATATATTTTAAATATTTTAATTCTAATTCAAAAGCACAATAACTTTCTAATTATTAATCCATATTTCCCCAACCCTAATTAGGGTTCTATTTTCTCATATATATATTTTCAAATCTAATTATCATATCATTTTTTAAAATCCATTTGCCCTAGCCCCACCCGGGCTAGGGTTTAACCCATATCTTTTTTTAACAAAAAAATTTTTTAGTTGGGCCGAAGACCCCAAGGCGGCCATGTTTTTTTTTTGTTGCAGGTTACGGAAGTGGAGGCGGGGAGGACCATGGCGCCATTGTGTGGGCGCATAGTGGGCGTTGCGGCACCACTGTGTGTCCACACAGTGGGCGCCGCTAGCGGCTCCCCACTGTGTGTCCACACAGTGGGCGCCGCTAGCGGCTCCCCACTGTGTGGCCACACAATGGCGGCCGCGGCTGTCCACTATGTGTCCACACAGTGGGAGCCGAAGTGGCTCCACTGTGTGTGCACACAGTGGGCGCCGCGTGGCCCTCACTGTGCGTACACACAGTGGGGTCCGCGTGGACCCAAAAACAATTCCCCTTTTTTTTTGTTAAAATTTTTTTTTTTTTTTTTTAAATATAATATATATAAATATATATATATATAAATATATATATATATAAATATATATTTATATATATATATATATATTTATATTTATATAGATTTATAATCATAGGTAAAAAGGGTGAAAATATTTCAATATATATATATATATATATATATATATTTTAAAAGATTTAGATGCAAAAATTTTAAACTAATATAACAAAGGGAAAAGCATTAAGTTAATTCAGGAATTTATATATATATATAATTTATATATATATACATATATATATATGAGAAGCTCTTTAATCAACTCTAACTAAAAATACAATTTAGAAATACATTTTAAGAAATACAATATACTCACTAGAATAAAAAGATTCATTGATTTTTCCTCAAATAAAATATTTACATAAAACATCTTTTTTCTTTAAAATACTTGAGATCTTTCAGCATAAATAAACTCCTGTTTTGCCACAAGTAAAATATAGATAAAATTTAAATGAAATCTATTCTTTTTTTTTCATAATACAAAGAAGCTTTTGCATGCAACTCAAAATAACTTTTCTTTTACTAAAAACCAGAAGTAGAAATAAAACAAGCTTTTCTTTTTCTTTCTTTAACAGCTCTAAGATATTCTACCAATTTGCAGGATGTTTCTTGAATAGCCACAACAATAAAACTTCAAGTCTATTTTCAATAATTACAACTTGCTTCTCCTTTCTATGAATGAGGCATACTTCTATAACAAATTTAAACAAATATCTGCAACTGGATTTAAGTATCTTCAATAATAATCTTCTATATCTTTTTCATGGATCCTATTCTCTTTCTCCTGACTTTCCTGCATAATAGATAAACACAATATGACCACGGAGTGCTCACCTCCCAGCCTAGGCTAACTGGTAGCCACCCCCGAGCTCGGAGAACCAATTCCTAGATGGGTAACAAACAGGCAAACACATAGAAAGCAATGCATACAGATATTCCAGACACATTCCCAACTTGGCTTTCACAGCACCACACTTTGGTGATGAACATTTTCAAAAGGGTGGTAGTGGACCAATACCCTGAGGAGAACTGCAAGTATGAAATAAACAAGAAGCCACCTCATGGCACAATAATAATATCAAGAATCTCAACCCCTTATTCCTTATGCCCCCCAAAGGCATTCTAGCCTTATATCCCTCCTTATGACCCCCATTGCACAAATAGGCCATGCAGCAAGGGTCACACAAAGATCCCTTGTGATCACTCTCAAAGAGAGTCTCCCACTCGAGGGTTGTCACTGCTACCACCCTCAAGATCCTCTTCTCTTCCAAGAGTAAGAGATCTTGAGAAAACTCCCAAATCACAACAATTCATAAAGAAATAATACCAAAAGATTTTCTAACACAAACTTTCAAGAACACAGATTTCTTACACCAACAACTTCCAGACATAAACAACAAGAAGACATTAAAATGAATAACTGAAACCAACCTTAATCTGCCCAAAGGTTTTATGATATTTGATGAAGAGCTGCCCAATCCACAAATCTTTTTCCTTCTACCCTTAATCAATTTTTCTATTCCATAACATTATTTTCTTTTCAAATTTTCTTCTGTCTCCAAAAATGGAGAGTGGGTGATTACCCTCCAATTCTCAAAAATCCTGCTTAAGAAGCTCACTTTCTGAGTTCTCACAAGTTTCCAAAACTAAAAAGGAAAGAAAGCAAAAATGCAAAAAGACTCCCATTCGAATAAGAAAAATCTAAATTAGATTTAACTTCTAAATTTTCAATTTTCGCTCAACTCAAAAAAGCCAATTTTTAAAGCATTAAAAAGATCATTATAAAGTAGAAACTTGCCTAAAATTACCCCTAACCCCTAGGTATACCTTATGGGCTTTAAGAAACCCTATTAAACTACCCCTAGGTGTTCATTTAACCCATTTTAAACCCCTTTGAAGTTTATTTTCGGGTCAAACATAAGTTGACCACCCCAAATATTATATTCCCAAAGTATTTATGACAACACATTATTTTATTTAAGAAGAAAAACTATAATTAAACACTTTCCCACCAAGAGACACAAATAAAACATTTAAATTTAAATCCACACATGTGTCAAGTGACACAAATAAAACACTTTTACAAAAATAAAACATGAAATTGTCTCTTGTGGTTTTTAAACAATAAATTTAAATAACACTTAACACTCATGCAGCATATACTGTTACGAATAAAATACAACACAAACGGAGTGTTGTCTCTTCAAATAGACAACCCCTGGCTTACGAACATACATAAGTCTAGGTTTGATTCTCCGTAATTTTCCATGGTCACATGGTAAACTTCCTGCGCATCTCAATTTACACATTAGTACTTCCAAATATCCATATATGATATAATTCAATAATATAACAATACACATCATTACTTGCATACAATTTTCATCTGCACAGATCAAATACAACTTTTACCAAGCAATTTCACATAAGCAATTTCATCTCAATTTACATAAACTAACCATACATCATAGTTCTATATTCAAGGTAAAGTCCTGCAAATTCAATAACGACATCTATCATTGCAATATCATTCTATCTAACAATCATGTAGTGTTCTATCTCATAAAGCATGTAAGTAAATCATCAAATCATAGCAATGTTATCCAAATCCTGAAATCATATAAGTTCTAAGTCTTAAAAAGCATCAAAATAAAGTATCCATCATAGTCTAAATATAAAATCCTCTGAATGTCAGACTGAGTCGAGGTGAGGCCTCACAGCCTCTCACTCTAAGGCTGTCAAACGCCTTCCATCCCCAAGACCATTTTTCCCTCCCAAGGGTAAGATGGCCTTGGATACTCCCAAAACACACTAGAATGCATAACAAAAATGGGAAAAGAATCTCATAAAGAAAACTTTCACAAATACAATACAAGGAAGGATACAATATTTACATTCATGCATTCCTACCAATAGATTTCAAACATACAAGTAAGAAAATGCACCTACCTTGAATCTGCCAAGGGTATTCTATTGATAGCTTGGAGAAGAGCAACCCAATCCACAAAACTTTTCTACAACACTTAGCCCAAAATTCCTATTCCAAAATTGTTTTTTTTTTTCAAATTTGCAAGATCTCCAAAACTGGAGAGTGGGTGATTACCTCACTAAGCCTCAATCTCTAGCCTAAGAAGGCTTCTCTCACTCCTTCCAACCTCTTGGATAGAGTGAGAGACTCCCATTGGTTGGTCTTCCCTAGGTCTTACACACTCCCTAGCCAAGACACTTCAAGAAGAATGAAATGGGGAAGAGGAATAACACCTACCAAGAAGGTTATCTAACCAAGGATGACACTCCTAAAGATGAAATTCGACCATCTAGGAAAACCCACTTTTCTGGGTGGTTAAACAAGCCCTAGGGGAAAGACACATGGCCAAATTTGGCCTTCACCCATAAGTACCCCATGAAGCCTAATAAAAATGCTCCAAAACTAACTCTAGGAGTTTATTTAACCCTTAGAAAGTCCACCTAAAGTTAACCTACGGGTCAACTCTGAGTTGACCCTTCTTATGGCTCACTATCCTAGATTTCTTGGTACCTTCAAGGATAATTTGGGAATATATTAATTAAACAAAAGTAAATCTCTCAAAAAGGTAACATGACAATTGCCAACACAACATACAACATATGTGTCAAGTGACATTACAAAATAATTCCACATCACAGATGCACACATAGCAATTGTCCCTTGAATGATTTAAACAATTTAATAAATACAATTTACACACATGCAACATTTATGTTTACGAATAAAATATAATACATACGGGGTGTTATCTCTCCAAATAGACAACCCCTAGTTTTACGAACGTACATAGGCCTAGGCTTGATTCTCCATAATGTTTCCATGGTCACACGGATAATTTTCCTGCACATCTCAATTAGACACTAGTAATCCCCAAATAGCCTCATATAATATTAAACACATTAATAAGAATACAAATCAGTCACTTCGCATACAATTGACATCATACAAATCAATTTACCACAAAACCAATGCAATCCATATAAAACAATTATCATAATCCTCATAAATTCCAACCATTCGTAAGGCATGCATCATAATAAAGTCCTGCAAATTTAGATATAGCTGACATACGTAGATCAAGATTATCCAATCAATGGATTATATAGGATTTCAAATCTACAACACATCAAAATGTACACCGCAAGGTGAAAAGATTCTATAACTTGGTTAAATTACTTTCTCACCAATCTATCCATCTAACATAGCCTATCCTATTGAATTAAAACAGTTATTAATATGGTCAACCATGGTCAACTAAGTTAACCAGAGCTTGATCGGAGAGGGGCTCTAAAAAATGCATCCATAATTATTAACTATTTCCCAATCTTTATTTGAAACTATTTTATTTTCCAAACTCTTGTCAAACAAATAGAAAAAGTGACCCAAGAAAGTATAATTGATTCTTCTGAAATAATATTGACTCTACTTTAAAGTCAATTGCGGTTAGTACTTCCAAACAACAATAGATCTTTTTTCACCTTCTATGGACAGACAATGAAAATTTATCATAGCTATTGCAACATATACCAAGTATGAAGTCATATAGAACTTCAGGGTGGTAGGAACCTGGGTAAGTTGATCACAAAGTGCATCACTTGTTTGCCTTCCCCAAAAGATTATTAAATTATTTTTCCTTATGACATGAATGTACTAATAAATCCATTCATAGTATGTATCTGATGTTGGCAAACCCTTTACCCTACTACAAAGAGGTATTAGATCATTCACTTCCTCTTTGAAATCACTCAGAATAAAAGTCTTGGGTCACCTGGCAATGGTTGGCCTTGGAGTTTTAAGCCAATTATCATTAATGTTCCTCTTATACTTCTTAGAATTATTCTCATAATAAATCGAGTAGCTAACTCTATATTTATGTTGAAAAAATAATCTATATCTGGACACTTGAACAATGTATCAAAGAAATCTTCATCCAAAACCAACACCTTATTCCCACTAGCATCTTTGACTCTTCTACTCACTAGATCAAAATGATTGGCCACGACAAGCACAATCTCAAGATTTCAAACTAATATGGAGAAAGAAGTGACCAAACATATACTACTATTGATATTTGGTTCCATCAAGTAGTAGTTAAGAGGATTTTCAACCCTTTTGACAAACTCATCCAGGTCTATATGGCCAAAATTTGTATCCCTAATATGCTCAATGTTGGATGACATTGAGGATGATGGAAAGGTAGGATGGGGATCTTTCTTTTTGAACTTCATATTTTTCTAACTTGGAGAATTGAATTCATCTAGTAGAAAAATTTGACTACAACATATTTGAGAAAAACCTCCCGAGTTAGCTAAAACATCTTGATGAGAAAAACTTCTTCATTGGGACAAGAAGACTGAAAAGGTCTTGTATAGGATATCTTCTAAAATCCCCTAAGAATAAAAATTTCCTCTTCATACTTAGAAAAATTATAAGGAAAGAATTGTATCACTTATATTTTCTACACTTAGAAAAAATTCTAAGTGGAAGTGTCAATCGATTCCATAGGCCCAATTTGCACCTAGGGTAGTGGTTACCAAATGTGAGATGCAAATTAGGTCTGTAGACCCAATTTACACCTTGAAAGGGTAAATATTTTTTTTAGTATGTGTCAGGTTTAAAGGCCTGATATACACCTAGGAAAGGGGAAGAACCTATGTAAGTCGGGTTCATAGGCCCAACTTACACTAGGAAAGCCATGGAGGTGGTGTTGTTCGAGTTCGTAGATCCAAACAAAACCCTTTGCTTGGTGTAGTAGTTCAAAAATATGAATCTGAAAAACACCATATGGTGTTGATTCATGTGATATAGTATTGCTAGGGTTATGGAGTTGTTCAGGTAGTTAGACCCAAACAACACTGGCATTTGGTGTAGACTCATGGGGTTCAGGTCTAAAGACCTGAACGACACCAATGTTTGGTGCTTCATGAAGACTTTAAAATGCCAAAAATATAATCATGATGTTGCCCACATCTAATGACCTAAATGAGACCAAAATTATGGTGTTTTTCAAACAGGTTTGATACAAAAGAAAAACGCAATTCAAAAACCCACAATGCAAAAAGAACAAGAAAAATGCAAAACATACCTGGTAAGATTGATGGTGAAGGCGACACTTTCCACAAGAGATCTCAATGCAAATAGGGCATGCAAGAAGGAAAATAAAAATAATAAAACCAAAGGAACAATAAATAAAAATTATTAGGAGTTTGATTTTAAAATGAACTCAAACTCATTTAATACGAATTGTGGGAAATAAATTATGTAGATCAGGTCCATAGACCTGATTTGAATCATTAGGTTCATTTCAAGTCTATGAACCTGATGAAGGAACACAAATAGACCACTAAGAGGGGGGTGAATCAATGGTAATTAAAATTTTAACTTTTTAAACACTCAACCAAAAGTAACTGAAATGCAGAGGGATCAAAAAGCACATGCACAAGATAAACATACACATAACACTAGATGTATGAGGAAAACCCATGGTGGGGAAAAACCTCGATGATAAATGCTACTAGAGTCTACTACTCTAATCTAGCCTCACAATGGAAATACTTTGGTTCCAACTATTTGATGTCTAGGTAAATGAGAAGGGGGGTGAATCGGTTGATAACTTAAAACAATTACTTTTATTCTTTTCACATTTGGATCCAAACCAAAGTGTTAATGAAGATAGATAAAACATGAAAAGCATAAATATATAACAGATCACACAATGAACACTAGATATGATGTGGAAAACCCAAGAAGGTAAAAACCATGAAGAATGTCAATTCTCAATATAAAACAAAAGTTAAGGTAAATTTTACAAAGGGTAGCTCACTGCTAGAATGCTCACTATAGATGAGCTCACTGCCCAAACAAAGGATCACTGGTGAAGAGAGATAGAAAGAAAGAAATAATCCACCACTGAAACACAGTCTACAAAAACCAAACTGCTTCTAGTACCTCAACACCAACACACTCTCACATATCACCAACAGATAGATATTTCCTTTCCAATATTGCATATCTTCAAAATAATGCAACACTTTTTCTATATTTAACTCATCCAAATCATCCTCATATATATATATATATATACAGTCTTTCAAGAAGCATAGTCTTCCAAGTCAAATGAGACAAAGATCTAAAATAGGTTCACTAAACATTCTGGTGGTGGGAATGAATGAGAAGTGGACCATACCACAACACACAATAATGGTCAAATCAACACATTACAATCATTATGAATTTCAGACCCAAAACATGACTCACGTGCTACACCAAAAGCCACTACACATCATCAAATTTTGGATTTAATCTGGACCCAAAAAATCATTGCCTAATGCATGAATACCATCAATCAACACCATATCTGATAACTAGAGATATCAAAATCACTATCAACACATTTGATCTACCAACACATCTTTCAAAGCACCAAATATTTTGGGAACACATATTCTAGATCACCAATACAAAAAACATCGATGACAACCATTATGTTGACATCAATGACAACCACTCAATATCATCATCATCACATCTACAACAACCTCCCCCTTTTTCATTGATGGCAACATCCATCAACAAAAAACACAAAACAATCTCTACACTACTCAACTCAGCAACAATCTTAATCTCTCAATATCTCTCCCCCTTTGATATTAAGGACAAAGGTGGGCATACCTCCCTATGAGAAACTTTCTCTTGCTCCCCTATGAGGAAGCACCCAAGCATCAGTCCTGATAGAAATATGCAAGTTGTTCACTAGACTAATACACATCCAAATGTACATCAGTTCACTTGAGGAAGGGGTAATACCCCTAGCTTCTACTAGAGATACTCAAAAGTATCTTTATGCAATGCCTTCATGAATATATATGCAATCTACTCTTTTGTAGGTACATACTCAAGCTTTACTTCATTATTCAACACCTTTTCCCTCAAGAAGTGATATCGAATGGACATATGCTTTGTTCTGGAATGTTGTTTGTAATGCCCCTCCTCAACCTAGTTGATGTGATACATGTGATAGGTTCTCCAAGACCATGAGAGGATGTTCAAGATTATGATTAGGATGATAGGTATTTTAGTTGCTTAGTGTGAGGCTAGGAATTATGTGGATTCATGTTATCTGATGGTTGTATAGAGGATGGTGTAGTGTTTGCCTTTGAGCGAATTCCCATTCCACTTTGGTAGACTCGATCAGACATTTATGTTGTGCGATGGATATGATAGACATGGTTAGATACGCATGGTGCATGGATGTTATTTTGACTTTTATATGTTCCTCGTTGATGATAATTGATAGATATTATATGCTTCATGACTTTGATATTATTGATTATGCTCATGCCTAGTTACGAATTTATGAGATTTAGATGTTAAAATAATGATTGCAGTGCTATACGTACTTATGTTGTGATTGATGTATAGATGGATAGTGTTAGTCTTTTGATTATAATGTACATGGATAGATTTCATTGATTTTTTCTTTATTATGTAATGGACATACCAACCCCAGTTTTGATTTATTTATGATGTGATGGTGATTGTATGAGTTTTGTCTAACTATTTGTGTGGGGGAATCAATGTCACAATGCTCATTGTAAGCAAATGTGCCATTGCGACATTCTCCCACATGCTTGTGATGTATGGATATATGTATGTATATATGCACATGTACTTCATTATGGTTGCAGGGATTGCAAATATTAAGACACTTATTCCTCCTGGGAAATCGGGTGTGAGCTCCCTTGGCTTTACAAGTGCAAGCGTGTCTCTTCCCAATGGCAAATGTGGTATGGAGATGTCATTGATTCCCGACTCACACCCTAGGTCTAGTTTGGTTGCCAGTGTTGTCGCAAGTCTTGGCGTGATACGCCATGTCGTCATGTCATTCAGCCAATTTATTTAATTTATTTAATTATAATTTGTCAATTACAAGAATAGATTGATTAATTGACCCATTTGATTATGATTGTTGACTGATTGTGTTAAGTGATTATCTAATATTAAGTAATGATTTTATGGTGATAATGTTTATTTTAATTTATTTAATAATGCTCATTTTAATTTATTTAATAATGTTTACCTCGATTTATTTAATAATGTTTGACAATTTGATTTAATTGACAAATGATATTTAATGATCTTTGACTATTTTATTATCTTCACTTTTTGAAATTTAAATAATGATATTTTGATTTATTTAACAATAGTGATTTTGGATTTGGTGGCAATTAATAAGTATTAAATTATTTCTCCATAGTGATTTATTTAGCTATTGACGATTTGATTATTATTTATTGTCTGTGATTTTATCATTTAATTTACTTTTAAATTATTAGCGGTACTTGATTAATTTTGAATAATAGTAATGATAAGGGTGAGTATTAAATAGTTTTCTTATATTTACCTTTATATTATTATTTTAATATCATTTTCTTGATTTCAGTTTTAATTAGAAATAATAATAATAATATAAACATTATTACGTTGATTTTCAAAATCCCATGAAATAAAATGGGGAAAATAAACTTAATGTTATAAGTTTATAAAAATATGATATTAAAATATTTTATTATTTTCAAGCTAGGATTTCATGGATTTTGATTTGGGAGATTTATTTGGTTTTCTCGTGAATGAGAGAGGGGGATCATTTTTTATTTATTCCGCATTCTCTATTTTGTTCTTCCTTCTGCAATTTTTGGAGAATTGGAGAATTGGGAACTTGCTTTTGGAAGAGATTAGTTGCTGCCCAAAGATTTCTTCCACATCTCATAGGAAGACGTAGGTTTTGTTTTTTCCTTGCTCTTTCTAGGTTTAAGTTCAAATTTTGAAAGAAATATATGTTTTTCTTCCCTTCTATGTTTCAAAATTTGAGTGCATTCATGGGGTTTTTTGTTGAAATGATGTTAATTCAGTAGTTGTTGGGTGAAATGCATTGCTATTCAGCATGAAATCTAATTCTAAGTTTTTCTCTGTTTGAGTTTGAATCAAGTGAAACTGGGAAAATTGGGGTTTCATTATTTGCAGATGTAAAATGTTGTTATTCATGTTTGGAAATTTGTGATTCAATTGGAGTATTGATTTACCCATCTTTATTGGGTTTTGAAATTTGAACTCATCTGCTACCATAGCAAAATTGCTGCTATTTTTATTTAAATTGGATAGGGCAAATCTAATTGTTTTCTTTTTACCCATGTTATCTTGTACGATGGGCTGCAAATTTTAATTGCACTGCCCCTCTAATCCCCCCGTTGTGTTGTTCAAACCCACTTAGTGGGTTGGGTGTTGTGGCACCACCCACATAAGTGGTAGGTAATGCAGCACCAACCACATACGTGGTGGTGTTGTCCAAAACCTCCCACATAGTGGAGGGTGCTGCAACACCAACCGCCTACTTGGTGGTGTTGCCAGCACCTCCCACCTATGTGGTGCTGCTACTAGCACCTCCCACCTACGTGGTGGTGTTATTCAACACCTCCCACGTATGAGGGATGGGTTTTGTGCACCCAATCTTGTGTAGTTTAAAAAAAAATTGATTTTAAATTTTGATGGGTGTTGTGCACCCAACCTTGTGTAATCTAAAAAAAAATCGATTTTAATTTTGAAGGGTTTTGTACACCTAGCATTATGCAATTTAAAATTTGACCCTATGAACTTGGAATCAAAATATTATCCTATTGGAAATGAATTGCCAGTATGGGTGTAAATTCAATTTTCCCTGACATTATGAAATTATGAGATTCATTTCTTTTTTATTTCTCAGCCTATCACATATGTATGTTTTTGATAATTATTAATTCAATCTGGTTGGCATTATGGTGATAAATTGTGTGATTCTGTGATAGTTATTGTGTTATGACTTCAATGCATGTACTTACATTTTCAACTGTAGTTAATTTGATTGTTTAAACGTTAGTTATTATTCTAAGTGAGTAATTGTGAAGTTTGCTCGTAATTTTAGGGTGAGCCGCGAGTATTAGCATGGGCTAAGCGTAAAATACTCTTTGCCCCAATTTGTTCATTGTTCACCTTCATGTTTGTCAATGTTGTGTATTTTGTTGGTTTAGTTCTGGAGGCCGCCTTGGTGATTGTTTAATACAAGTTAAAGTTCTCATCAAATGTCTAGTTATTTGTGTGTTTAATTTTGTTTTTCATGTGTACCCTCATGATGATTCTTGTCATGAGGATGAATTTCTTATGATGTTGATTTTGTGGCAGCGGGTGTGAAGACCTCACTAAGTTTCCAGTTACTTGATAGCAGTCATATTATAATATTGTTTTGTTTTCCTTTGGTCAAGAGGCTCTCCTTTTTATTGAGTCGATGACTATTCCTTTGGGTATGTGATGATTTGTGGTATGTCGTTGTATGATGTTTGCATTAGATTTGCTTGGTTATTTATGAGCCTCTTACTTTGTTGATTCATGGGTCCATGTAGAGGGAGAGGGCTTCCTTATGACACCGGGGATCATGAGGTTCCTTATAAGGATGCATGAAATCTGGACCTCTCAGGCGTAAGGGAGTTTACCATATTTTAAGCAAGTGATAACAAAATTAATGAATGGGTATGGGTAGTTAGAGAATAAAAAAGATAATAATTTATCTGTGCCTCATGACTCAGTCCTAGGGAGGTTTTTTTAGGCTGAGCATGAGAAGACTATGGAGACAATAAGCCAATCTCCCTTGGTCTCTCAAAGGTCAAGATGGCTCTGCATGCCCACAGGCTAGTGCCTTGTTCTTTGTTTTGCATTTGATGACACTCCCTTATACATGTGAGTCCCTTATGTTACTTTCACATTTATGCTTGATGTTTTATCAACATCTGGAGTTTCTTATTATTGTGTTGTGTTGAGTTATGCTTGTGTATGTGAAGTGTTTGCCGATAGTCCCTTGGGTCAAAAGCATCAACCTAGGCTTAGTGTGTGAGTCAGGACCTAGTGACATCGCTTAGCTCAGGGGGTGGTTCCTTGTAGGTTCCACATTGGTCGGGTGGTTGGAGTTTTTTGCCATTGGGCTTTTTCCCTCTTCTTAGGTGTTTTCTTCATGCGTGGACTTGGATTTTTTATCATGTTGATTTTGGATCCTTGGAGCATATTAATGTATTGGATCACTTCATGATTTGAGATGTTTTCATTATGTAATAGACTAGGAATATTGAATAAGGAGTGAGTTAACCTCATGATTGTACCTTTATGTAACAACAACATCTATTATATTCATCATCATGTTTAGATTAGACTTCCAATGGAAGTAATGTAATCTACTCTCATGTAATTAGGGAAGAAGTAAATCATAAACACTTGTAAGTAATGACTTAGTATTTTTAAGCATTTTAATCCTTTGACTTGATGTATAAAACTTTGATGGAAATAGTCATGTTGTTTATGAGTAATTTAGTTAGTTGTAATTCCAGTATGCTATGGTTAAAGTTAGTTTAGATCAGAAATACAACCACTTATGTAGAATTAATATGTTAGATATATGGATGTAAAGATGTGGTCAATGCAATGATAGTAAGATGTTTTATTATTTTCATTATGATATATCTTGACATATGTAATGAGCTAATGCTAGACAATCAAACACATTCACATGGTTATCAATGCAAACTAAGTAGATTTTAGTATCTTGTTTATGAGTTAAAATGACTTGAACAATGAGATTAAACCAAAGACCATAATGAGCTACCAAAGTTAGAGCATGAAAACACAAGACCTCTCGTTGGCACAGTTACTACCATGGTAACCCAATCAGCGCAAGGCTGAAAACTAATATAAAACTTAACAAATTGATATCATCAAGAACTAAAAGGGAATGCACATGTAATGTAAGTGCTGAAATAAAACTATGAATGCATATTTAGTGTCAATGTGAATATAACTGTTGTAGACATCTAAAAATGGTCAATGCTTGCGGAATCGTACTTTAACATTTGTGCATTGCCTTATTCTAGGGTTTTTGCATCGCATTAACATTTCTCCTATGATTCACATTTGGTCTTTATCATTTGCGAGCATCGAGTCCTTCTTCGGCATTCTTCATTTATCTCACTCTCGAATTTGGTCTTGTCAACAATAATCTTTAGTCATGATTTTGGTCGATCTTATCCTCTCGCATCAATGTGCATGCTCATTTGTCATCATTTTGGACATTGTCAATCCTAATTAGGGTTTTGTCCTCTTATCAATCTTGTCATTTTGCAATCGATTTGTCATCAATCATTGTCCTTTTACCAATCTTGTCATTTTGCGATCGATTTGTCATCGATCATGGTCATTTTTAATCTTGTCATTTTGCGATCAATTTGTCATCGATCATCGTCCTTCTCAATCACGTCAATTTGGATCAATTTGTCATTGCTCCTTGTCAATTGGTGCATTTGTCAATCAAATCACTTATCAAAATCATGATCGAATCAACATCAAATCAATCTTACACCAAGATCTGATTGTTGTCCTTGCATTTCTAATTCATCTTCTAGGGTTTCATGATTTATTTCATTTAACCTTGTTTGTCATTTTCTCTCCATTTTCTCTTTAGGATAAATGATTTATTTATTTATCCTAAGTCTTCTTGTCACAATTAAATGTTTATTTAATTGGCTAATTAATTCCCTCTCTTTGTGTGAATTAATTAATGAATGAAAACTTGTTAATTAATTCACTTAATTTCTAATTTCTCCTAATTCCTAATTTTCTAATTTCATCATTTCTAATTTTCCTAATTCCTAATTTCCACCTATTTTCTAATTTGTCAAATTTAATTTCCACCTAATTAATTTCTCTCTAGTTCTCCCTATTTTTGTGCTTCGGTGGAAGCATGAATTTCTCATGCGTCATACTTTTGGCATAGCAAGATGTCATAGGATTTTAGTTCTCTAACCTTTGCATTGTCAATATGTCATAATCATGGCATAGAAGGTGTCATAACCTTCTTCTTTCCACTCAATTGTGCCATTTTTGAAATCAATTGCCTCTAATATCAATTTCATGCTAATCTGATCTTTTCTCCAATTTGTCTATAAATTGGATGAATTTCTTTAATCAAGACTACTACCTAGTCGAATCAATCACGCTTTGAGTATTCTTGCGCTACAATCTTATCTACTTGCTTTCACATCATGCTTATGCACTAGTAGGTGAGATCCACAAATAAATCTATTTGAAGGAGAAAGAAGGACAATGGAGCCACATGAAGGAGACATCCAAGTCTGCATTTGGTTTGCTTAGTTTTCAATCTTGAATTGATGTGTTGTTTTCATGCCTTTATTGAGTGTTTTTAGGATTGATCATTGCATTTGAGCTTTCGTGATTGAGCTATATTAATATTGATTTTCTTTGATGATTTCCAGATTCCTATCTACATTAAATGGTGAACCCGACATGAACTAACCCCCTAACCATGCTTTTGAGTGCTTTTGAGATGATTTGCAAGTGAAAAACCCAAGAAACAGGGTAATGCAGGCCTTTTTGGGCACTTATGCGCCTGTGTAGGAGCAATCTGCGCCTATGTCAAGCATTCTACACCTATGTTAAAGACTTATATGCCTATGTTAGAGGGATCTACACCTGTGTTGCATCATTCTGCACCTGTGTCAAGCATTCTACGCCTGTGTAAGGCCAGAAACAGAGGTAAAAAAAAAGCAGTTTTTCTTGCAAATTGATTTGTTTTGCATTCTGTGTTTTCTTTTTGGTTTTATGGTACTAATTATTTGTGTAGCATCTTTGCATTATGCATGGAAAAGACAAAGATGAAACTACTAACGAGTTTTATGCAGGTTCGATAGTCAAAGACTAAACATATCAAACTTCTGACTTGGGTTTTGCAGGTTGCCTTGGACTACAACTAGACTTTGTGTTTGTAATTAATATTTAGGCACCTAGTATGATTTATAGATAGGATGGAATGAATGTGTGTTTTCTTTGATTGTTGAGTTTGACATTGGAGTAGGAGAGTATGCTCTCATCCTTCTTAGGGTGATCAAAAATCTAGATCTTCGATACCATGCTCATGTTTTTGATTGTGTGTCACCTTTAGAGGGCCTGCCTTCCCGACCATTTTCTTTTGCAAGCAAGTGACAATCATGAGAAGGGAATGACCCAAAGTGAGTACGGCTAGAATACCTTGGCATTCTATCTCACTATAAACAAATACCTGATGGGCGAAAGCTTTGGAGGAAGGGTTACGTGGGAATTGAAGTTACTTAGGAAGTGATGACCCTTGAACTCTTTCTCATATCAACATCTAAGTAGGACCTCAAGGTCTAAATCATGCTTGCATGACTACATTTGTTTGGTATCTTGGTGGGATTAATGTCTCAACCATGCTTGTGTGACACCAAGGAGTAACGCTTAACAAAAATCCTTACTAAACACCTTGTATTTAGAGGCCAAAAATCCTTCTAGTTGCTTGAGAAGGACAAGTTCGGATACTTGGAAGAGATACTAAGTTCGCCATGGGGAGATTTCCATGGGGACTGATGCTTGGCTGCCTTGAGAAGTGAGTGTCATGGAGGGGAGCCCGTGCGGTCAAGCATCTATGTATTCTCCTTGAATCCCATAACGAGTCTACCTCTCAAGTACCTAATGTCCTTGCCTACCATAATAAATGTGTGAATGAACATGATTGTCTTGAGTCTAGGTTAAAATATCTTGTCTTCTTTACTTGTCAAAAGTTGAATTGTATCTCATTTCAAAAACAAGACAAATTGATTCAAAACAAGGTTAAACCCAAGAGTATTTCATTCAACAAAGTTCAAAACACCTTCAAACATGGTTGTAAAACATTTTCCAAAATCTTGTCTCAACATTCATGTCACTTAGATTTAGGTTCATCCTAGGTTTGCATTTTATAAATTCATTGTCAATTACCAAGGTTAGGTTTCACCTAGGCCATACTCCTTTGCATATCAATAAGGGTCATCCATTTGCATGTGTCTTCTTGCATTAGAGTAATACCATTTCATAATTCAACCTTAGGTTTTATCTTAGGTTGACATTTTCATACATTTGCATTTGCATACCCTAGGTTTCTTCATTAAGCTTAGGTCATTATCATATCATATTAGGGTCACTTGCATAGTAATTGTCCCTTAGCATATAGTGTCAAAACTAGGTTTTGTCATACTTGAGTAATCCAAATCTTTGATAAACCCTAAGTCATTGTTAGAAGGTCTAGACTTTATCAAACCTTTTCTCTTTTTGTCATCAATGTCATTTGGTCAAACCTAGCTTAGTATCCAAGCATATAGGTGAGACATTGTCAATTTGTCCTTTTGTCACTTGGTCCTTTTGTCCTTTGAGGTCTAAACATCATTTCAATTTCCTAAGGGTCTCATTTTTAGAATTGCATTCATGAGTTTGTCAAAATCTTGAAAAAACAACAAAAACATAGGTTGCATTCTTGCCATAGATTGCATTTTTATTTATTTAGGTTGCATTTAGCTGTATATCATGCATCATCCTTTTAAAATCAAAAAAATCAAAAAATATTGCATTGCATAGTGACATGTCTATTGAAACAAGGTTCCAAGCACCAATGATGCAACAAAGTTTGACGTATCAACCGACAATGCAATCGAATTTTAATCCAAGGCAATCACAATTATATCCAACCCAACAACAAGGCAATATCGATCAAACTTTTTATGATGAAACAAGTCTCCAAATACAAAAACTAGAGGAGAAACTAGCTCAAGAAGAGGAGATATTGGAACAAAGAGTGAATAACATTGAGAAGAATAGATCACAAATGTCCAAAATGTTTCAAAAATTTCCAGGTCGAAATCCAAAGATTGAGCCAATTGATGTAAGATCTCTTCTTGAATGATCAGACATACCAGCTCTCCTATCCCAAATAGAGATGATGAAACAATTTCAAGAAAAGAGACAACATCAATTTCATTATTATGTGCCTCCACAACAAGAACAAGAAGGTGTTTACTATTAATCAAATTTTCAACCAATAAAACCAATGGTTCAACCAATTGTTCAACATATATAACCAATACAACCAATGGTCCAATTTCAACAATATGTCCAACCAACTATACAATGTCCACAAATAGTTCAACCAATGGAGGAATATCAATGTAAACAACCACAACCAAACATTTAAAAACAAAGGTTGCAGCACACACCAACCCAAGTTTCAAACATGTCAGAACAATTGAACCAAGTCCAATATCAAAACATGACACCAGACCAGAACCAACTCCTTGCCAAACAAGTTCAAATTCCAGATACAACCATGTCAAAACCTCGAAAGAAAGGTGGCTTTATTGCAATTCTCTTAAGGAAATTACCAAGCGATTTCTTTGAAGAAGATCAAGATAATACAATTATGTCTAGCAATGCCTCATCCCCCCACAAACAAATTGACTCTCCAGGGCATCTATCCCTACACCTTTAGAAGTTTCACAAGAACCTTCTATATTGTCCTCATCAAACAATACACCCAAGGATGCAATTATCTAAGGGCTATCCATAATTGATTTCCATGATAATCTAGTTCATGATGCACATCCTTGTCATGTTTCAAAAATACAAGACCCAATGCTACCATGCACTTTATTGCCATTACTTGTTTTAGAAGACCCCATTTGAAGTCCCTCTTCCTCATGTTCAAGCATTGATTCCTTGCCAGAATCCATCACAAATGTTCAAAGTACATTTCCTTCATGCCAAAGCATTGATCCATTGCCAAAATCCCCCATGTATATCCAAAGTCCAACCTCATGTCAAGAGGATAGTTTAGAGCATGAAGAAACGTGTCTTGAAACAGATCAAGATCAAGATCCTAAAACCTTATCATCCTATCCAATTGTTGACCAGGACCCCATGTTCCTAGACACTCATGATGATTCCCCTATTCTTGTCCATCCTATCCAAAGTCCTATTGACACTCCATTCCCCGAGAAAGATCAAGATATCCCAGTCCATCCAATCCCAAGTGATCTCCTTCCATTCCAAGAACACAATATCCTTTCAAATCCCATTGACATTCAAGATATCCCTTCCATCCTTTCCGATGATCCCATTAAAAGTCAAGAGCAAAGCACATTTAAAGAGGATTCCAATGATCTTCCTCCTTGTCAAGATCAAATTATTCCTTTAAATCCTCCACAAGATCCTTTTGTTCCTCCATCTCCTTGTCTTAATGCTCCATATACACTCCAAGATCACATTTCTTTTGATGATCCCATTATTTCTCCCATTCCATCTCTTGAAGAGCCTATCATTGAACCATGTCCACTACACAATCCTAGTTCCCCTCATGATTCTAACGTGTCAGTGCAAGATGTTCATGAACCCTCGACATGCATAATGGGTTCTTCCACTTTGGTGAAATCCGATCCACTTCAAGATCTCATTATTTCTCTCATATCATATCCACCTCATAATGGACTCACATCTTCTTCCCAAAGAAAAGAGTATCCTACAAGTCAAGATATTCATAAAGGCAAAGGAGTAGACCTTCATGAGAAAGAACCCCTTCATGTGAAAGAAAATGTTAAGGGTCATGTCTACACAACTCACTCTCAAGACGCTGGTATCCCTCCATCAAAATCAAAACATTCCCCTTCCCCATCATATTTTCCATCCATCTTAGGTCCTTATGTCCCATTGTCCTCTATGCAAGGTCAACAAAGGCACACATCCTTGAGTAAATTTCATCCCTCCAAAAGAAGTCCATTTCATTCATATCCATCCATACATTCCTTTCCCCCTCCAAGCAATTTGGATGCCAAGTATAAAAGTCATAAGTCTAAAAATCCACATGTATTCAAGGATCAACATGTCCAATATAATCAACATGTCAAAACAAAGAACAATATGATCTATAAAGAAAAAGAAATATCCAAAAGGTCACAAAGGCCCACTGAGCAAAATAAAGCAAAGTCAAAATATATATGGGTTCCTAAATCCCTTGTGCAAGCAATGCACTCCAAGGAACCACAAAAGCATGAAAAATCAAAAACCATGTGGATCCCTAAGCGGCTCCTTGAAGCACAAAAGCCTAAAGAAACATCCAACTTGGCATCCAAAATTGCTATTCCTCCATCCAAACCTCTCAAATTTGTTGCTCCATCACCTTCTTCATCCATTTTGGGCCCTTATGTCCCAAAATCCCAAGCTATTCCTCCATCCAAATCTCATAATCTGAGATCCATTTTTCCTCCATCAGTCCATCACCCCTCAAGGTGTGTGCCAATGTCGATCTTGCCAACATTTCCATCCACTAAAGCCCAATTATTCCAATACCCTATCCATTATCCAATTCATATTTTACATCCTTCGATCCCTTTGATTCCATCCTTTGCATAAATCCTTGCCTTAATTTCATCTCTTTTTCCATGTCCTTATCCTACCAATGTCTTTGAGCATACTTTTAAAGGTCATGGTCCATTTATTTCAAGGTTACTATCCAAACAAAAGGATACTTGAGTCCTTCTTCCATCCCCTATCATGTGTCCATCTTCTATTGAAAAAGTCAAAAATACAAAAAAAAAAAAAGTGAAAAATTGAAAAAAAAAAAGAAAAAATAATTCGTCCACTGGTGAAAACCTGGCAAACAGGCACCTTGGGCAAGTACTATGATGAAAACCTAGCAAACAGGCATCATGCATAATCTATGAACTTCTTGCATACCATACTTGGGGGTAGGTTTCCTCCTTCATATCCTTTTGTCCTTTATTATTCCATTATCCTATTGAACCCCCGCCATTACCCTTCATATCCTATTGTCCCTCATGTCCATTTTCCCTTTCCACCTTTGATCTTGACAAGGTTGAGGATCGTCATGAGCATCATGCATCTTGTTTGCAGTTTTTAGTCTATCATAGCTTTTGGTCTTTATCCATTTGCTTATTACAACCTTTCATCCATATTCCCTAGCTTATTGCAACTTTCTGCCACTATCCCTTAGCCAATCCCAACCTTCAGTCCATGTCCCTTATCCATTCTTGGTCTTGCTTATCCTATCCATATCTTATCACTATCCATACACTCTTTCTATTCCTTGATCTTGATCTGACATAAGGACGCAAAATTTAAACATGGTTTCAAAAACCTCTTGACATGTTCCTTAGGCCATGTCATTGCTTTACATTGTCATATCCAGTCTCTTGTCCCATCACGCAATAGCCCTTGAAAATTGCATCCATATTGTCTCCATAATAAAAGGCCTTTGTCTTCCCTCTATCCACCAACATTTCAGAAAGCCTATTTATTCACCTGTCACATTCCTTGCCTTGCTAGACACTAGGGGCAAAATCATTAAAAAATTTGAAAAACGTCCTGAAATAATTCAAAAAAATTGAAAAATGTCCTGAAATAATTCAAAAAAAATTGAAAAACGTCTTGAAATAATTCAAAAAAATTGAAAAATGTCCTAAAATAATTCAAAAAAAATTGAAAAACGTCCTGAAATAATTCAAAAACATTGAAAAATGTCTTGAAAAAAAATCCCTAAACATCAACTAATGTCCTGAAAAAATCTCTAAAAATCAAATAATGTCCTAAAAAAAATCCTTAAAAAGTCAAAAAACGTCCTGAAAAAATGAACAAATTTTTTTTTTCAAAAAGCATTAAAATCCAAAAACAAGCATTTTGCAATAAAAATATCCTCTTGATGCATAAGACAAATCACTGAGCATCCCTCCAATGACGTGCAATCCAACACTGCGCTTTACTGAAATCATGCATTCACAGATGAACTTTTCAATCAAGCCAGACATTCAAACTGATCACAATTGTCATATCAATCAATCAACATCAATATAATCTATCCTTGTCACTACTATCATGGGTCTTATACAGGGTGTGGTATACTTGAAACCAGACTGTGTCCTGTCTTAGACGGGGTACCGCGTTCCCTGAAACCAAATAGCATGATCATCCTATCAGCACTTTCAACTTTTGACAATGAAGATCAAGATGTTTGTTTGACTTGTTGGAATTAGCGAGTCTTTTCATTTATTGATTTATTTTTGATCATGTTCCTATGTTGCTCGATGATTTCACTGAGTGATTTAGAGTGACCGGGATTGTTCATGGTCCCTTTCTTTTTTGTTGTGATTGTTGTTTGTCTGCAATGTGTCTATCTTTTGCAAAAAGGGTTGCATTTCAGCTCTGACCTTCAATGCCATGATGCTACGCATCCATTTTGCTATATTAAAATAAAGGTTCTCACCTACAAAGTGCATTATTGAAAGCAAGTTTTTCTTCATCTCTAACTGTCCTCTATCTCATTTCTTCTTACTAACATTTCTTCTGTCAATTCAGATAGTCAGTTTAGTCTAGTGCTCTGATTTCCCCAAACACATATGCTGCATCCTGCATTCATTGGTTAGAGCATCACATCAAGCATTTTATCCATTTCATATTATAAATGCATAAAAAACACATAAAAAAATATATCCATACATGTTCCACAATGGTACATCAACAATGCATAAGTCATCCATACATGGTAAATAACATAAGTCATACCACATTGCATCCCATCATATCGATGCATATCATATCATATATCAGAATAATATCGGAGTACAAAATTGGACTGTCTGTCCTCAGTATGGCCCGCAAGTTGACTATAAAATATCAAACTACATAATGTCCACTATCTATCATAAGGAGCATGTGCCTCTGTCACTAGGTGCTCCCTCTGTCCTCCTCATCCCTGCCATGTCTCAAGGATGATGTCCCTCCTGGTCCTGGCTGTGGTGGTCTCATAGGTCCACTCACCCCCATGCTACTCACTAACCTCCGAGAGTGTGCCCTGCTCTCTGTCCTCGATCGTGCCTGATATGAAGCTTCTCTCTGCTCTAGTGGAACTGCACTCTCATATAGTGTCCTCCAATGGTGTATCTCCTCTCTGGTCTGTACCAACATCTGTGCCATCTCCCATGCACTGGCATCCCTAATCGACCCAATATACTCAGTGACTCTCTGTTCTTCTCGATGTGCCTGAGCTATTGTTGTACCTCGAGCTGTTGTAAGTCTGGCTATCTCTGCTCTGAAATGTTCATGCTCTATCCTCAAGATGACATTCTATCTCTCTAATGTCGCAATGTGATCATGCTGACTCGCTATGGTAGCCCTGCACATCTCCATCTCCTCTATGCTAGCTGTCTTTGGCTCTATGGGTATATCCTGCAATGACTCCTGATCGGGTGAGTCTAGCTCATAATCGTCATTCCCCTCATCATCCTCCTCATCCTCATCATCCCCCTCATCCTCATCATTTCCCTCATCCTCCTCATCCTCATCATCCCCCTCATCCTCATCATTTCCCTCATCCTCCTCATCCTCATCATCTCCCTCCTCCTCTCCAGCGAGTGGGAAGTCCTCCTGTCTCCTCGGTACAGGAATATCAGGATCAGTCAATGGCACTGACCGTCATCGTGCAAACCATCACTCATACTCCTCTATCATCCTGGCATCCACCACATCTCATCTCCAATCCCACTGTCTTTTTTGTAGTTGTGTGAAGTCAGCATATGCTATGTGTGGCTGAATCATTCTCCCCCACTAACTCGTCTCCCTGTGAGATCGGGAAAAGTGTGCGGTCCCTCTAGGTACATCCTACCTCTCTCCAAACTGTCATCTGACTCTCTTTGGTAGGTACATCTCAATCACTCTCTGGTGATTCATTGGTCACCCAATCAGGTACCTCTCATGTCTATAATACGATAGCTCATCACTATCATCTGACCATCCAGGCCAATCAAGATATGGGCTCCATGTGAACTCTCTCAATCTCTCTAGCTTATGTCACCAATACAATATGTATCCAAAAGGACCTTGTCTCAGTGCTCCTTCATAGCAATACACATATGGTCGGTGTGGTAATACCTATCTCTCTGCAATCAGTCGACATATGGCTATGTGCTCAAATGCCCATACCTATAACAGTGTGACTCCACAGCTCAAAGTCTGAACTCCCTGATATGCTATCTGATGCAACTAAAAATATAGCATAGCCAATACACATGGTCCCCATGCGTACACTGTACCCTCTATCACCATCCACTCTAGCACTCTTCCCCATCCAATAGGGAATCCATGTCCTCATCTGTCCCCTGCTAGTAGGCATGCTATCACCACAACTATCACTACATATCACCAATCATACTTTGATGCCATGGTCTCCCAGCCAATCTCCCTCTCTACGATATCCAGATCATCTGCGTTGCACTCAAATAATCTGCACAATGCGTCTCTCCCTATCATTGGGTTATAATCTACCATCTCTCCATGAATCGGAATGCAAAGGATACACCATACATCCTCTAGTGTCACAGTCACCTCTCCAGTCACCAAATGGAATGAGGAGGTCTCTGAATGCCATTGCTCTACCAATGTGGTAAGCAGTCCTGTGTTTGCCCTAATCTCGGGCATGAATGTGATATAGTATATTCCCAGTCCTGCTAATGTATCTTTGTCCATGCTCCTGAGTCTATGTCGTAACATGAAGCAGTCTGGTCGGTTCTCCTGCATGATCAATAGATACTGTCGACTCTGCATCACAATTAGGGCACATTTTGTCAGTTTTAGGGTTTGCTCCTATAGGCTGCATTTCCTTGTTTCATGTCCAAATTAGGGTGTTTTTCATCTATTTTGACCTATCCTATTCTTATCCCCCCTTTTTCAGATCATTCGCATGCCATTTTTGACCAAATTAGGGTTGCTAGAGCACAACTGCGCCTGTGTGCTAACTCTTGCACTTGTGTAGCAACAAACTGCACCTGTGTACCCTACACAAGTGCAGAAGACCCTACACAAGCACAGGATTTGCCCTACACAGGCACAAAAGTCAGTTTCTGCATTCCTTGTGGGCCCTGCAATGTCTCGCAAGCAAGTCAAATTCATAAAATTGATAATATGGGTTTTTGAGATACATACCACTGCTCCCGCATCGTCTGGTCGTCTGTAGGTGCATACACATTCTCCGAGGTGATCTACCATTGGAATGTCTGCCATCTCTCTGCAAGTGTCCGTTTCCAGAGCAACAAATCCTCTTCTTGGGCTAGTGCAAATGAGCAATTTTCACTCTCTTTGCCTCATTTATAGGTCTTTGTCAATGCATAGATGGATGTGCACCCTCTCCATCTCATGCTGGTCGCAGTCTTTTGCACCTTCAATTACTTGTCATTCGTGTATCTGATCTCCGATTGGCAATCCGTTCGAACCTATCCTCTTTTGTCATTCTTATCGATCACTTGGCCTCTTTTCTGGATTTTTTCCGGCAAATTCCTTGAGGGGGCATGCATATGTCATTGTTATTGTCTAGGGCATTTTCATTATTATTCTTTGAAACAATGCTTGAAATCACATTGTCTCAAAGAGGGGCAAAATGTAGACATCTAAAAATGGTCAACGCTTGTGGAATCGTACTTTAACATTTGTGCATTGCCTTATTTTAGGTTTTTTGCATCGCATTAACATTTCTCCTATGATTTGCACTTGGTCTTTATCATTTGCGAGCATCGAGTCCTTCTTCGGCATTCTTCATTTATCTCACTCTCGAATTTGGTCTTGTCGACAATAATCTTCAGTCATGATTTTGGTCGATCTTATCCTGTCACATCAATGTGCGTGCTCATTTGTCATCATTTTGGACATCATCAATCCTAATTAGGGTTTTGTCCTCTTATCAATCTTGTCATTTTGCGATCGATTTGTCATCAATCGTTGTCCTTTTATCAATCTTGTCATTTTGCGATCGATTTGTCATCGATCGTGGTCATTTTTAATCTTGTCATTTTGTGATCAATTTGTCATCGATCGTCGTCCTTCTCAATCATGTCAATTTGGATCAATTTGTCATTGTTCCTCGTCAATTGGTGCATTTGTCAATCAAATCACTTATCAAAATCATGATCGAATCGACATCAAATCAATCTTACATCAAGACCTAATTGTTGTCCTTGCATTTCTAATTCATCTTCTAGGGTTTCATGATTTATTTCATTTAACCTTGTTTGTCATTTTCTCTCCATTTTCTCTTTAGGATAAATGATTTATTTATTTATCCTAAGTCTTCTTGTCACACTTAAATGTTTATTTAATTGGCTAATTAATTCCCTCTCTTTGTGTGAATTAATTAATGAATGAAAACTTGTTAATTAATTCACTTAATTTCTAATTTCTCCTAATTCCTAATTTTCTAATTTCATCATTTCTAATTTTCTAAATTCCTAATTTTCTAATTTTCCTAATTCCTAATTTCCACCTATTTTCTAATTTGTCAAATTTAATTTCCACCTAATTAATTTCTCTCTAGTTCTCCCTATTTTTGTGCTTCGGTGGAAGCATGAATTTCTCATGCGTCATACTTTTGGCATAGCAAGATGTCATAGGATTTTAGTTCTCTAACCTTTGCATTGTCAATATGTCATAATCATGACATAGAAGGTGTCATAACCTTCTTCTTTCCACTCAATTGTGCCATTTTTGAAATCAATTGCCTCTAATATCAATTTCATGCTAATCTGATCTTTTCTCCAATTTGTCTATAAATTGGATGAATTTCTTTAATCAAGACTACTACCTAGTCGAATCAATCACGCTTCGAGTATTCTTGCGCTACAATCTTGTCTACTGGCTTTCACATCATGCTTATGCACTAGTAGGTGAGATCCACAAACAAATCTATTTGAAGGAGAAAGAAGGACAATGGAGCCACATGAAGGAGACATCCAAGTCTGCATTTGGTTTGCTTAGTTTTCAATCTTGAATTGATGTGTTGTTTTCATGCCTTTATTGAGTGTTTTTAGGATTGATCATTGCATTTGAGCTTTCATGATTGAGCTAGATTAATATTGATTTTCTTTGATGATTTCCATATTCCTATCTACAGCTGCAATAGTAGGCTTGTGTACATGTATTTGGTGATAAAGTGAGATAGGATTGCCTATAAGTGTTGCATTATAAGGGTGGGTAGTGGTATAGGAGTATTCATTCTAGTCATAGAAACTTAAAATCATGTTAAAGTATAAGAATGAGGAGTTAGAGTGTATGTATTGAGTCAAGCTCAAGGTTGGTTTTATGTAATGCCTTGAGTTTACATTCATGCTAGAGTCACGGACTTGTGCACTTAGGAACCATGCTATATGTATAAAGAAGGTGTAGAATCACACATTAGTATGATCTTATCATGTAGGTTGTGTTATGCATATGGTTATGTAGGCTTATTGAAATGTTGCATGGGGTTCCTAGATGGTGCTAGTGGATTATAGAAGTGTCTTTCATGCCTAGCTAGTAGTGTTTGAGTACTGTTTAAGATAGTATGCATGAAGAGTATTAGAGGGAAGCATTAGTAGAATAACCTATGAGGGGTTAATATGTTGGTTAGTGTGTGTATGTGCACCTGAAGATATGGTTCATGGATAGGTTAGATCATTAGGTGCATAGGAGTGCATTATTTTCATGGTGGCAAATTTTAATGTTTTAATCATAAATGTAAATAATATTGAACTAAGTAGTGATGCAAATGCCCTAGGGAGATAAAGAAACATATAAACATTATTAAACTTGTGATAGGAGCAAAGTGTATCAACCAATAGTTAAGCAGTTAAAACTGAGATGAAGTTATTGAACCAATTCGTAAACATAATGCCCTATTTAAGTTAGATGTAAACCTTGTTAGTGAACAAAAAAAAATATTCCACTCTTTTAGGTAAGTTATTGTAAGTTTTCCTAGGGTTTATTGGCAGTTGCTACATTGTACCAAAATATTATAAATGTTTATTGCAATAGTGTTATCACACATGATAGAGATGGCTTCATTGAATGCTACACCAATATCCTTCAAAGTCTACTTCATCCTTAAAATCTATGTGCAGCATGAAAATGTTGCAATGTATTTTTCTTCAACTATAGATAAAGAGAAAAAATCTTTCTTCTTAGTTGACCAAGAAACTAACCTGGAGCTAAGAAATAATGCTCCACCACTTGTACTTTTCCTGTCATCAACTCTTCCGACCCAATTTGCATCAGTATAATCTATCTCAATGAAATCTGAACTTCTAGGGTACCAAAAACCAAACTCCTCTATTTCTTTTAGATATCTAAAAATTCTTTTCAATGCCACAACATGTGATTCCTTTGATTCTTGTTGAATTCTAGCTGCCAAACAGACTACATACATGATATCCAATTTGGTAGCAGCCAAATACAACAATCCTCTAATAATTGATCTGTACTGACTTACATCTATTTTAGGGGACTTGTCATCTTTTAATTTACATCTGACGGTCATAGGTGTACACACAGATTTAGAGTTCTCTAACCCAAACTTCTTCAACAATTCCTTAATGTATTTAGACTAAGAAATGAAAATTCCTTTATCATTTTGGTTTACTTGTAAGCCAAGAAATAAATTCAACTCACCAATCATAGACATCTCAAATCCCTTTTGCATTTCATTAGCAAATTTTCTTCACATAGACTACAACAATTAGGATTTTACCTAAAATAATTTTGAAATATAAATTGTTGTCAGTCGAACCCTTCTAAAATCCTTGATCAATTAAATACTTATCTAGCCTTCCATACCAAGCTCTAGGTGCTTGTTTCAATCCATACAGGGTCTTCTTCAATCTGCAAACAATGTTCGAATCCTTCTAGTTATTCAATGTAAACCTCTTCATTCAATTCTGCACTCAAAAATGGTGATTTCACATCCATCTGATAGACTTTGAAATCTTTAAAAGCTACAAAAGCCAAAAACATTCTGATTGCCTCCATCCAAGCAACCAGGGCATGTGTCCCCTCAAAATCAACACCTTCAATCTGAGTATAACCCTTGCAAACCAACCTTGCTTTGTTTCTCACAACCTTTCCATCTTCATCCAACGTGTTTTGGAATACCCACTTAGTTCCAATAACATTCTTATCTATGGATCTATTAACTAATTCCTATGTCTAATTCTTCTAAATCTAATCTAGCTCTTCTTGTATTGCCTTCATCTAATTCTGATCTTTGCAAGCTTCTTCCACTGATTTCAGTTTAATCCTTGAAAGTAAACATAACAAGACTTGTTCTTGAGTAGCTTTTCTTCTTGTAATGATACCTTTGTTCTTATCTCCAATAATCTAATCCACCGAGTGATTCTTCTGAGCATATCTTGGTGTCTTATATGTAGATGTCAAAGCTTATTGAGCTTCCTTCTTGTTATTTGATATTCTCTTCCCTTTTTTTGTCATCTAGTTCATCAAACTCATATCCTGCCAATTTGTCAGATTCTTTAGAAGTGTCTTCATCAACCTTCACATTTGCACTTTCAACAATTTGTTCAGCCTTTTGTTGCAACACCAGTATGACTTTCTCCTTGTAGAGTATCCTAAGAAAATGTCTTCATCAACTCTTCTATCAAATTTTCTAAGATTATCCTCATGTCTTTGGATGTAGCACTTTCTTCCAAACATCTTAAAATACTTCACTAGCAGAGTTCTACCATGCCATAGCTCATAATATGTCTTTCCATGTCTTTTCTAGTATGTAATTTTATTAAGAGTGTAGATTGTAGTATGTATTGCTTCTCTCCAATATACTTCTAAGAGTTTTTCTCCTTTGATAATTGTCTTGGTTGCCTCTTGAATTGTTTGGTTCATCCTTTCCACTCCACCATTCTACTAAGGTGTTCTTAGGGCATACAATTATCTTCTAATACCGTGTTTCTCACAAAAGTTGTTAAACTCATCAAAAATAGATTTTCTTCCTCTGTCAGACTTCAAGCACTTAATCTTTCTATCTTCTTCATTTTCAACTTTAGCCTTGAATATTTTGAATTTTTCTAATGCTTTCAACTTCTCTCTCAAAAATGCAACCCATGACATTTTAGAATAATCATCAATCAATAACATGAAATTATTTTCACATTGTATGCTCCTTGTTTTGGTTGAATCGCATAGGTCAATATGCACTAAATCCAACAATATGGTCGATGCATTCTCCTTTCCTTTGTAAGTTCCTTTTGTCTACTTTCTAACTTGACATTATCTACAAATGTTGTTATCTGGTTTGGTCAGTCTTGGTAAATCTCTTAATGCACTTGATGAACTAATCTTCAAAAAGTTGTCAAAATTGATATGACACATCCTCTGGTGCTAGAGCTATCTATTATTGATTTGAGATAACAAACAATGCTTCATAGATCCTTCTAGTAGATACATGTTTTGCCCAATCCTTTTCTCTATTGCAATAACAATTCCATATCCTTTATGGATATCACAACCATCATCCTAAAAAACAACACTGTAACCATTTTTGCACATTTGTCCAACACTCAATAGATTATGATGTAAACCCTTCACATAGTACACATTGTTAGTATTATGCTTTCCATCAAAATAAATAGAACCAATTCCCACAATTTGTGTTATCTGATCATCTTCAAACCTAACAAAATCACCATCATCCTTATAAGTTTCACAAATGTACTTTTATCACCATTCATTTGATTTGAACATCCACTATCAATCAACCATTCATTTCTATCTCTTCTAGCATGTAAAGTAGTAGCAATAGTCTTAGTAATATCAATCTTAGGTATATCTCTTTCTACCAAGAACAAACAATCACCATCTTCATAATCTGATTCATCATCAGAAATTCTAGCATCATCTTTGACATAATAGGCTCTCTTCTAAAATTTTCCTTACCTTCTCTAGATTTTTGTCTTGAACCCTTTTTCAGACACCTAGTAGCAATATGACCAATCTTTCGACATGTAAAAAATTTAAGGTAACAAACCTTTGTATTTTTCGATGCCTTTCTTCAATCTCCTTACAAATTTTTCTTCCATCTCATCTGAACTTTCATCTTCTAGATCTTCCCTAGAGGCTTTAAATGTAGACTCAATCTTAAGTTTTTCTTTTCAAAAATTCCTTATCTCAAATGTTGATCGATTACCACAATTGTTCTCTAGTGAGCTTCTTCGGATCATAGGTTTCTTCAATAGTCGAGATCTTGTCACTATAACTTTCAAGTAGGGACATCAAGATTTTCTCAATTATATCTTCTTCTATCAAGGTGTCACCAAGTTCTCTGATTTCATTTACCGCACTATCAACGTTCTGAAAGTACCTAGTTATGTCCTCTCCTTCTTTCATTTTCAAGTTCTCATATCTGCATTTAGTTGTTAGCTTCTTTGATAATTTATGTCATTTCCTTCATAGATATCTCTACACTTTTTCCAAACCTCATAAAACGTATTCAATGAAATAACCTTTATTAATTCAGCCTTAGATAAAGCATGGATAAAGCACTAAAGATAGCATACCTCTCCTTTTAATTCTCTTCATAAGCTTGAATCTCATCGAGAGTGGTAATACCATTTACCAGTTGAACATAATTATTTTCCATTGCTTTCCATGTGTTGTACCCCAAAGATATTAGGTAGCCTCTCATATTCACTTTTCAGAAACTATAGTCGGATCCTTCAAAAGATAGGAATAGTCAACTTATGTGCCATCAGGTTATGATCTACCTCAAGCGGTTAAACTCTTCTCCAAGGAACCCAAGATTTGATACCAATTGTTCAATATATGGGTAACTAAGAGGGGGGGTGATGATCTAAAATAATAGCTCTTTTATTTCTACAAATGATAAGTTTTTCCTATGTTTTAAGTTGCATATTGGGATAGTGTTTGAGTCATGTGATGTATTAAAGTTTGACTATGTGCATTCTGAATGATAACTAAATATGTTAAACCATGTATTGTTTTGACCTAATATTCTTGTTGCCATGTAGACTATCATAGGTAATATCATGTGTGGATTTATAAATGTTATGATTAATGAAAATAGATATATATGTATGCTTGTATGTTCTAACCTTTAAATGCAGGAGTAAATAAGTTGTTGCAGAAGCGATTATTTTAAGCCAAATAGAGAATCACATCATGAAAGAAGTTGGAGACATTTTGAGGTAGTTAAACATTTAAAATAGCAGAGAAGATGGTGTACAAAAGAATCAGCAAAGGAATAGTGAGGTGATACCAGATTCATTTATGTTTGTCTCTAGCAAGCATCGATCTAGTAAACACCACCATGCTATATTCTTGGCTACAGTTTAGTTAGATTTCACCTTTTATGTGGATTAACTTCTTCTCCTTGCAATCATAAATATTTTCCACATAATTTCATGGGCATGATCTAGGTAGTAGGAAGTTTGTTATAATTTTCTTATAAATAAGGACATGCACCTCTTCTCAGAGGTTAGACAACGTCTTTCTAGAATTAGAAGAATTTCTCTTATCTCATGTATTGTATCGACTTTTGGGAATAATAAATAAAAGCTATGTTATTCTGAGTATATAGAATAATCTTTGAAGTCTGGATACACTCATCCAAGGGGGCCCACTTGGTGATTATTCATGTGTGTTTGTTAGATTAAGTTTCTTTTGTTGCAGTAGATGTTGTAGCGACTGACTATTCCTGTAATCAAAGCAGACAGAGTAATTCTTGTTTGTCAGCTCTGAACTTAGTTAACAATTATTTAGTTAGAATATTTTGTTAATGTTAAGATTTCCTATATCCATCCAGTTGTTAAAATTTCTCTTATTTATTTCAAATAGACTTAGTTGCTGCAGTAGTGCAGAATGACTATCAAAGGAACTTAGTGCATATACAATGCAGACCCATTTCATGCAATATGTCCCTGGGTTGACAAGTAAATAAACTTCAATCATGGAGATGATAGCTACTTAGAATGGATGACCAATATTTGGGTTAAGACTTTATCTCTAGTTATTGTTCTTATTAGCTAGGGAAACATTTTTGGAGTTGTTGCCAGGGATGGTGTCAAACTGAGAACCTGTCATAGTTATGAATTTTTAAGTTTTTAGTATAGTTGGTTTTGATAGCTTAGTTTGTTTTACGTAATTCTCATGAATTTGCATGCATAGCCTAAGAAGAGATGCTCAAGGTAGATTCCTTCCTAATCATCTTGATCATACAATACTCAATCCATATGAAGCACCAGATGTAAACCCTTTTGCTGCACTTTACCAAGCCCCAGATAATTTGAACCCACTTGAATTTGAAATTTTTGAGAACAATATTCATTTCCTCTTTGGACCTCCTAAAGAGGAACCTTGTCTAGTAACTCCTCCTCAAAGACAAATGCAAGGAAATCCACCCCCTGGTGGGAATAAACCACCTCCACTTGTGAATCCAACATTTGAGTTTCCCATTTATGATTTGCATGATAATGCTAATCTCAAGAACATTCCAACTTCTTCTCTTCCTAAATTTTATGGACTGGTGATAGAGGATCCCAATACTTTCTTGTTTGAATTTGATGTCCTGTGTAGGAGTTATTATTATACTATAGATGCCCATAGACTCAAAATATTTCCTACCACTCTAAGAGAATCAACTTTGAGATGGTTTATGAGTCTAGGGAGTAGTACAATCACTACATGGGATGAGATGAAATGGTTGTTTCTTGTGAAATATAAAGATTATTGTAGAGGGACTGACTACCATGGGGATGATATTTTTAGATTGACATAGAAGGAGGATGAGAGTCTAGAAGATTATCTAGAGATATTTCTATTTAGTGTCATGAAGTCCAAGAATAGTACTTTAAATGAAGATTCTCTTAATTTTATGTTTCTAAGGGGAATCAATGACGAATGCATAGATGCTTTAGACCTTATGGGAGGTGGTGATATAGCACAAGAAACATGGGATGACATTGGTCAAATTTGTTAGAAGTATTCTAGATCTTCTTTTAAGAAGAGTAGGCGTTTCAAGTCAAGATTGTCTTCATCAACATCTAGTAATGGAGTTTCGCAAATGGAGCTCAGTCACCTTTTGAAGGATTTTAAAGAGGATATAATAAACAATCTAGCTACTCAGTTAGACACACTTCAAGCTAAGAAGAAGTATAAGGAAGATGATGCAATTCTTGCAAAAAAAATTCCACATTGTAGATAGAAGAAAAGAAACTGTAGATGTTAGATGGTTGCAAATCTTGAAGTTCCTAATTTCAAGATAGTACAAGCAGATGATGAACAAGTCTTCTATGTTGCTCAAACAAGGCCAAATTTTCCAAGACAACGTATGCCTCTCGATCCACTTTCTTTTTCTGGTTATAGTGGAAATTCCTATGCACAAAATAATCAATAGCAACCTCCATATGCTCAAGATTTTGGAAATCATCAAAATTGGTATAATCCTCAAGGCCAAAGGCAAAATTTTGCCAATCAAACTCCAGAGTGGCAACAACCACAAGGAAATTGGTCTCAATATTAGGGACCATGGCAACCATTCCAAGGGAATTGGCAACCTACTCCTCAATAGAGAGGAGGTCAACAATGGACAAATCATTCTTCTAGTTATCAGCAAGTAGCCTTCTATAATGTGCCCTCCCGCTGCTAATACCATTTCACCTAAACTCACATAGCTGCCCACTCAACCCATGCCAAATCCTAATAGCAAGCCTCATCAACAACAACAAGTTTATTCAGTAGATCCTAATCAATACCCAACTTATTCTTTTTCTATAAGTGATATTCACCTTAGATCTGAGATAACTTTTCTTAACCTGTTCTATCCAGTTATAACTAAAATATAAAAGGAAAAGGAAATATCTAGCCCAACAAACCAAATACCTCAGAGTCAGAAAATACCCCCATTTCCTCAAAGGTTGCAAGCTGAAGAGGTTCCTCAGCAAGAGGATATAAGCTTTGATATCATTGATTAACTGAAACACATATGTGTTAAGATTCCATTATTTCAGGATATTAAGGATGTCCCTATCTATGGTAAGGCAATTAAAGAGGTATGTTTAAAGAAACTTGGTAGGAAGAAAAATGATTCACAAATAGTGCATGTAATGGGTCAACTGACTGATATTATGTTGGGAAAAAATTTAATTCCTAAATATTCTGACCTTGGTAGTCCTAATGTGAAAATAGTCATCAATGGCACTCAAATAAAGAATGCCTTAATAGATTTGGGAGTAGCCATCAATGTAATGATAAGATACATTATGCAAAAAATTAACATAACAAATCTTAGGCCTACTCCTACAGTACTGCAGCTTGCTGACAGTTTGATAGTTCGACCTAATGGTATGATTGAAGATGTTGTAGTTACTTTAGACTCCTCGGAATATCTGACAGATTTTATGAACTTGTCTCCTAAAGCTACATTGGGGGGATATCTGGTTTCTCCTCGAAAGACTTTGGCTTGCTACAGTCGATGCATATATTGGATGTCGATCAAGGGACATGACTATTTCTGATGGAAATACTACTAAAACTCTAGCTCTATATGTTGGTATTTTGGTATGGTTTTGTCATTGATGTCAACACTTACTAAAACATTAGCACTTTGGAGATCCAGAAGCATTCACCGACAAGCAAGTAATTATTGCACAATTACTGGTATATGGTTCACCGGCAGGATTTAAGATCACTGGCACTCGGAATTATGTGGAAGACACTTGGTAATGTCAAAGACATCTTTTGGACATCTTGTCCTAGAGTTTTGTTCATTGGTATATTCATATTTACATATTTGCTTTTACCGACAAATAGGTCCAGGGTTACCTAGGGTTACACCGACAGGTTTATCTTTTCCAGATCAGCATGGCACTCTAAGGAAATGATTAATTATTGTTTTAAATGCATTAAGCCGACATGTTCAATCGGTTATTGCATCGGACATTATATTATTTATAAAATGTCTTTATTGTAATATCTTGTAGAGCTGACCTACTAAAATTGGTCTTAGGTTATGGTATAAATGTAAGATCTTAATTGTAAGATTGAGGGTGGCAATGCGAAAAAGGATTGTGTGAAGATATATGTGAGATTAAGCAGAGCTATACACGAAGACATCATTTGAAGGTGAAGTTAGGTTTTTGTGAAATCATATCAGCATTACACTGGTACTGAATCTAGCATATGAAGATGCTATTTTGTGCAGTACATTCTTATTGGATTTAACCATCCAACTGTAGTCAATGTGACTCCCATTTTGTGATTGAGTAGTGAGCTCTAGGTTGTTGGCCTTTCTGCATGTGCAGACCCCATTTGTGTACACTTACTATCTGTTGTAGTATCATCTGATTATGGGTAAGGTTTCCCACCATGGTTTTTCCCGTTACAGGGTTTCCACATACAAATATTGGTGTCATGTGTTGTGGATGACTTTGTGTTTATGTTTCATGCATCAATCTTTACCGGTATAAGCTATTAACTGTTAAAACTATCTACCGACATACTTAACTAGTTTACCAGTATTCAGCATTAAGGTGGTTAAGCTATTTTTGGTTTGAAATTAGTTGACAACTGATTCACCCCACCCCCCTCTTAGTTGTCTCCGGGACCTAACAATTGGTATCAAAGCTAAGTCCTCTTTTGTAGAAGTTTAACAACTTGAGGAGATCCAATGTCTACTAATTATTTTAGAAAGGATAGTCCTAAACTTGATGGAACCAGCTATGGCATATGGAAGATCAGAATGAAGACACATCTAAATTGCATTGGCAAAGATGTCTGGGAAGTTACAAAGAAAGGTTACACTACTGCTGTAGCTGGTCAGCCCAGTCCAACTACCTTGGCTAAAGATGAGGAAAATGATTGCAAAGCAAGAGAAGCCCTTTTGAGCGCATTATCAGATCAAAAATCATGGGATTATCAGATAGGTCTACTGCTAAAGCTATTTGGGATCATTTGGAAACACTGAATGAAAGAGATTCCATAGTCAAAATTGCAAAACTTGAATGCTTCTGGGTCAGGTATGAACATTTGAAAATGGAAGAAGATGAAAGGATTTCTGCTTTTATGGAAAGAGTAAATGAAATTGTTTTGGGTATTAAATGTTGTGGAGGAACCTTAAGTGAGGATGAAATTGTTTCAAAAATCTTAAGAGGATTGCCACCGGCATATAAAATGAAGGTTACTGCTATAAATGAGTTAAGAACAATGCCTAATACATCAGTAACTAGGGATACATTGATTGGAAAACTTTCAGCCTTTGAAATTGAAGAATTTGTTCCTCTTGCTACTATAAAGATAGATTTATCCTTTAAGGCATCAACATCATCTACTCCATCATTTGACAAATCTGATTGGAAAGCCTTTTATGCAAAAGAACTTGAAGAACTTGAAGCACTATTTTCAAGGAAAATGCCTAAAGGTCCAATTGGAAGTAAGTATGAAGGTAAAGCACTCTTTAAATGTTTTAACTACAATAAGATTTGTCATATGGCTTTGAGATGCCTTGATAGACATGCTAGACTAAGAGAAGAAGCTAGAAGGACATACAAGCCTAATCCTGAATATCAGAGATACAGATTCAAGAAGAACAAAGACAAATATTGTTACATTGCTGATGAAGGTGTGACTGATGATTTTGATGAGGATCTGACAGATAATGGATGGGTTTTTGTTGCTATAATAGAAGATAAATAGACACCTACTATTCAATCGGTAGAACAAGCCCTAGTAGCTAAAGTTGAAATAAATGATGAATGGATCATTGACTCAGGATGCTCACATCATATGATAGGAGACAAAGGTAAATTCTTGAACTTTGAAGAATACAATGGAGGTTTAGTAAGATTTGGAGATGACAAAGCCTGTTCAATCAAAGGTAAAGGTACAATATCTCTTGATGGTAAGCATAACACTGACAATGTCTACTATGTTGAAGGATTAAATCATAATCTTTTAAGTGTTGGCCAATTAGTTGAGAAAGGATTTCATTTACAATTTAAAAATGGAAAATGCAAAATCATGAATAGAACTGGTTTGGAAATTGCAATTGGTAATCAAACTAGAGGTAATATCTTTCATTTGAATAACAGTGAAAAGACATGCTTGATTGCACATATAGATGAAAGTTGGTTATGGCATAAGAGACTCTGTCATGTTAACTTTGATTGCATAGTAAAGATCAGTACTTCTAAGGCAGTTAGAGATCTACCTAAAATTGTCAAACCTCAGAACACAATATGCAATGAATGTCAATTTGGAAAACAAGTTAGAGCTAGTTTCAAAAGTATTCTAGAAAAATCCAATAATGCTCTTGACTTGATTCACACTGATTTATGTGGTCCAATTAGAACTAAAAGCTTACAAGGTGATAGATATTTCATGCTAATCATTGATGACTATTCTAGAATGTGCTGGGTTACTTTTCTCAGAGAAAAACCTGAAGCACTTGGAAAGTTCAAACTATTCAAAGCAATGGTTGAAAATGAAACCGGTAAGAAAATCAAATGTTTAAGATCAGATCAAGGAGGAGAATTCACATCTAATGACTTTAATACATTCTGTGAAGTGAATGGAATCAAAAGACAGCTATCAGCACCTCAGACACCACAACAAAATGGAGTTGTTGAAAGGAAAAACAAAACTATCTTGGATGTAGCAAGAAGTATGTTATTAGAAGAAAATTTACCACATATGTATTGGAGAGAAGCAGTCAGCACAACAGTCTATACATTCAACAAAGTTCACATCAAAGGTGAAACCAGTAAGACCTCTCATGAACTATGGTTTGGTAATACTCCTACTCTTAAGTATTTCAGAATTTTTGGAAGTAAATGTTATATTAGAAGAGATGAGTATATTGGAAAATTTGATCCTAGAAGTGATGAAGGAATATTTCTTGGTTATTCATATAAGAGAAAGGCATATAGATGTTTTAACAAGAGATTGCAGAAAATTGTTGAGGGTACAAATGTAAAAATTGATGAACAATTTAGAGGAACTTCAAGGTATATAGACTCTGAACCGGCAATAGAAATTGTGACAAATGAACCTACACCAAATCCACCGGTACATAATGAAGATCCAGTTACCCTGGTACCATCTGAGGATTCCACAATAACTGAAGAATAACAACAAACAAAGACACCCTAGTATATAAGGCTGAATCATTCTGAAGATCAAATAATTGGAAATAAATTTAAAGGAGTTATGACAAGAGGAAGATTGGAAAATGAAGAGCTATGTCTTATTTCTCAAATTGAACCATCATCTATTAATGAGGCATGTGAAGATAAATTTTGGATTAAAGCTATAGAAGAAGAATTAGAACAAATTGAGAAAAATAACACTTGGACATTAGTTCCCTAGCCTAAAGATAAAAATGTAATTGAAACCAAATGGGTATTCAGAAACAAACTTAATGAAGATGGTAAGGTTGTTAGAAATAAAGCAAGACTACTATGTAAGGGATATTCTCAGAAAGAAGGAGTTGATTACAATGAAACCTTTGCACCGGTAGCTAGAATTGAGGCAATCAGATTATTATTGACTTTTGCAGCACACAAGAACTACAAAGTTTATCAAATGGATATTAAATGTGCATTTTTGAAAGGAGATCTTGAAGAGGAAGTATACATTGAACAACCTAATGGATTTTCTTTGACAGATGACAATGACATGGTTTGCAGATTAAGGAAAGCTCTGTATGGACTGAAACAAGCCCCAAGAGCTTGGTATGCAAGATTGGATAAGTATCTTTTAAAGATTGGTTTTACTAAAGTGTGAGGCCTCACCTCGACTCAGTCTGACATTCAGTAGATTTTATATTTAGACTATTATGGATACTTTATTTTGATGCATTTTGAGACTTAGAACTTATATGATTTCAGGATTTGGATAACATTGCTATGATTTGATGATTTACTTATATGCTTTTTGAGATAGAACACTTCATGATTGTTAGATAGAATGATATTGCAATGATAGATGTCATTATTGAATTTGTAGGACTTTACTTTGAATATAGAACTATGATGTATGTTTAGTTTATGTGAATTGGGATGAAATTGCTTATGTAAAATTGCTTGGTAAAAGATGTATTCAATCTGTGCAGATGAAAATTGTATGCAAGTAATGATGTGCATTGTTATATTATTGAATTATATTATATATGGATATTTGGAAGTACTAATGTGTAAATTGAGATGCGCAGGAAATTTACCATGTGACCATGGAAATTACGGAGAATCAAACCTAGACTTATGTATGTTCGTAAGCCAGGGTTTGTCTATTTGGAGAGACAACACCCCGTTTGTGTTGTATTTTATTCGTAACAGTATATGCTGCATGAGTGTTAAGTGTTATTTAAATTTATTGTTTAAAAACCACAAGAGATAATTTCATGTTTTATTTTGTAAAAGTGTTTTATTTGTGTCACTTGACACATGTGTGGATTTAAATTTAAATGTTTTATTTGTGTCTCTTGGTGGGAAAGTGTTTAATTATAGTTCTTCTTAAATAAAATAATGTGTTGTCATAAATACTTTGGGAATATAATATTTGGGGTGGTCAACTTATGTTTGACCCGAAAATAAACTTCAGAGGGGTTTAAAATGGGTTAAATGAACACCTAGGGGTAGTTTAATAGGGTTTCCTAAAGCCCATAAGGTATACCTAGGGGTTAGGGGTAATTTTAGGCAAGTTTCTACTTTATAATGATCTTTTTAACGCTTTAAAAATTGGCTTTTTTGAGTTGTGCGAAAATTGAAGATTAGAAGTTTAAATCTAATTAAGATTTTTCCTTTTGGAATGGGAGTCTTTTTGCATTTTTGCTTTCTTTCCCTTTTAGTTTTGGAAACTTGTGAGAACTCAGAAAGTGAGCTTCTTAAGGAAGATTTTTGAGAATTGGAGGGTAATCACCCACTCTCCATTTTTGGAGACAGAAGAAAATTTGAAAAGAAAATAATGTTATGGAATAGAAAAATTGATTAAGGGTAGAAGGAAAAAGATTTGTGGATTGGGCAGCTCTTCATCAAATATCATAAAACCTTTGGGCAGATTAAGGTTGGTTTCAGTTATTCATTTTAATGTCTTCTTCTTGTTTATGTCTGGAAGTTGTTGGTGTAAGAAATCTGTGTTCTTGAAAGTTTGTGTTAGAAAATCTTTTGGTATTTTTGCTTTATGAATTGTTGTGATTTGGGAGTTTTCTCAAGATCTCTTACTCTTGGGAGAGAAGAGGATCTTGAGGGTGGTAGCAGTGACAACCCTCGAGTGAGAGACTCTCTTTGAGAGCGATCACAAGGGATCTTTGTGTGACCCTTGCTGCATGGCCTGTTTGTGCAATGGGGGTCATAAGGAGGGATATAAGGCTAGAATACCTTTGGGGGGCATAAGGGATAAGGGGTTGAGATTCTTGATATTATTATTGTGCCATGAGGTGGCTTCTTGTTTATTTCATACTTGCAGTTCTCCTCAGGGTATTGGTCCACTACCACCCTTTGAAAATGTTCATCACCAAAGTGTGGTGCTGTGAAAGCCAAGTTGGGAATGTGTCTGGAATATCTATATGCATTGCTTTCTATGTGTTTGCCTGTTTGTTACCCGTCTAGGAATTGGTTCTCTGAGCTCGGGGGTGGCTACCAGTTAGCCTAGGCTGGGAGGTGAGCACTCCGTGGTCATATTGTGTTTATCTATTATGCAGGAAAGTCAGGAGAAAGAGAATAGGATCCATGAGAAAGATACAAAAGATTATTATTTGAAGATACTTAAATCCAGTTGTAGATAATTGTTTAAATTTGTTATAGAAGTATGCCTCATTCATAGAAAGGAGAAGCAAGTTGTAATTATTGAAAATAGACTTGAAGTTTTATTGTTGTGGCTATTCAAGAAACATCCTGTAAATTGGTAGTATATCTTAGAGCTGTTAAAGGGAAAAAAAGAAAAGCTTGTTTTATTTCTACTTCTGTTTTTTAGTAAAAGAAAAGTTATTTTGAGTTGCATGCAAAAGCTTCTTTGTATTATGAAAAAAAAAAAAGAATAGATTTCATTTAAATTTTATCTATATTTTACTTGTGGCAAAACAGGAGTTTTATTATGCTGAAAGATCTTAAGTATTTTAAAGAAAAAAGATGTTTTATGTAAATATTTTATTTGAGGAAAAATTAATGAATCTTTTTATTCTAGTGAGTATATTGTATTTCTTAAAATGTATTTCTAAATTGTATTTTCAGTTAGAGTTGATTAAAGAGCTTCTCATATATATATAAATTATATATATATATATATAAATTCCTGAATTAACTTAATGCTTTTCCCTTTGTTATATTAGTTTAAAGTTTTTGCAATGTAAATCTCTTTTTAAAAAAAAAAAAATATTTATATTGAAATATTTACCCCCTTTTTAACTATGATTATAAATTTATATAAATATAAATATATATATATATATATATATATATATTTATATATATATATATATATATATATATATTTATATATATATATATATATATTTATATATATATATATTTATATATATATATATATATATATTTATATATATTATATATATAAATATATATTTATATATATTATATATATAAAAAAAAAAAATTAAATTTAAAAAAAAAAAGGAATTGTTTTGGGTCCACGCGGACCCCACTGTGTGTATGCACAGTGAGGGCCGCGCGGCGCCCACTGTGTGCACACACAGTAGAGCTGCTTCGGCTCCCACTGTGTGGACACATAGTGGATGGCCGCGGCCTCCACTGTGTGGCCACACAATGGGGAGCCGCTAGCGGCACCCACTGTGTGGACACACAGTGGTGCCGTGGCGCCCACTGTGCGCCCACACAGTGGCGCCACGGCCTCCCCGCCTCCACTTCCGTAACCTGCAGAAAATAAACATGGTCGCCTTGGGATCTTCGGCCCAGCATGAAAAATTCTCTGTTAAAAAAATATGGATTAAACCCTAGCCCGGGTGGGGCTAGGGCAAAGGAATTTAAAAAAAAAATATGATATTTAGATTTGTAAATATATATATAATAAAATGGAACCCTAATTAGGGTTGGGGAAATATGGATTAATATTTAGAAAGTTAATATGTTTTTGAATTAGAATTAAAATATTTAAAATATATGTAATATATATATATATATATATATGTATCTATATATATATATATTTATATGTATATATATAAATTCTGGTCATAATTTGGATTAAGTATTTAATTATAAATATATATATATATGTATATATAAATTTATATATATATATATATATATATATATATATATATATATATATATATATATATATATATATATATATATATATTTATATAATTCTGGTTATAATTTGAAGCAAGTAAAGTGAAATAAATATAGTATCGGAGGAAGCCTAGCTTTTATAATTTTAAATGTATTTTAATAATGCCCCGTGTAATTTAATTAGAGTATTTAAAATTTAAATTGGATGTTTAGACTATATGTCTTTTTGGAGATTAAATTAATTTTTCCTCTCCTATTCCTTTAGCGTGATTGATTTAATAAGCCTAATGGCTAGGTATCTCGAGGAGATAAAATTTAAACCAGTTAGTTTTCCGCAGAAAATATTTAACAAACTCGAAATTAATTATGGAAATTTCTATAACGCTTGTCGTGTGAGTGAACTTGTTAATTAATTAGTATGTTTTAAAAAAAAAAATTGTTCCATTTTTGCCCTAAATTTTGGGCATGACATAAAGAAAATGTAGACAACAATTTATATTACAAAATAACTAATGATGGTATCTTGTTTATAGAAGTATTTGTTGATGATATAATCTTTGGAGGAGAAGATGGTTTATGTAAGGAATTTTCTACTAAAATGCAACAAGAATTTGAAATGTCTATGATTGGAGAAATAAAATTCTTTTTAGGATTGTAGATTTCACAAACTGACAAAGGTATATTCTTGAGTCAATCAAAATACTTAAAAGAGTTACTAAAGAAATTTGGGATGGAGAACTCTAAACCGGTAAGCACACTTATGACTACAAATGACAAATTATCTCAAAGGGATGAATCTACACTTGTTAATCCAACTAGATACAAATCTATGATAGGAGGTTTACTATATTTGACACAAACCAAACCTGATATTATGAATGTAGTATGTATTGTTTCAAGATTTCAAAGTAATCCTAGAGAAAATCATGAATCAGTAGTGAAAAGGATTTTCTGGTACTTACAAGGCACTATAAATCTTGGATTATGGTATCCTAGAGATGAAAACTTTGAATTATGTGCATTCACAGATGCAAATTGGGTAGGAGATGTGGATGATAGGAAAAGCACCATCGATGGAGCATTCTTTCTTGGAAAGAGATTAGTTTCTTGGTTGAGTAAGAAACATAGTTGTACATCTTTATCAACAGCAGAATTAGAATATGTTGCAGCAACAACTAACTGTACACAGGTACTATGGCTTAAGCAAATGTTGAAAGACATAAAGGTAAAATGAAAGGAACCTATTACCATATATTGTGATAACACTGCAATAATTGATATATCTAAGAATCTGGTATTACATTCTAAAACAAAACATGTTTCTATCAAACTGAATTTTCTAAGGGAAAAAGTTGAAGAAAAGGAGATAAAACTGGTTTATGTGAATACTAAAGAACAACTTGCAGATATTTTCACAAAACCTTTGCCTAAGGAGACTTTTGAATATCTTAGAGATCAGCTTGGAGTCATACCACCACCGGTAGAGACTTAGACAGTTGATGATTGTCATCAACCGGCAGAATTAACAGACAAATCTTTTACTCCGGTCTTTGATGAGGAAGCTACTTCTCAGGGGGAGTATTTGGTATTTTGTATATGAACTTGGTATTATTGTAACTTTGGCATTTGATGTCAAAGGGGGAGAGATATCTATGAAAAAAACATTATTCTTTGGAGAAATTGGTATGGAAACTTTGGATAACACATATTGCTCCCAGGGGGAGAGATTGTTGGTTTTTGGTATTTGGCATTTCTATTTTGTCACTTTGATGGTTTTTCCATCTTGTGTTGCCATCAATGCCAAAGGGGGAGATTGTTGGTATTTCGGTATGGTTTTGTCATTGATGTCAACACCTACTAAAACACTAGCACTTTGGAGATCCAGAAGCATTCACCGGCAAGCAAGTAACTATTGCACAGTTACTGGTATATGGTTCATCGGCAAGATTTAATGATCACCGACACTCGAAATTATGTGGAAGACACTTGGTAATGTTGAAGACATCTTTTGGACATCTTGTCCTAGAGTTTTGTTCATTGGTATATTCATATTTGCATATTTTCTTTTACCAGCAAATAGGTCCAGGGTTACCTAGGGTTACACCGACAGGTTTATCTTTTCTAGATCAGCATGGCACGCTAAGGAAATGATTAATTATTGTTGTAAATGTATTAAGCCGACATGTTCAATTAGTTATTGCATCGAACATTATATTATTTGTAAAATGTCTTTATTGTAATATCTTGTAGAGCCGACCTACTAAAATTGGTCTTAGGTTATGGTATAAATGTAAGATCTTAATTGTAAGATTGAGGGTGGCAATGCGAAAAAGGATTGTGTGAAGATATATGCGAGATTAAGAAGAGCTATACATGAAGACATCATTTGAAGGTGAAGTTAGGTTTTTGTGAAAGCATATCAGCATTACACCGATACTGAATCCAGCATATGAAGATACTATTTTGTGCAGTACATTCTTATTGGATTTAACCATCCAACTGTAGTCAGTGTGACTCCCATTTTGTGATTGAGTAGTGAACTCTAGGCTATTGGCCTTTCTACATGTGCAGACCCCATTTTTGTACACCTACTATCTATAGTAGTATCATCTAATTATGGGTAAGGTTTCCCACCATGGTTTTTCCCCTTACAGGGTTTCCACATACAAATATTGGTGTCATGTGTTGTGGATGACTTTGTGTTTATGTTTCATGCATTAATCTTTACCAGTATAAGCTATTAACTATTAAAATTGTCTACCGATATATTTAACTGGTTTATCGGTATTAAGCATTAAGGTGGTTAAGTTGTTTTTGGTTTGAAATTAGTTGACAACTGGCTCACCCCCCCCTCTTAGTTGTCTCCGGTACCTAACACTGTATTCATCTGCTCAGCCCTAACTTGATCAAGAACAAGTTGTTTGGCCTAACATGGGGGAAGAACTAGAAGAGGAAGTCAACTTTGTCAATCATCTTATGATTATTAATAGAGAATCATTCATACGACTCCAGGATGACGATTTTGTTTTTTCTAAAATTTTGCCAAATCAGTATAATCTGGAGCAGCAGTCGTAGGATTTAACATCAAATATTACAACATCAGATTTTCCTATAGCCAGTGATATATTGCATACCTTGTTGCTGCAGGAAATCTGCACTTCTCATCTTTCTGAGGCATCTTAGGTTGATCTTACTGTAAAGGTGGAAGTTGATCAAAATAAATTTTTGAATATCAATAATCAACTCACAAAAACTCAAAGGCTAACACTAGTTGAATTGCTCAAATGTCATCAATATGCTTTTGTATGGGATTACAAATATATGCAAGGAATTGATCCTACAATTTGTACCCACCATATTTATATCAAATAGGACTATAGACCGCTCAGATAACCACAACGAAGAATCAATCCTGAATTAAGGGAGATAGTTAAAGAGAAACTATAGAAATTGTTAAATGCTGGATTTATCTATCCTATATCAGATAGTCAATGGGTGTCACCTCTAGTCATAGTTCCAATAAAAGGAGGTAAATGGTGGGTATGTGTAGATTATAGAGATTTGAAATCGGCAACTAGAAAGGATCAATTTCCATTACCATTTGTGGATCCAGTATTAGATTCCTTGGCAAGGAAGTGGTGCTTTTCATTCTTGGATGGATTCAGTGGCTACAACCAAATTCAAATTGGCAAATTTCTCTCGAGAATCAAGAAAAGACTACATTTACTTGCCCTTGGGGAACATATGCATATTTTGTTCTTCCCTTTGGGTTCTGTAATTCTCTAGCTACTTTTTAAAGAGAAGTGATAAGCATATTTTTAGATATTTCCTAGGCCAACATGGAGATGTATATGGATGATTTTACCACTTATGGTTCAGAATTTGAAGAGGCAGTGGATAATTTAAAGAAATTACAAAGGTGTGAATATTACAATTTATCATTGAATAGTGAAAATGCTTTATGATGATGCAAGAAGAAATAGTTCTTGGTCATCATATTTTTATAACCGGAATACAGGTTGACCCAACCAAAATTGAAGTCATTCAAAACCTTCCTGTTCCCACAAAGAAAAAGGATGTCCAAAGTTTCCTTGGTCATGTTGGATATTATCAGAGATTTATTAAGGATTTTAGTAAAATTGTAGGACCTTTATATTGTCTTTTGACTAAGGATATGGAGTATGATTGGACTCTTGCATGCCATGAAGCTTTCTTAAAGCTCAAACATGTGTTGACTCAAGCATCAGTGCTCAAGGGTCCAAACTGGTCATTGTCTTTTCATATTCATACAAATGCATCAGATTATGCTATAGGAGCAATTTTAGGGAAGAAGATGGACAATTTGGAGAATGCAATTTATTTCATCAGCAAAAACATGCAGGAATCTAATCTTAATTATACTATCACAAAAAAGGAGATGTTGGCAGTAATATATGCACTTAACAAATTTAGGCATTATATCATAGGATATCAAATCTATGTGCATATTGATCATACAATAATCAGATATCTCATGAACAAGCCTTCACTTACAGGAAGATTGGCTTGATGGTTACTATTGATGCAGGAATTTGATATTACAGTTGTTGATAAACTAGGTAAAGCTAATGTAGTGGTGGATTATCTTTCTAGGATTCAATTGCAGGATGATCCTACAGCTATAGATGATGCTTTCCCAGATGAACATTTGTTCCTGATAAAAGCTCACACTCCCTGGTATGCCGATATTGCAAATTATTTAGCTGCTAATAAGATGCCTTCTCATTTTTCTACTAAAGAAAGAAGGTTGCTAGTTGAGAAAAGCTTTAATTTCTCTTGGATTGTTGATTGTTTATTTTATATTGGACCTAACCAAGTCTTAAGAAGGTGTGTCAGAGAGGATGAAACATCTGATATTCTTCATGCATGTCATGATGAGCCATGTGGAGTACATTTTTCTGCTAAAAGAACAACACTTAAGATCCTTAATATAGGATATTATTGGTCAGCTTTGTATATAGATGTAGCTCAATATACTAGAAAATGTGGCAAATGCCAATGAGTGGGTAGGCCTACAAGATCTGATGAAATACCATTGTATCCCCAAATATTGGTTGCACCATTTGGCAAATGGGGATTGGATTTTGTTGGACCAATTGACCCTCCTTCCAATGAGAAATCCCATATTCTAGTATGCACTGATTATGTTATAAAATGGGTGGAAGCAAGAGAAATGACACATGCAAGAGATAATAAGGTAGCTAAATTTATCTACGAGGAAATATTTACCAGATATGGAGTACCAAGAGATATTGTTTCAGATCAAGGACCACAATTTACTTCCACATTAATTGCAGCATTGGTTAATGAATATAATATCAGACACATGAAGTCTACTCCATACCATCCTCAAGAAAATGGTCAGGTAGAGGTTACAAATAGGGATTTAGAAGATATTATTACTAAGATAGTAGCTCTTCATAAGAAAGATTGGTCAAGTAGACTTCCTGAAGCCATTTGGGCATACAGAACAAAATGGAAGACAACAACTGGTCTTACAACTTTTGAAATAGTGTATGGAAAAATAGCCATGATGCCCATTGAGTTTGAGCATAAAACTCTTAGGAAAGCTCTGCAATTGAATATGAATCTCTCATAATCATAAAAAGACTGCATCATGCAATTGAATGCTCTAGATGAGATGAGAAAGATGGTTGTCTAGCATACAAAAATTATTCAACATCAACGAGCTAAATGGCATGATAAGTATATCAAAGAGAGAAAATTTAAATCTGGAGATTGGGCATAGTTATATGATTCAATATATAAGGATACAATGGGGAAGCTACAGACACATTGGTTGGGACCATATGAAATAGATGAAGTTTTTCAAAATGGAGTAGTTCAGTTGACAACAATAGACCCAGTCAGATTCAAAATTTTGGTCAATGGTCATCGACTATGCCTTTATCATAAGCGTGCAACAAAAGAAGAGTTCCTGCAACAATTTGACAACCAAGTGCAGACCATAGTTCCTACAGCTTTTGCAGGGGACCTTCTTACCACAGTTCCTATAGCTTACGTAGGGGACCTTTTTGGCATAGTTCCTGCGGCATCTGAAGGGGACATTCTTGACGCAGTTCCTGCAGCCTCTGCAGGGGGCTTCTTGGTCTTGAGTTTTAAAATTCCTCTTACATTCATTCATAATAACTATTTCCATACTTTATAGAAATGTCGTTCTCTGCTAATAATTTTCTCATCCACCTCATCACATTTCATTTCTATTTATGTCACATCATTCACTTCATGTCACCTCATCTCATATTGTGAATAGTTAATCGTTTGATTGCAACATTAATTAGTATGACTGCAGGTATGTGTATTATCTATTTTTCTTTTAATTATGCAATTATTCTTTCATTATGATTATTACCTGATATGATTCGCATAATCTGCATACCCTTCCCTCTGTCCTTTTTCACATGTGTGGACACATGTCATCTTAAGTTGGGGGGGGGGGTGTTTAATGGTTCAATTTATGAGTTGTGTAATTATGTGTCATTGTCTTGTTGGCATATGTACAGAAGTGTGATGACATGATAATATTGTATGTTGTCATTGATGTCAATATGCCAAAGTGTGAACCGATATGATGATACAAGTAAACCAGTATGATGGTACAAGTGAAGCGGTATGATGAAGTGTGAACCAGTTTGATGGAATGAACCAGTATATGCAGAAAGTGAACTGGTATGTGAACTGGTATATGGAAATTTTGTATCGGGGTTTCGGGTTGATGCATTCCAAGTCTGGGTGATTCGATCGACAACATCCTGTGATGGGTTAGCACTAAAATGAAGATCAAATCATGTTTCCATGTTAGCCTTGTGCACGTGAAGGATTTCCTTGAGGATATTGCATGAAGAAGATTGATCCTATCTACCTCAAGAATGTGCGAAGTCTTTGTAAACAGTGGAGAGCACGTGATGGGTTATTAGCTTCTAGAAGTGGCAAAGAATGAAGGAGAACGTCTTGAGATTTGTTCAAGACTATTTTATTCAATGCAATGTGTTTCAATAGTCAGGATTGGACCGACTGTATTGATAACCTAAATGTTTAGGGTTTAGGGTTTATGCTACCGACCTATCTGTTTCCTATAAGGTCGATGATTATTTGCATTGTGGAGTTGTTGGCAAATGTTGTGTGTGTGTATCCAAGTGAAGAGATACTTGATTCTTGCCAAATCGAAGAAGTGTGTTGATACCTGTAGAGTGTGATTGCAGAAGTAAAGAAACTAGAATAGATCTGTCTTAGCATTGAGTGTTGTTATCAGATCAGTGTATTACCTGTTGACTTCTAACCATTTCAGTAGTTGGAAAATCCCTTAACAGGGTAGCTTTAACAGGCTTTCGGTAAATCCTTTAACAGGGTGACTCAAATTCACTGAGTTCTTCAAATCTTCTTGCGAGGTAGCCTTTAACAAGGTTCTAACCTTTAACCGGGTATTTAGCCATCCCTTTACCGGGTGATCCCTAGCAGGATCGGTTCCTAGCAAAACCTATTGTAAAGTTCTTAACCAGACTAGGCTCCTAACAAAGAGGACTTTAGAAGAGTTCAAAGAGCAACTTGTGGATATTCATCCCCACCGTGGTTTTTCCCAGTTGGGTTTCCACATGAAAAATCAGTGTGTCATGTGTGATGCCTTTTCATGTGATGATTAGTGTTTTCTGTTAAGTGGTAATGCATGTTGATCTAGTGGTCTTTATATTTATGATGTATTACCTATTTATGCATATGGGTGAAATAGAAAGGAGAGATTAGGTTTTGTGAAGATCAAGTGTTACCGGTTTATGTGTTTCATAGTCTCACAGTGTTTTATCGATAGTGCCTTGTTTTAGATCGGTGACTCTGTTTACTAGTTTGTGTAGTCTTTACAGTCAAAGTGGTTTAAGGAAGTTTTTGTCTATACTGATTCACCCCCCCTCTCAGTATCTGTTGAGTACTTACTGTTCATCATTATTCATCAATTGGTATCAGAGAATCCTTTAGGTTCTCTGTGATGTAAGCTTAACCGCTTGAGGAAAATATCCTATTCTAATGATGAAGAGGGAAGGTCCTAAGTTCAATAGAGATAACTTCAAGATATGGAAAGATAGAATGAAGATATACACTAAAAGCATGGGTGCTCAACACTGGAGCTATATTGAGAATACTTATGTTGTCCCTACCGGTACTCTCACCAATGATCAAAGAAGAGAAATTCAGGAGAATGGGCAAGTAATGGAAGCTCTTATCAGTAGCCTATTTGATGTTGAGTTTATAGATGTTCAAGAAAAAGACAATCCCAAAGATGTATGGGATACTCTGGAGTCTATCTATGGCGGTGATGAGCATGTGAAGAAAGCTAAGGAAGAAAGCCTTAGAGAAAATTTTGAAGACATGTGGATGGTTGAAGGAGAGACCATTCAACAATATGGGATAAGGATTAAAACTATTGTTGGAGACATCAAGAGTGTAGGAGGTACAATGGATGATTCCACCATTGTTAGCAAAGTTTTGAGAACCTTATTACCGGTCTATGCAATAAGGGTTTCCACTATTCAGGAGTTGAGATCTATTGACAAGACAAAGGTGTCCCTAGATTCTATCATTGCTAAGTTTACCGCATATGAGCTAAACAATTATGATGGCAGTGTTCAGAAGACTAATTCAGCCTTTAAAGCATCTGATGCACTATCCAGAAAGGGTGAAGAAGCTAGTACCAGCTGTGAACCTAGACAAAGTAGAGATATGGATAATGAGGAGATCTTGATGGAATTTGAAGCTCTTCTATCCAAGAGACTTCCTAAGGGAACTGGAAAATATAGAGGAAAGCTCCCTTTGAAATTATTTTCTTGCAATAGGATTGGACACGTTATTGTAAACTATCCTAATGGTGATAATAAGGACAAACCGGAAAGGTTCAAAAAGTTCAAAGGAGGAAATAGGAGAAACTGTCTTGTTGTAGTTGATGAAGGTGTCACTGATGATGAATCAGAAGATGAAGAAAGTGAAGACATAGTATTTGTAGCTATCAAGGAAGATGTGTCAGACAAGAAGGCTCGTGTCTCCCACTTTGATAATACTAATGAATGGATTATTGACAGTGGTTGTTCTCACCACATGACTGGTGACTGGAGAAAGTTTTTGTCTCTGGAAGAGTATGATGGAGGTGTAGTCCGATTTGGTAATGATGTACCTTGTATGATAAAAGGAAAAGGATCCATTTCTTTAAATGGAAAAAGCAGTGCTGATAATGTGTATTGGGTAGAAGGTCTCAGGCATAACCTTTTGAGTGTTGCTTAGATGAATGATAATGGACTCACTCTGGAACTCAAAGATGGAGTATGCAAAATAAAAGGAAAGAGTGGTGAACTAATGGCCACCGATATGCAGACCAAAGGTAACTTATTTTAGTTGAATGCAAATATCAGTCAATGTCTAATGGCTAAGTCTGATGATAGTTGGATATGGCATAGGAGACTTTGCCATGTAAATTTTGATAATATTATCAAGGCTAGTAAGATCAAGGTAGTTAGAGGATTGCCTATGTTGAACAAACCAGAGAATCCTTTGTGCAAAGAATGTCAACTAAGAAAAATGTCTTCCTCAACCTTCAAAGGTAAATCTTTCATAGTAGAAATTACTTGATCTTGTGTATACTGATTTGTGTGGTCCTATGAAAACTAGGAGTGTTTAGGGAGATAGGTACTTCATGATTCTTACTGATGATTGCTCAAGAATGATGTGGGTCACATTCTTGAAAGACAAGTCTTAAGCTTTTGGAAAGTTCAAAGCCTTCAGAGCACTAGTTGAAAAGGAAAGTGGTAAGAGGATCAAATGCCTTAGAACTGATCAAGGAGGTGAGTTCACCTCTAGAGAATTCAATAAGTACTATGAAGAGAATAAGTTTGTTGTAGAAGCGGTTATTTTAAGCCAAATAGAGAATCATGCCATGAAAGCAGTTGGAGACATTTCGAGGTAGTGAAACATTTAAAATAGTAGATAATATCATGTGCAAAAGAATTAAAAAGGGAATATCGAGGTGATACCAGATTCATTTATGTTTGTCTCCAGCAAGAATCAATCTAGTAAACACCGCCATGCTATATTCTTGGCTGCAGTTTAGTTAGGTTCCACATTTTCTGTGGATTAACTTCTTCTCCTTGCAGTCATAAATTTTTTCCACCTAATTTCATGGGCATGATCTAGGTAGTAGGAAGTTTGTTATAATTTTCTTATAAATAAGGACCTACACCTCTTCTTAGAGGTTAGACAATGTTTTTTCCAGAATTAGAAGCATTTCTCTTATCTCATGTATTATATCAACTTTTGGAAATAATCAATAAAAGATATGTTATTTTGAGTATATAGAATCATCTTTGAAGTTTGGATACACTCATCCAAGGGGGTCTACTTGGTGAGTATTTCTATGTGTTTGTTAGATTAAGTTTCATTTTTGCTGCAATAGATGTTATAGCGACTGACTATTCATGCAACCACTGGAACTTGATCATGTGACTGTTCCTATAGCCAAAGAAGATAGAGTAATTCCTATTTGTCAGCTTTGAACTTAGTTAATAGTTATTTAGTTAGAATCTTTTATTAATGTTAAGATTTCCTATAGACATTCAATTGTTATATTTTCGCATGTTTATTTCAAATAGACTTAGTTGTTGTAGTAGTGCAGAATGACTATCAAAGGAACTTAGTGCATATACAATGTAGACCCATTTCAAGTAATACGTCCCTGGGTTGACAAGTAAATTAAATTCACTCATGGAGATGATAGCTACTCAGAATGGATGACCAATCTTTGGGTTAAGACTTTAGCTCTAGTTATTGTTCCTATTGGCTAGGCAAACAAGGAGTGAATTGGTTGACAACTTAAAAACAATTACTTTTATTTTTTCACATCCGGATCGAAACCAATAGAGTTAACTAAGATATATATAACATATAACATATCACACAATGAACACCATATATGACATGGAAAACCCAAGAAGGGAAAAATGACGGAGAATGTTAGTTCTCAATATAAAACACTAGTTAAGGTGATTTTTACAAAGGGTGGCACAGTGCTAGAATGCTCATTGCCCAGAAAAAGGCTCACTACCAAAGAGAGAAAGAAAGAAAAGAAATAATCCACCACTGAAACACAATCTACAAAAACCAAACTATTTTTGGTGCCTCAAACCCAGCACAATCTCACATATCACCAACAGATAAATCTTTCCTTTCCAATCTTTCATATCTTCAAAATAATGCAACACTTTTTCTATATCTAACTCATCCAGATAATCATTATATATATGTGTGTGTGTGTATTGTCTTCTAGGAAGCATAGTCTTCCAAGTCGACCAAGATAGAGATATAAAGTAGGTCAACACTAAACATTCCAGTGGTGGGGAGGAATGAAAAGTGGACCATAACACAACACACATTAATAGTTAGATCAACATGTTACAATCATTACAAATTGTGGACCCAAAATATGACTCATATGCTACACCAAAAGCTAGTACACATCCTCTAATTTTGGACTTAATACAAATCCAAAAACTTATTGCCTAATGCATGAATACCATTGATCAACACCATATCTGATAACTAGAGATATCTAGATCACTATCAACACATCAAATCTACCAACATATCTTCAAGAGCACCAAAGATTTCGAGAACACATATTCTGGATCACCAATACAAAGAACATCAATGACAACCATTATGTTGACATTAATGACAACCATTATGTTGACATTAATGAAAACCACTCAACATCATCACCATCACATCTAAAATAACAATTTTTTGGGCACCAACCACTATTCTGAGCACCAACTTAGATGAATTACAATGGATTTTAGTCATAATTGAAGTACCTTATTACAAATGTGATTTTGTAACTCTTTGTTTTCTTTTGTACCTCTGCCTCTACTGCTCTCTATATCTATTTTTTTCTTCTTCCTTTGTTTTTCTTTACTTCTCTCTATGTGATCTCCTCTTTTGTTATACACACACACTTACTATTCTGCACCTTCTCTTAGATATGCATTCAAAGCTCTCTCTCTCTCTCTCTCTCTCTCTCTCTCTCTCTCTCTCTCTCTCTCTCTCTCTCTCTCTCTCTTCTTCTCTCCACAACACTCTCTCATAAAAAAATAGATCACCAAATCATCTTTTGATGGTATTTTTTTCTAGTGCTAGGAGTTTCCCGCCATTCATCAATTAATTTCACTTCTTGGGATACACATGGTTTTGATCTTCTACACCTTTTTTGATGCACTTTGAATACTTTGTGTAGTCTCACATTTTTATCTATACCATCAATTAGTCTTATATGAATTATTGTCTTCTTCCTCAAGCAATCTCCTGCCACCCATCTTAAATGTCTTTTAAATGCTGCAAGAATATTTGATCTTTTTCCTACCTTGCAGTCTGTTTGTTGCCAGCATTAAGTGAACCCCTCTCATCTTGAGATTTTATTTTGTGTTCAGATTACTATCTTTAGTAACTTCACCTACACTTTTTCTCTTAATTTATTACTGACTCAAGATCACAAATCTTCTGAAGCCACTAACACAATTGATCTTCCATCTATTCTACAACCATCAACATTAAATGCATCTTTTCTCCTTCCAATTCAAATATTCAGTATTCATATTTAATCTGGTGTCCAAATGCCATTTTGATATCTCCTACAACTTCTCTCAGTCAGTATTAATTCACTCTTCCTTAGCTAGTCAAACAAACAAAAATAATTCTCATTGACAGATAACCTTGCTACTTACATGACACGTCCACTAGTCCATCTTGTTCAGTAGTCCTATTTGACTATCGAGGATGCTCCAACCCTTCTCCTTGTACATGTGGCATTGGGTTGCAACATCATGACCTGCTATCTACTTAAATTATCAAACTTTGTGAGGTTACACTTTACTCATTCCTTCAGGCTTTGTGGGTCCTGGCATGACACATGGCAGCTGGTCACATCATCACAAACTAACATTTTCCTACCTCATCAAACCTTGTGAGGTTGTGCTTGCTTCACTCCTTGGACACGTGGCAGTCTCTTGCAACTTCCTAGGCTAATCCTTCTATGGTTATGTAGGATTTGAGAAATACAAATCCATAGAACCCAAGGAAACCTGCATGCAAGAAACCTGTCACAGAGAAAGAGAGAGAATGAAAAACAAGGGTTTTGGTTCTGACAAAGTGAAAAGATTTATTATCAGAGAAAAATGAATCAAGAAGTTGCAATAATACAAGAGATCAATCCTTATAAAGGAGATCAACACTGAAAGGAAAACCTAACCCTAAGGTGAGTGAATTTAATAATTTAATATTAATTATTAAATGACTAATATATGCATAAAGTGAAATCTTAAGAGGAGAGTAAAGTTAATTAATTACTTTACTCTAACACCCCCCCTTAAGATGAGCTATAATGTAGCTACAAACAATGCAGAAGAAAGAAAAGGAACTACAATGCAATAGAGGGTCCCGGCAACAAGGCCTGATCAGGTACCCAAATACAAGAAAATCTCTATAAAGCAGAGTAAAGGAGAAAACCCACTGGGAAAAAAATCCTCTCCAAAAAGAGATAAAGAATCATGCTGAAAAGAAAACATGAAGGAAGGAAGGCCTCACTGAGACCCCCCAAGGAAAACTTCCTTCACCCCAAGCATGGAGCGCAACTGAAGATAGCGCGGAGATGCCAAAGGTTTAGTGAAGATGTCTGCAACCTGCTCCTCTGTAGGAATGTACTCCAAGATGAGAGAACCATCCTGAATCAACTGTCTGATGAAGTGCATGTGGATTTCAATGTGCTTTGTCTGCTGATGCTCCACTAGGTTGCGAGAAATGTGAATGGCACTCTAATTGTCACACCAAAGAATAGTGGGACAATCTGGAGGAAACCCAAACTTTGTCATCAACAGCCGAAGCCATAAAACCTCCTGACTGGCTAACACTGCTGCATGGTACTCAGCCTCTGTAGATGATAATGCAATAGCAGACTGCTTCTTGCAAGACCATGTGATAGGACCAGAACCAAGGCAAAAAATAAAGCCAGAAGTAGACTTTTGATCATTGACATCACCAGCCCAATCGGAGTCAGTGAAGCCAATGATGTGAGGGGATCTTGAAGTGTAGTGAATGCCATAATGAGTGGTGCCCTGAATGTACCTCAAAATATGTTTGGCTGCTTGCCAATGGCTCTCATGAGGATCATGGGAGAACCGAGAGACAAGGCCAACCGCAAAGGAAAGATCAAGATGAGAATGTGTCAGGTATAACAAACTGCCAACCAACTGCCTGTATAAAGTGGGGTCTACTGAAGGAGTAGAGCAAGTGGAAGACAAAACAACACCTGAGTGAAATGGAGTGGGGGCAGACTTGCAATCAAGCATGCCAAATTGCTAAAGCATATCAAGAGCATACTTCTCCTGAAATATGGAAATCCCATCCGAAGACTGAATAACCTGTAGACCCAGAAAGAAGTGCAAGAGACCAAGATCTATCATCTCAAACTGCTCCATTAAAGCTCTCTGAACACACTGAATCATGGAGGATGAGCTACTTGTAAGGATGAGATCATCTACATATAGCACAAGAATCAAAAGATCACCCTCCTGACGCTGAATATACACTGTGTGGTTGGAATGACAGCATATGAAGTGAGAGGAAAGCAAGAAAGAGTCCATCTTCTCATACCAAGCCCGAGGGGCTTGTTTGAGACCATACAATGAACATCGAAGTCTGCAAACCAAAGAAGTGTCCTGCACAAATCCTTGAGGCTGCTCCATATAGATCTCCTCATGTAGTTCTCCATGCAAGAAGGCACTCTTCACATCCATCTGAAACACTGTCCATCCCTGTGAAGCTGCAAGTGAAAGTACCAGGCATATAGAATTCATCCTGGCAACAGGAGCAAAGGTCTTAGAGTAGTCAATACCCTCTACTTGAGAAAACCCCTTCGCAACAAGACGTGCCTTATACTTATCAATAGAACTATCTGCAGCATACTTGGTATGATACACCCACTTGCACTGAACCAAGTTTCTTCCCTTAGGAAGAGGACAAAGATCCCAAGTATGATTCTTCATCAAAGAAGAATACTCCTCATCCATGGCCCTATCCCACTCAAGGTGTCCTATCGCCTCTGAAAACTTTTGAGGATCATCTGAAATGGCATGACTCAAAAGACTAGAACTAGATGTCTGAGTACGAGTGCGACGAGTATCTGAAGGATCACCTACCAAAGAACCAGCTGCATCAATAGTGACACGGGCCCACCTCGGCAAAGATGGAGCAACTGGTGGTGGTGGAGATGGTGGATCATCATCTACATCATCCTCAAGAGATGAAGAGGAAGGAGTAGGCAATGAGGGAGAAGCTGGTGATGGAGAATCCATCTGAGGATAGCGCTTATCAAACTAGACATCCCGCTGAAACAAGACCTCGATGGAATCAGGATCAAACAACCTATATGCCTTAACATCTTCATAGTAGCCAACAAATATGAGTGGTTGACTCTTTCTCTCCATGGATTTTTGCTAAGCATCAAGAATAAATGCCCAAGCCTCACTACCAAAAACTCAGAATGTAGAAACATCAGGCTTGACATGGGTCCAAGCCTCCTCAGGAGTCATATGTCGCAATGCCTTATGAGGCATCTGATTCTGAATATAATTGGCACAATTGATTGCCTCAGCCCAAAATGAAGAACTCATAGCTCGAGACTGTATCATACAATTTGCCATCTCCCGTAAGGTTCTGTTCTTTCTCTCAGCAACACCATTCTGCTGAGGGGTGTAAGGAACTGTAAACTGATGCTGTAAACCATGCTCAGTGCAAAAATCTCTAAAAGCCTGATTAACATACTCCCCCCCATTATCTGTGCATATCCTCCTGATAGAAAGTCCGGATTGCTTCTCCACAAATGTCTTAAAAATCCTGAATGAGTCAAAGACATCAGACTTGTACTTAAGAAAGTACACCCATGTATGTCTAGAGAAGTCATCAATAAAAGTGAGCACATAATGAGCCCCTAAAAAGAAAGGAGTCGGAAAGGACATAATATCATTGTGTACCAACTCTAGGGCTACCCTAGCACAAGAGGCTCGACCCTTAGGAAAAGGATCTCAATGATGTTTGCTAAGGACACAACCATGACATACACCATCAGTACAAGAAATCTGTGGAAGCCCAATCACAAGTGCCTGTGTACTCATCTGCTGTAGATATCTGTAATTGACATGGCCAAAACACTCATGCCAAAGCCTGCTCACTGAATCTGCATGTGCTATAAGAGAGGAACCAACAGTGTTTGAACTCTCAAAGCCATCAAAGCTATATATGTGAGATGCAGAATCCACACTCCCAGTAGCCACAACCAAGTCAGGATCATGAAGATTGTGAATAACCACATCATGAGGTGAGAACTCAACTATCTTACCAGAGCCAAAGTGGCAAATCTGATAAACGGATAGAAGGTTTGTCGAAATGTCAGGAACCAAAAGCACATCCTATAGACAACCACCACCCAATGAAACAGTACCAGAACCCTGAATGGAAAGTTGTGCTGAGTCACCAACTGCAATATGTCTAGTGCCTGTAGGGGCAAGAGCAGTGACCAAATCCTTTGTGTGTGTCATATGGTGAGAGGCACCAAAATCTAGAATCCAAGTGGATGCTGAGGACAATGCTCGTGCAGAAAGAGTATGACCTTTCCCTGTGGGCTGTGAAGGAGGCTGAGGTGCACTAATATTATGCTGCTACATGGCTTCCTCCAAAGCCTCTAAACGTTTCCAACACTTGGAAACGAGATGTCCTTCCTTGCCACAAAAAACTACAAGGATCACCAGATTTCTTCTTAGTCTTGGAGGAAGACTCACCAGACTTTGAAGATTTGCCCTGTTTAGAATTGGACTGTGGTTTTGAATCAAACTTAGGTGGTGGCTTGAGGGATTCTCACTAGCCTCTGAATCTTTCTTAGGCTTTGGTTTCTGCTTCTATTTTCCTTTGGAGGACTGGGTTACCAATGCTTGGTTCTGTGAACCTGAAAGTGAATTCAACTACTTAAGCTTAGCTTGCTCATGAGTCAGACGATCACAAAAGACCTCAAAAGAAGGCATGACATGTCAAGCACCCAAGGCATCCATGGTGGAATAGAAGGTCGAAGAGAAGATCTGAAATGGACCCTGAAGCTTGGAGAGGCTCAGGAAAATGCACTCTGTATCAATCTTAGTCTTACCATAACCCTGCAAGATAGATCTTTGCTGTTTGAACTTCATCAGAAAGTCCTCAATAGAGGGAAATAAATCAGGTACCAAGGAAGTTAACTCTGTCTCAAGCTGCAAAGCTCTAAACTTGTTGACAGTACCAAAAAGTCCATCAAACTTGGTCCAAATGGCTCGAGGAGTGAGACAACCCTCAAGATGAAACTGGAGACTGTCGGAAATGTGTAAAGCCATCAATCCGATAACCCGATCCATATTGTTCCTGTGCTGCATAACCTCAAAGGCACATGTCAACTGAGGCTAAACCTCATCCAAATAGGACCATAACCCTCGAGACTAGAGAAGAGTCATCATGTGACCCTTCCAAGTGTGGTAATTATGCGGTGTGAGAGGTTCAATAGGTTTGTCGACCATCCTGTGAACTGTGCCTCAACTGCTCTGAATTTTTTTTAATTATTATTAAGTGGTCTTTCAGAACTAGATCGAAGATGCAGAACGGGTTTGGTTGTTTTGTTTTGGTGTTTGTAGATTCTGGTTTTCTGATGTAAATAACAAAAAGCAAGAAAAAAACACCCCCCCACAATGCAAAAAGATAATCCCCAGTATGAACTGAAAGCCAAAAAATGATAGAAAGCAATAACTGGTTGAGAAAAAATTATGAGAACTTGAAGAATTTACTAATGAAATAGACTGAAGATCTAGAAAGAGCACAGAACCACCTTTCCAACACCTATTCGCTTTCAAAAAATAGAGCAAAAACGAGCAAGTTATGCCCCTTGGAGTGCAAAAAGGCTCATCGGACTTTGACTGCGAAAAAATGCAATCAAACTAGAAAAATCTGAAAAAATTCCTACACCATTAGAACGGGCTTGGAGTCATCTTTCCAATGCCTATTTGTTTTCAAAACACGAAGATCGGACGCCCGATTTATGCCCGATTTTGTAAAACAGCTCCAAAAGGTCCAGTTTGGCCCTTCTAGCCCTCAGGGGCTTAAAAAAAAGAGGCTCCTGGTCTGCTAGGTGACCAGGAGCTGGGGCCAGAACTGGTGGCGTGAGGGCGGCGCCATTGGTGCTAGTGGAGGGTGGGAGGCACACGGGCGGTGCAAGGAGTGGCGGATCCGCTGAGCGGCGCGGTGATGGCTGCCTGGCCGCGACCGGTTGTTACTGCCGGCGGCGGTGGCCGGGCAGTGGCTGTCAGGCTGCACACCGGCGGCGCGGAGTTTGAAATGGGCGGCACCCTTTTTTTGTTAAAACAGCGTTGTTTTTTTAAAAAAAATTGATTTTTTTTGTGTTTCTTGCCTCAAACTACGTGCCCTGGGGCCGTACGGCCTTCGGGCAAAATTTTTTTTGCCTTCTGGAGCAACTATGTTTGAATCAAACATATTTTATATGAAAATAGGGGTTTTTGGGCGCTGCGAGCTCAACAATGAGGTCCGTTTGGGCTCAAAGTGCACCAAAAAAAATACCCCCTATTCCAAAAATAAAAAACAGAAGACAAACACAGATCTGATGCAACCAAAACCTAGATCTCAAAATCTTTCAAAAGTCTGAACAAGCTGTAGCAGATGTGGCTTTGATACCATGTAGGATTTGAGAAATACAAATCCACAGAATCCAAAGAAACTTGCATGCAAGAAACCTGTCACAGAGAAAGAGAGAGAACGAAAAACAAGGGTTTTGGCTCTGACAAAGTGAAAAGATTTATTATCAGAGAAAAATGAATCAAGAAGTTGCAATAATACAAGAGATCAATCCTTATAAAGGAGATCAACACCGAAAGGAAAACCTAACCCTATGGTGAGTGCATTTAATAATTAAATATTAATTATTAAATGACTAATATATGCATAAAGTGAAATCTTAAGAGATGAGTAAAGTTAATTAATTACTTTACTCTAACACCCCCCCTTAAGATGAGCTACAATGTAGCTACAAACAATGCAGAAGAAAGCAAAGGAACTACAATGCAATAGAGGGTCTCGGCAACAAGGCCTGATCAGGTACCTATCATTTCATGTTAGCATTGACAGTTCCATCACAACTTCACAGGTTACAGTAACAGTCATCTCTTACCACTGTCATCGTGCACCTGACATCTTCTGTGATGGTTAATAGTTTGATTGCAACATAGCAACCTAACCTGGTGGTCTATCTTGACTATTGTGAACCTACATCTAACCATCCATCACAACATCAAAGACTCTACTGCCAGTTTATCTTGACCATTGTGATCTTGTGCCTAATGGTCTATGTCAGCACTATGCTTGCACTAGGTCACCCAAGTCATCAGACACATAACCTTTTCTACTCAATCACCTCGATGCATGCTCTAGGTTGGGTAGAAACAATATGTGAGATATTGCTCACTTAACTTATACTTGTTAGTCAATATAAAGACTTGATATCGCCATGACACAACCAATGTGGTATAAATGATTAAGACCAAATTATGCACCCACAAGTCTATCCATTTGAATGCATGATCTGTCTGTTCTGCCAACCCAATTGCCTTCATCCTCTTTTCTGCAATTCTTCTCTATTTGAATGAATACTCTAAGCAATGGCCAATATGGTAAACGTCTTCTCTACATAATACAACCTACAAGCTTTGTCCAATCTACTCAAACCCTTCTCTCATCTCAATGCCTTTCTTCTTTGTGGCAATTAGATCTGCACCAAGTTGACATAAATGACAATTCAATGCCAAAAATATCCTCCTTTGGCATTGATTTGAGCCATGCTCACTTTCCCCCCCTTTTGAAACAATGGCAAAGGGTGTGCCTACAATTTCAAACTTCATTTCACCCCCAATAGAACACAAAATCCTGTTGTGTAGGGGTACCAACCAATTTGCACTAGATTTAAAACTGAATAATACACAATCATGACATGTTGTAGACATATAACTAGCTTATCTTCACATGTTCCTTTCTCATCCTTTTCATTTATACTCTCTCTACTGACACTATTGAGAAATGGTCTCCCCCTGATGATCATATTCTCTATGCTCCATCTCTCTTGGAGAACAAACTAGTTTAGGTATGTAACATGAAAGAAATGCATTGCCCTTAACGAGTAGATTTGTCTTTTACAAACACTCCAAGCACACTGCTCTCTATGCCAAACACTAGCTCTGTATGTTGTAATTTCTCCACCATGTCACATTTGAAAACCATTCACCTACTTGTAGCATATTGTTGCAAGGTGTGCACCCTTGGTCTCCTTGTGTTGTGCAGTGCAGTGCTTGAGTTTGTGACATGACTTAACTGCCTCTTGTGGATTCTATAAGTATATTGGTTTGATTAAGCATTAATAGGTTGATATTTTGGTGCAACGGCAACCACACTTGTAACAAGTGGTATCAAAGCTTGGTCATAGGTTTAAACCCCTCACTTGCACTGGGGGGATTGTTGCAAGGTGTGTGCCCTTGGTCTCCTTGTGTTGTGCAGTGCAACGCTCGGGTTTGTGACATGGCTTAACCTCCTCCTATGGATTCTATAAGTCTAGTGGTTGTATTAGGAATTAACAGGTTGATCTTTTGGTGCAATGACAATCACACTTGTAACACATATATGATGTACTTAACCAAACACTCTTCATTCTCCCCCTATCTAAATACGTTGATCTGTCACACACTTCATTTTCATTTACTTCACAAGCACTACTCTATGTCTTTTTTATCTTTCTTTCAATATTATTTCTTATTGTCATGAGATTACAATTCATTGTTTTTCTGTCCATCATGTCTGCATACTTAATTGACCTTATAAACAACTCATCAACCTTATAAACAAATCAATAGGTCGGTAACACAACACAAACCTAATTCTCTCATAGAGATTACAAACAAATCCGTTCAAGTATGACCATTGGATTACATAACAATCTTTGCACATAATTCAAGATAGCCTCAACTGCTCTGTAGAGCCCCTCCCCGATCAAGCTCTGGTTAACTTAGTTGACCATGGTTGACCTTACTAATAAATGCTATAATTCAATAGGATGGGCTATGTTAGATGGATAGATTGGTGAGAAAAGTAATTGGACCAGGTTACAAAATCATTTCACCTTGAGGTGTACATTTTGATGTGTAATAGATACATAACTTTACATGATTCTAGAATAGGATAACTTTGAGATGATGTATGTCATTATTGGATTTGCAGGACTTTACTATGATGATATAAATAGGATGCATGTCTTATGTATGGATCAAAATTATGAGGATTATGATAATTGCTTATGTGGATTTATTTGGATATAAGATATATTGATTTGTTTAAATGTAAATTGTATGCAGAGTGTTTGATGTGTATTCTTATTCAGGTGTTTAATATTATATGAGGTTATTTGGAATTACTAATGTGTAATTGAGATGCACAGGAAAATTATCCATGTGACCATGGAAACATTATGGAGAACCAAAACTAGACCTATGTATGTTCGTAAAGCCAGGGGTTGTCTGTTTGGAGAGACAACACCCCATATGTATCGTATTTTATTTGTGAAAGTAAATGTTGCGTGTGTTAAATTAAATTTATTAATTTGTGTGAATCCAACAAGAGACAAATTTCATGTGTAATTTTGTAATGTATTTTATTGTGTCACTTGACACATGTGTTGATTTATGTCTTGAATTTTGACTTGTCTCTTGAAGGGAGTTGTTCAACTATAGCTTTTTCAAAACATTTGAATGTGGTTCTAAATTTTCCTTGGGTAGAGAGTCTTTGGAGTGGTCAACATAGGTTGGACCCGAAATTTAACTTCAGATGGGTTTATAAGGGGTCAAATGGACTCCTAGGGGTAGTTTAAAGGTGTTTCCTAAAGCCCATAAGGTATACCTATGAGTTAGGAGTGTTTTTAGGCATGTGTCTACTCCTTTGTGACTGTTGAGTCATCCCAAAAAGTGGGTTTTCTAAGATGTGAGAAAATTCAAAATTAGAAGGTGCCATCTAGGTTAGATAACCTTCCCTTTTGTTGAGAGATCCTTTTTGATCTTTTTCTTACTTTTTCCTTTTTCAATTTTAGAAACCTATGAGAACTCTCACTGAGGTCTTCTTGGGCAAGAATGAGAGATTTTGTGGGTAATCACCCACTCTCCATTTTTGGAGACTATGCATTTTGAAAAGTTTGGTTTTTGGAATCGGGAAATTTGGCTAAGTGTAGAAGGGAGGATTGTGGATTTGGGCTTCTCATCCTCAAGCTAAGTTCTAGCACACCTTTGGTCAGATTGAAGGTTGGTCCATCCACTTCTTTTGTTTTCTTTTAAGTTGCATGTTTATGTTGGAAAGATGGTTTGAATGAAAAGGTTGTTGTCTTGTATTTTCTTTTGTAAAGATTATTATGCGACCCTTCTTTTATTCTTTTATGCATTTCTTGTGATTTGGGAGTAACCAAGGCCTTCTACTCTTGGGAGACTAGGATGGTCTTGCGGGTGGTAGGAGTTTGATAGCCCTCGAGTGAGAGGCTCTCATTATGAGAGCGAACTCAAGGGGTGTATATGTGACCCTTGCTGCATGGTCTGGTTTGTGTATTTGGGGGTCATAAGGGGAGAAAGTATGGTATGAATGCCTTGGGGGGCATAAGGAATGTGGGGTTAATGAACTTATGATATATCTTTGTTTGCCATGAGGTGGCTTCGTGATCTACTATTCTTGCAGTCTCCTCAGGGTATTTGGTCCACTACCACCCATGTAAAAATCATCACATTTTTGTGATGGAGTGTAGCCTTGGTTGGGAAAGTGTTTGCTATATGTTTTCCCTTGCTTGTTGTGTTTGCATGTCTGTAACCTATCTAGGGCTTGGTTCTCCGAGCTCGGGGGTGGCTTCTAGTAAGCCTAGGCTGGGAGGTGAGCACTCCATGGTCATAGCCTATGATTTATTTGTAGGTTGTTTGGAAGAAAAGAAAAGGACAAGTAGAAGTTGTTGGATTTATTTGTTTGCAGAAAAAGATTTGGGAATGGAGTATTTTATATTTTAAGTTGCAACAATGTGAAAGGGAAACTATATGTTGTATCTATTTCGAAAGGAAATGTATCTATTATTTTTAAGGTCCTCATTTAATAGAAATGAGAGATCCATTTGTAAGGTTGACTATATTGTAATTTAAATATACTTTAAGGAAATACATTATTTTTATTAAGTATTATTTTGATGCAAAAATGAAATATTTATGTTGAAGTTTAAGTTATGTATTGTTCTTGAAATAATGTTGATTTTTTTTTATACATGGTATTATGAAAATGAAAGTTAAATTTGCATGTTACTTCTGAAAATAAAAGATTAGTTTATTTCCTTATGCATATCTCTAAGGTTAAAATTCCAATGATTTTAGATTAATATAGTTGTTGTTTAAATTTATTTAAATCTATCATTTTATTTATTCATAGAAAATAAATCTAAAAATTATCATGGCTATCTCTAAGTTTTATTTTAATGTTTTCTGGTCTAAATATAGTTGTTGTATAAATTTATTTAAGGTATTTAAATTAAAAAAAAAGAAATACAGTGATTTAACTCTAAATATTTTAATCAATCTGTTTTAAAAATAAAATAAAATAAAAGTTTCAAAAAAAAAATATAATATCTATATTTTTGCATAGTAGAGTTAGTCTGGGTTTTAAATGCTTCTTTTATATATATATATATATATATATATATATATATATATATATATATATATATATATATATATATATATATATATATATATATATATATATATATATATATATATATATATATATATATATATATATATATGCACTACACTTATATATTTAAAAATGTGTTTATATATGTAATATATATATATATATATTATAAATTTAAAAAATAAAAAATAAACGAAAAAAAAAAAGAAGAAAATAAATTTTTTTAACTTATTAATTTTTATAAAAAAAAAAACGAAACTCTGAATATTTTAATCAATCTGTTTTAAAAATAAAATAAAATAAAAGTTTAAAAAAAATATATATAATATCTATATTTTTGCATAGTAGAGTTAGCCTGGGTTTCAAATGCTTCTTATATATATATATATATATATATATGTCGAACCCTATGTATACACAATGGGTCGGCGGCGGCTCGGGCCGCCACTATGGCTCCACATAGTGGACAGCACAGAGGCCGCCACTGTGGGAAACCATAGTGGTTGGTCGGGGCCTTCCACTACCGTAGTGGAAGGGTCCGACCGCCACTGTGGGGATACCCAGTGGCGCTCGAGAAGGCCCCACCCTGCGCTCCTCCAACCCGCCTCCACAGCTTCGCTCCTCCACTCTTCTGCCATGGCCACCATTCTTCTTCATTCGGCCCTGCAACTCAAAGAAAGTAAAAAAAAAATTATAAAAGCCCTAACCCAAAATTTGGGGTTAGGGCAAGTAATGAGGGTTTAAAAAAAATATAGGGCATTTTTATAATAATAAAATTAGGGTTCATGGGTATATTGATAATAGTGTATGTTTTAAAAAAAAGAGAATACATAAGTGTTTAATAGATATATATGTATATATATAAATATAGTCATATGTATATTGATAAATATACATATATATATTTATATATAGTATAGACTATGAGTGTATAAGACAAATTGTGAATTTATTTATTTTATTAGGTGTTTATATTTTATATATGTTTTAAAATAAACATATGGGTATATTTAAAAATGTGGTTTTAAAATTTATATTATTATGGAGTTTAATCTTTTAGGATTAATTGACACTTTAGTCGAATTAGTTTAACTACATTCTAATTATTGTTATAATAAAATTTAGGCATTAATAAATCTAAGTGCTAGGACTAAGTGAATTAGTTCCTAAAAGCAATTAATGGTTACTGGGTATTAATATTATCTTTGTCCATAATTTAGAGATTTTTGCTTAAATGAGTTTATTTATTTATTTAATGGTGGGATTATAATATTTTCCTTGGAAGAAGATATTGTGGTGGAATTACATACTTTCGAAAATAAGTCCAAGACCTAGATCTTGCGAACTCATTTAGCCTAGATGGAATCTTATACTAAATAAAGCAATTAACATTTTAACGTTTGACACTTCAATTTCCAATTGCTCGATTAATTAATATTATTACGTTAAAATCATATTAATAATTAGTTTATAGATGCAAGATTTAATCAAGTATAAAGGCAGGATGTTTTATCACGGATGGAGGAAACTTGTTAGGAGATAAATAATTATTATTGAATCAGTAGTTATATTAATGCCTATTTAGTAGAAGTCAATCTAATTAAGATTTATAATTGGCAACCATAATAAAAGGGACATTCGATGCGAATTTATTATTGTCCTTATAAAATCATATTGTTCCATTTGATTATAGGAGTTATCGTAATTTGTTATGTTAGGAATATCCTAACTTTGTCATCTAGGGGTTTTATAGAAACCTAAGGCTTCTAGATAAATTTGTTCTATTCATCACTCACGTTTGAAGAATGTTTTACTATAATTTAAGGTTCCACATGGAGCAACCTGTTAAGTTGTCACATCTAATTAAGCATAGGTTGCATATAATTAAGTGTTCAAAAAAATTTGTTGTGTGTGTTTTTGCCCAAAAGTTTGCGCATGACATGCTCCTTGATCACCGCTTCATTGAACTTTGTAACTCATCACGCAATTTTCATTACATGAAATGCACTTGCTCATTCCCAAGATAAAAACCGCTATCTCAATGCACCAAAAACACTTTGAAACTCTTCTCATACAACATGCATATGTGTCATAATCATTACTTCTCATCATTAGATCATAAACCAATACAACTAATTCACTAAGCTTAATCGATTAAGGTTTATCATATGAACAGGTAGGGTTTATCGGTTGATCTCACCATTACTTAGCAATACTGGTATCCTCCACAAACTCACCTACCAGTTGCAATTCCCTTCACTAGCTCTTCCTACCGATTACAAAATAACATTATAACAATATCATTACCAGTTAATTGACATCAATGACAACATAACATTTCATTAATGCAATCTTCATGCAAATGCCAACAATCTTTCCCTTTGGCATTGATGACAATACAAATATCAATACCCTTGATTGCTATGATTGTGAATAGGAATCCTAGTTTACATTTTACCATGTACTCTCCTTGTCTTCAGCTGGTAACTGGCTATAGACCTTCTTTCAATCAATCATACAATTCTTCTCATATAGTTCTTCTCCCTCATAATCACATAGTTCTTCTCCCTCTTTAACAAAAATGCCAAATTGAAAGTAAAACATGCAATTTCAAACTTAACTATTTGGCATCAACAACCTGCAACTTGATTATCCCCATGTGGAATAACTCCACTCTACATCAATCCTGTTGTAAAATTCTGCAAGTAGCTCTAGGACTGATGTACTCTACATTATGCTCAATTGACCTCATGAAGGGGTGCAACCCCTAGTTGAATTCTAAGATACTCAAAAGTAGTCTTAGGTAGAGGTTTAGTAAAGATATCTGCAAGCTGCTCCTTGGTAGAAACATGCTCCAATATCACATCTTTACTCTGCACTTTTTCCCTGAAGAAATGATACTTCAATTCAATATGCTTGGTTCATGCATGCAAAAAAGGGTTCTTGGAAATATTTATGGCACTGGTATTGTCACATAAGATCTTTACAAGTTCTTTAAACTTCATCTTGAAACCTTCCAAAATGTGCCTCATCCAGATAGCCTGGGTACAATTCATATAAGTTGCAACATACTCCACTTCAGCAGTAGATTGTGATATACAACTTTGCTTCTTGCTACTCCATGAAACAAGTCTTCCTCTAAGAAAGAATGCTCCACCAGTTGTGCTTTTCCTATCATCAACATTACCTGCCCAGTCTGCATCTGTATACACCTTCAAATCAAAGTTACCTGCATATGGATACCATAATTCATAGTCAATAGTACATTTCAATATTTGAATATCCTCTTGGTTGCTATCAAATGTGTTTCCTTTGGATTCTTCTAAAATCTAGCAACTAGACCAACTGCATGAGCTATATCTGGTCTGCTATGAACAACAAAGTGCAATTTCTTAATCATTGACCTGTACTCCTTTTCATCAACAGATGTGGCTTCATCTTCCTTAGAAAATTTACAACCTCTAACCATTGGTGTCCCAATTGGTTTATAGTCACTCATACCAAATGTCTTTAATACCTCTTTCACATATTTAGACTATGTGATGAAAATACCACTCTTCATTTGTTGAATTTGCAAGCCTATGAAATTTTTTATCTCTCCCACTAGAGACATTTCAAACTCACTTTTTATTTCATTTGAAAAGTCATTGCTCATGTCATCATTACCTCCAAATATGATATCATCTACAAACAATTCACCTACCAGTATCTTATCTCCTTCAGATTTGAGATATATGTTGGTGTCTTCACTGGTTCTTTGAAAACCTATCTTCATCGGGTGTGAATGAAGTCTTTCATACCATACAGTGCCTTATGAAATTTGCATATGATGTCTTTTTCATCAGTCAAACAATAACCATCTGGCTACTCAATGTATACTTCTTTGAGTATTCCATTCAAAAATGTTGACTTCACATCCATCTGATATACTTTGAATCCCTTATATGTTGCAAATGCAAGTAAAGTTCTGACACCTTCTAGTCTAGTAACTAGTGCAAAATTCTTGTCATAATCTTCTCCTTCTTCTTGTGCATAACCTTTTCAAATGAATCTAGCTTTGTTTTGAACTACTACACCATCTTCATCCAGTTTATTCCTGAATACCCACTTAGTACCTATGACATTTTTATTCATTGATCTGAGTACTAGGGTCCATGTGTTACTTTTCTCAATTTGATCAAGCTCCTTCTCCATAGATTTGATCCAATGATCATCTCCAAATTCTTCCTTAGCAGTTCTAGGCTCAATAGTGGAGATCATGCAAGAATTCTCTCTAATTCTTCTTCTGGTTAACACTCTGGCATCCTTATCTCCAATAATCTGGTCAGGATTGTGGTTGAGTCTCACATACCTCAGATAACATGATCATTATCTTCAAGTTCTTCTTCTTCATTGTCATCATCTTCTTTTGAATCTTCCTATTCCAGTTGAACTGGTACAACATCATTCTCTTTACTAGTTTCAGGTTTCACTCGTTCTGGTTCCAAAAATAGAATGCAAGGATCTTCATCCTTTTTCTCCACACTAGTTTCCTCTGAGACTTCAGGATACTCATCCACTCGAACATCAACACTCTTAATGATTCCATGTGTCCGGTTGTTATAACATTTGTAGGCCTTACTCTTGGTGGAGTAACCAATAAATATACCTTCATCACTTTTAGCCTCAAACTTACTAACATAGTCACCTCTCTTAATAAAAAAATTACTGCCAAATATCTTGAAATAACTAACATTAGGTGATCTACCATACCAGTATTCATAAGGAGTCTTATCTTTACCTCCCTTTACCAAATTCTAGTTCATAGTGTAGATAGTTGTACTAGCAACTTCTCACCATAAAGTTTTTCTACACCTCCTTGTATCAACATCATTCTAGCATCTTCACCAACTGATCGGTTGTTCCTCTCTGCAATACCATTCTATTGTGGTGTCCTCGGTGCAAAAAGTTGTCATTTGATACCATTTTCTTCACAATATCTAATGAATTCCTTAGAAGTAAATTCACCGCCTTGATCAGTCCTCAGACACTTTATCTTCTTACCACTCTCCTTTTCAGCTAAGGCCCTAAATGCCTTGAATTTACTAGAAGCTTCCATTTTATCCTTCAAGAATGTGACCCACATCATTCTTGAGCAATCATAAATGAAGATCATAAAATATCTATCACCTTGAATACTTTTAGTCCTTATTAGTCCACAGAGGTCTTTATGAACCAAATCTAACAGATGTTCTACTAAAAAAAAAAATCTCTTAAAAGTTGAGGATGTCATCTTTCCCAACTAACATTCCTTACATAGAGAATTAACCAGTTTGTCCAACTGAGGAAAACGTCTCACTATCTTGAAATTACTCACTTTAACAATGTTATCAAAATTTATATGACAAAATCTCCTATGCCAAAGCCAACTATCATCTACTTTATCAATTAAATAGTTGTTGACTTTAGGATTCTGGTGAAATAGGTTACCTTTAGTCTTCTCGCCGGTTGCAATCAGTTCACCTTTGCTCCCGTAGATTTTGCACATACCATTCTTAAACTCCAATGGATATCCTCTGTCATTGAGTTGAGCAACACTCAAAAGATTGTGCTTTAGTCCTTCAACCCATTAGACATCATTTGCATTGCTCTTTCCATTAAGAGAAATAGTTCCCTTACCTTTTACCATGTAGGGTGATTCATTACCAAATCTCACAACTCCCCCATCAAATTCCTTCAAGGAAAGAAATTTTCTCCGATCACCGATCATGTGATGTGAACAACCACTATCAATTATCCAATCATCAGAATTATCCATGCGAGAAACTAATGCTTTCTAATAAAATGTCTCCTCTTTAATGGCTACAAAACAATGTCTTCATTAGCATCACCCTCAGATTCCTCATCAATGATACCACCATCAACTGCAATAAGACAATCTCTTTTGCCTTTTCCCTTGTACTTGAACTTCTCTCGCTTGTGCTCATTATCACCATTAGGACAACTAGTTGTAATGTGTCCAATCTTGCTTCCTGAAAAACATTTCAAAGGTAATTTACCTCTATACTTACGGGTACCTCTGGGCAACCACTTGGCAAACAATGCTTCAAGCTCAACCAAACTGTCTTCATCATCAATTTCTCTACTGGATCTAGATTCATAATTGTGACTGACATCTCTACTTTTCCTCATAGATGGGTTAGAAACTAAAGCTCTAAATGCAAATTCAGATTTCTGAACACTACCATCATAACCGTTTAATTCAAAAGAAGTAAGCTTACCAATGATGGAGTCAAGGGTTACCTTAGTTTTTTCAATTGATTTTAGCTTCTGAAGGCTACAACTTGGATAACGTAGACCGGTAGAAGGGTTATCAACACCTTACTAATCACTATGGCATCTTCCACTTTACCACCAACACTCTTGATCTCACCAACTATCTCTTTTATCCTCTGACCATACTGTTGTATATTCTCACCTTCAACCATTTGCATGTCATCAAATTTTCCTCTTAGACTCTCTTCTTTGTAAATCTTCACATGTTCATTGCTGCTATAAATCTCTTCAATTTTTTCCATACCTCAAAAGCAGTCTCCAGACCATGGATATCTACATATTCTGCATTAGACAAAGAACTGGTAATACCCTCTAATGCTTGATTATTTTCTTGTTGCTCTTTCTTCTAATCATCAGTCATAATCCCACTAGGTGCAACATATTCAGTACAAATATGTTCCTAGTATTGACTTCCTAGACTCTTAATATAAATTTTTATTTTATCACTCTATATTTTATAGGTCTCTCTAGTAAACTTTAGACCTTCCTTCTTCATCATGTTCTACAAGATCTTTACCTCAAGCTATTAGGCTTAGACCTTAGAGGACCTGAGAATCTCTAATACCAATTGATGGTATGTTGAAAGAATAAGGATCCGGTCAACTACTGAGAGGGGGGGTGAATCTATAGATAGAAAACTGATATAAACTTTCAACAATATCAAAATCAACCTCTCAAAGCAAACTCTAAACTGACAAATTAAACCACTGAACTACAAATGCAATATCACTGTCAAGTTAAACCAGTTGACTGTTATAGCAGATTAATAGTAAAACAACTTGAAACTCACAAACATCCAAATACTTTACTGACATATGTAAAACTTCATTTCAGATTGTTGCTGGTTAACATAACATATCAAAGTAGATTTAGTAGTTAAGAATTTCAACCATAGTAAACATAACCACAAAAATATTCACCACTTGACACAATATTTTTGACGTGGAAACCCAAATGGAAAAAACCACGATGGGGATGAATACCCACAAGTATTCTGAACTCTTTTGAAGTTTGCCCTATTAGGAGCCAAGCTTGTTAAAGCTCTACAAAAAGTCCTGTTAAGAACAAATCCTATTAGGGACCACTCAGTTAAGGGATTGACTATAATGTCCTATTATAACCAATACCCTATGAGGAGTAACCTTGGTAGAGGATTTAAAATCCAAGCTAATGGACCACCTGGTTAGAGGATTTGAATAACACAAAGCTTGTTAGAGCTTACCCGGTTAGAGGATTTTATTGTTGTAATTGTTAGAAAACAATAGGGGTTTGCTGATTTGTTTGAATAACAACCACACTCTCACTCTCAATTACAAATTTGCCAACTCTGAAACAAAATTACTCATCGACCTTATAAACAAATCATTAGGTCGGTAACACAACACAAACCTAATTCTCTCATAGAGATTACAAGCAAATCGATTCAAGTATGACCATTGGATTACATAACAATCTCTGCACATCATTCAAGATAGCCTCGACTACTCCTAGATCAGTGCTTCATCAAACTTTGTAACTCATCACGCAGTTTGCATTACATTCAATGCACTTTCTCATTCCCAAGATAAAAACCATTATCTCAGCGTGCCAAAAATACTTTGAAACTCTTCTCATACAACATGCATATGTGTCATAATTATTACCTCTCATCATTAGATCATAAACCAATACAACCAAGTCACCAAACAATCAATTAGGGTTTATCATATCAACAGGTAGGGTTTACCGGTTGATCTCACCATTACTTTGAAATACCGGTATCCTCTACAAACTCACCTACCAGTTGCATTTCCCTTCACTAGCTCTTCCTATCGATGATAAAACAACATTATAAAAACATCATTACCATTTAATTGACATCAATGAGAACATAACATTTCATTAATGCAATCTTCATGCAAATGCCAACAGTAGCACACTATGTTCTCATTAAATAGAGGAGTGGAGAAATTTATACTAGATTGACTTTTTCTCCTTCTACACTCAGCACTCCTATGTCCTAGCTTGTTACAATTGTAACAAACTAATTCCACATTTCTAAATGGAGAAAAAGGATTTTTGCAAATGAAGTGTATTCCTAGTCTATTGTAGATTTTATAGTCTAAAAACTTATGACCATAGGATTACACTTATAATAGTAACTTGGAAAATAAGGAACATACTAGTTTTTGTGTTGAGAGTAGTTCCAGGTTTATCTTCTTGCAACAAAAGGTGTTCTATATCTTCTTCTCATGTCTTTGTCTCTTGTAAAACCATCATCTTTGTGCTTGGTCTTCTCTTTTGAAGCAACTTTCTCTTCTTTTGAAGCATCAATAACTACCTTTTCATTATTAGCATGTCATTTAATGCATTGGTGTTTCTCTTACACCTCAACCTCAACTTTAGATCTTCCTTGCATAACTCAAGATCTTTCCTTAGAGTTAACACTTCCTCTTCTATCTTTTGCATCAAAAACTAACTTCAACACCTCACTACCTCTTCTAGCTTCTTCTAATTGAGTTGTCAAGGTAGTTATGTTCTAATTAGACTCTTCAAGTTTCTTTCTCAGCCAATCTTTTTCTTTTAGGGAAGAGTTATTATATCTTGCATGTTCTTTCTTTAATCTACCAATTTATTCAAGATCATAGATCAACTCTCCTTCAAGGTCCACCTCAACATCCTCTTCACCTTCTTCATCACTATCAAATGAGTTTCAATTTCTAGATTTAGCTCCACTATCACACCATGATGTTTTCTCCTCATTTTGGACCTCTTGTGCCATGAATAGATCATTTCCTTTTTCATATTTACAACAACTACTATCTGAACCACTTTCACCATCTCTATATCTCTCAAATCATGTCTTCATCTCCCTTACTAAATTTTATTCAGCAGTACTAGGCACTTCTTCATAGATGTTTCTCAACTTCTCCCATATATCCTTTTCAAATAGTTCATGACTTTCAAAGACTCTGTATCAGACAACCAACTAAGAATACATTCTTGGCTTCAGTATTGTACTCATATTTATTTTTAGCATCAGGATTAGTAGGAGGAGTAGGAAGAATAGTATAATCCTTTTTGAAAACCATCCAAACATCAAAACCTAAGGAGGAAAAATAGGTTTCCATTATTATTCTCCAAAAGGTATAGTTAACGGTATCAAACATTGGGACTCTCATAGAAGAGAATTCTTGCTCGTCCATTTGTACTCATAGACTAAAATCTACCCAAGTTGGAGAAATCTTATCTATCAGGGAACCTAGTGCTCTAATACCAATTGAAGAAACACAAATAGACCATTGAGAGGGGGGTTTAGTCAATGGTAATTAAAACTTTAACTTTCTAAACACTCAACCACAAATAACTGAAATGTAGAGGGATTAAAAAGAACATGCATAAGATAAGAATACACATAACACTAGATATATGAGGAAAACCCATGATGGGGAAAAACCTCGGTGAGAAATGTTTCTAGAGTCTCCTGCTCTAATCCAACCTCACAATGGAAATACTTTGGCTACAAAGTTTATGGGCACCAACCCCTATTCTGAGCACCAACTCAGATGAATTACAATGTATTTGAGTTACAATTGAAGTACCTTGTTACAAATGTGATTTTTTAATTCTATGTTATCTTTTGCACCTCTACCTCTACTACTCTCTCTCTATTATGTTCTTCTATCTTTGTTTTGCTTTACTTCTCTCTATGTGCTTCACTTTTGTGATCTCCTATTTTTTTATACACACATACTTACTATTTTGCACCTTCTCTCAGATATGCATCCAAATATTTGTGCAATCTCTCTCTTCTTCTCTCCACAACACTCTCTCATAAAAAAAATAGATCACCAAATCATCTTTTGATGGCCCTTTTTTTTTTTTCAGGTACCAATAGTTTCTCACTATTCATAAATTAATTTCACTTCTTGGGATACATGAGGATTTGATCTTATACACATTTTTTGATGCATTTTGAATACTCTGTGTAGTCTCACATTTTTCTCTATACCATCAATTAGTCTATATGAATGATGGTCTTCTTCCTTAAGCAATCTCCTACCACCCATCTTAAATTACTCTTCTTGATGCTACAAGAAGATTTGATCTTTGTCCTACCTTACAGTCTATTCTTGAGAATTTATTTTGCCTTCAGATTACTATCTTTAGTAACTTCACTTGCACTTTGTCTTTAATTTCTTACCGACTAAAGATCACAAATCTTCTCGAGCCATTAACACAAATTATCTTCCATTTGTTCTACAATCATCAACATTAAATGCATCCTTTTTCCTTCTTTAGATTCAAATATTTAATATTTAGATTTAATCTAGTGTCCAAATGCCATTTTGATATCTCCTACAACTTCTCTCTATCAACATTAATTCACTCTCCTTAGCTGGTCAAATAAACAAAAAAATTATTATCGACAGATAACCTTGCTACGTACATGACACATCCGTTAGTCCATCTTGGTAAATAGTCCTATTTGACTATTATGGATTATCCAACACATCTCCCTGGACACATGGCCTCAGGTCAGAATATCATGACTTGTTGTTTGCTTACAACATCAAACTCTATGAGGCTACACTTTACTCATTCCTTTAGGCTATGTGGGTCTTGGCATGACACATGGAAGTTGGTCACATCATCACAAATTGATGGTTGTACTTTCTTCACTGCTTGGACACATGGCGGTCTCTCACCACTTTGCAGGCTAATCATTCCATGGTTATCTCCAAGCCACAAAGTTGTAGCATAACAACTTCTATGATTGTCCATGGTTAAATCGTAAGGATGCAACTATCCCTGTTAGTTTGTCCTGATTGTTGTGAACTTGTACCTAACGGACCGTCGAATCTTTGCAACTCTCTTTGTCAGTTAATGCTAACCACTGTGATTTTGTGCTTGGCATTTCATGTTAGCATTGAAAGTTCCATCACAAGTTCACAAGTCACAATAATAGTCACCTCTTACCACTGTGATGGTACACATGACATCTTCTATGATAGTTAATAGTTTGATCACAACATCACAACCTACCTCAATGGTCTATCTTGATGGTTGTGAACTTGCACCTAATTTTCCATCACCACATCATAACCTCTACTGGTAGTTTATCTTGATCATTGTGATCTTTTTCTTAAAGGTCCATGTCAACACTCTATCTACACTGGGTCACCCACTTTATTGAACACATCACCTTGTCTACTCAGTCACCTTAACACATGCTCTAGGTTGAATAGAAAAAACATGTGAGCTATTGCTCACTTAACCTATACTTGTCGATCAACATAAAGACCTAATACCACCATGACACAACCAATGTGGGATAAATGACTAAGACCAAATTACTCACCCACAAGTATATCCATTTGAATGCATGATCTCTCTATTATACCAACTCAATTGCCTTCATCCTCTTTTTTGCAATTCTTCTCTATTTGCATGCAAAATCCAAGCAATGAGCAATCCAGTAAATGTCTTCTTTGCTTAATACAACCTGCAAGTTGTTGGAAATTGACACTCTATTGGTTGGTTTCACTATGTTATCATTGATGGCAACATGATTTTGTGTTCCATCTTCATGTTTTGATTCTATGGTGTACTGACAGACACTTCACAGATTCTACACCTACACCAGCACCGATAGGTCAGAAAGATTTGTTTGGTCACCAACAATACAGGCCGACATGGTATAGTAAAGGTTATCAGTATTGGAGGCTGACATATCCTGGATCTGGCATTGGGAATTTGTTTTAATGTTTATACATTTATGTTATCTGGCCAACATGTAATTTGATATTATATAAGGCAAAAATTTGTATAGGGTATATAGGCCAGTCTGATTAGATCATTTTGATATATAGAGAGATAGGAGATAGGAGATTATGATGATGTGAATGTAATATTATGTGAAATATATCAAAGAGATTATGTATGTGAGGAATTTATTGTAAGGGTTATTCTAGTAGGGGTTTAGGGTTTCTAACTGGAATAGCCAAAGCTTAAACCAGAATTGTATTCTAGCATAGAAGATTTTATCTTAGCAGTTCACACTTCTCCGGATTGTTGTCTAGAATTTTATGTATTAAGTGAGGCTCCTATTGTGATTAAGTAGTGTGCTCTAGGCTGTAAGCCTTCCTGCAAGTGCAGGTCCCTCATATTTTGTAATAGCTTTTTATATGGCCAGTGGATTGATATTGTGGGTCACAAATCCCACCGTGGTTTTTCCTCTATGAGGTTTTCCACATATAAATTTGTGTGTTATGATTCTCATTTATGTGTTTGGTTTATTGGTTGCTTTACTTCTTTCAATTCTATTTATACTGGTATACCAGTTGGTGTATAAATGTTTTGTTAAAGCTAAAATCTACTATTCTGGTATAACATTGATTCACCCCCACCCCCCACCCTCTCAGTGTTATTGGTTTCCAACAATTGGTATTAGAGCCTTGTACCTCAGAAGAATTTTAACAGCTTGAGGAAGATCCTAAAACCGGAATACATGAATATGGCTTTGGAAAAGTAGCTTGAGATGGCACTTGAATATTATGATGTTGAAAGGTTGAATAAATTAAAGCTACAAGATGAATTGACTTTTGTTATGGAATTAATTCTTGTCCTACAAGAGAGGCTATCATCTGTTCAAGCTAGAAGGAAGGAACTTTTTCAAAATTAGGATGATGAAGAGAAAAATGCACATAAGGAACAATGTCAAAAATTGAGTTAGGAGAACATGGTTATGAAGAATGAAATGCAAGTTATAACTATGAGGATGTCTAAGGAGACTGAGGACAGAAAGAAAAAGGAAGAAAATCTTGTTGTATCCCTGAAAAACAAGTTTGAAGAATGTGGTAGGCTGGTTCATGAAAATGATATGCTAAGAACTGATTTGGTACAATCCCAGAGCAATGAGCAAGAGCTTGAGAGACAAATGATAATACTAAGATAAGATTTAACTGTTGCAAGTGAGTGCAAAGAAAAATTCAAGATAAGCTCAACACATCTTGATGAGTTATTAAAGAGACAGAGGAATATTGGAGATTCCAGTGGACTTGGATCTGACCAAGGATAGAGTTTCGACACTGCTAATGAAGATCAAAACCATAAGGCACTAGTAAGATAATTCAATGCTTATAAATTCAATGGTATATGTTTTGTTTGCAATAGATTTGGTCACATGGCTAGGCAATGTAGAAACAGAGAAAATTAGAACCCTGTTTCTACTCCCGATAAATGTTCTAAATGTAATAAGTTTGTTCATAAGATAAAAGATTTCAAAATGAATGTAAAATTCTATGCTTGTGGAAAATTTGGACATATGGCTAATCAGTGCAGGTCAAGCAATATCACCGGTTTTAGCAAAGCAATTCAAAAGAACAATGTTACATGTTATGCATGTAATGAAGTTGGACATATTGCTAAGTTTTGTAGAAGAAAAAATCCACCGGTTAGTAATGGAGGATCAAATGAGAAAGGAAAAGACAAGGTTAGTGAAATCCAACAAGATCATACTCAGAGATGGGTTAGGAAGACTAAAGAACAATCATCAGATGGGAATGTCCTGGTTACTTATCCGATAAAAGAGGTTTCTCCTGCACCGACAAGAATCTCATCTGATAACTAAGGCCAATGCCTTAGAGGTAGTCAAAATTCATTAAGATGTTGCAAATGCCCTGGGAAGAGATTCTGGAAGATGTTCCAGATATTGGAGAGGATTATCCAGCATGGATATGTTCTAAGCAAGATCTGTTATCTTTCACTGGCAGTCATTTATGTCAATGGAAGATTAGGGTTTTTCTTGATGGTTAAAAGGTCAAATATACTTCATTGTTAGTCACCCTACATTAAGAGTGATTTTAGAGTGATTCAGAGTGACTAAGTGTGATTAGAGGCTATTCAGTGGCAATCAAATTTCTTCTTGAGCGATCTCACCGACGTCTGGAAGAATTTTTTGAAGGTTTTCATTGAGAGCGATCAAAAGGTATGTATCTTTAAACATGGAAGTAGGATCATCTTCTATTCCTATTTTTGTTCCAAACCCAACTATAGTGGAGGTCAAGGACCGCCCCAAGCCAATTTTCAAGTGATATCCACATGTGGCTACCATGGAAGATTCGGTTGGAGCATTTTCTCACATTCTAGAGGGAGTTGTGTATGTAGAGGATGTTAGGGCATACATTCACTATCATGTAGAGGACTTAGGAACTTCAAAAATAAAGGGAATGCATATTTGTGAGCTAATGGGAGAATCTAGAAAGATCAAACCGACATATAAACATATTGAATAACTAGAGTTTACAGACATTCTAGATATTTTGGAGTTTCAGGATGAGATAATCAAATATGTACTGAGCAGAGTACATGGGGAATTCATATGGCTAGACATACCTTACAAAATCACTAAGGAGGCCATCCAGGCAATTACTGGTTTTCCATCGGTAGGGAAACATCCAGACAAGAAAGTTTCAAATGACTTCGCGAGGAAGATCATCAGTGCTACATTTGACAAAAGATCCATGAAAGTGAGAACTATCATTGACACCAACATCAAATTTGGTAGCATGATTATTGAATATAAGGTAACTCAATCAAACCGACTAAATTCTATTTCCAGTTCATGCATTTTGGCTGCATATAAAATGATGAGAGATAATGTAAAGTTAGATCTATGTGGTTGGATGCCTGATGAGTTGTTAATAAACTTAGGAAAGATTAAGGGTGAGAAGAAGGGCACTTTCCGGTATGGGAATTTGTTAGTCTATTTGATGTTATATTTTCTAAATGATTCACCTGGTTCTGGTAAAAGACAATGGGATTTTGACATTCTGGTAGGAAGACAATTGAAACAATCAATTGCTACATTAGGAAACTAGAGAGATGATAAGATATGGGGGTATTTAAGGCATTTTGTAATGCCTCACCAGGAAACCCCTAAGGGTTTAAGTTAAAAACACTCAAATAGAGTGTAAATATATATTTTTTTTATAATAATAGTTAAGAGAATTACTGATAAGTTACAACCTCAAGATAAACTAGAGTTAACAAAAACTTAGATAGCATAGCGGAAGGCTAAACGATCCTAAGGAGTTTCCCAACGCGATTACATAACCTTACACCTAACTCAACTTGCGTCAATTGATCCATTAAACTGGATGACTTAGTTACGAGATAATGCATTCGACATGGTCATATGTATGTTCAATGAATTTATGTCTTAGAATTTTAGGAAGTGTTCATTTACTTTGGGTGGTTAGGAGGCCATCATGAGGTTATTTACTCAATGCACATTAACACCACATTTGATATCTTTCTTAAATATTAAAAGTATGGCTAATAAGATGAGGTTCATTCATTAGGGATTAAACTTCCATTAATAGAGTGGGGTTCCATCATTTGAATTCAAGCATAACCAACTAATGAGTCATAGTTCTTTTATGGAGGATAAGATGCAAGAAGCCATAGAGTTCATTCATTGAAGTTTTAATAGTGCTATTAGATGGACTCAATTCATTAAGGTGGATATGTAGTAGGACACATGAGTTCATCCTTTAAATTAAAATATAGTTAGCAAGATGAAATTCATCATTACAGGATTAACATGAAAGTTCATAGTGACGTTCTTCCATTAGGATTAAAATATAATTATCTTATTGCATGTCACTCTTTTTAGTAAATGAAGTTAATATGAAAGGATACATTTACCAAGATTAGGATATAAACAGCTAATTGAAACCTTCCCCAAAATAGGGAAGCTAAAGTCACTTCGCATCGACATTACTCATACGCTGTTCATACTATTCAAGGAATGGTGACTTCTACTACTACCCCTTCACATACTGACTTATCAACAACCTGTGGGTTGGCACTCAGTAAGGAAACAAATAAGAAACATCACATAGATAGGTATGGTTTCCCATACTCATAAGCAAACATATCCCCCATGGTTGATTACTTCACCATCCCATGGGCACATCTAGCAAGTATGGGTTTCTTACAACACACACAGAATAGCACCATTACTGGTTTAGTCACATTTACGGGGAGTAATTTACATTATGCTAACATATCCTTAAGGGAAGTTTTAATTATGCTTTACACATGAATCACTAAATAAAGTTTACTCTAGATACACGTGCTGAAATTCTCAACAATTCAAATTTACACAAAGAAATAACATCATTCTGATATCTTGCTCAATTTCCCCTAAGCATTTTCATTCACATTACTAACTATGCAATTTCCCTTTCCAAGACGAAAAAACTTTCCCCTTTCAATTAGAAGCCCAAAGCAACATACAATTTCATGTGTGTTATAATAATCCTTTCAAATCACTGCATTCTAAATAGTATTTCAAAAACAACAAATCCTATATTTTAGGCAAGAGGAGGAAGAGAGTTGGAAAATCAACTATTTCCTACGAATACACAAGAATTTCAAGATCACACCATATGCTCAGATATAAGTTTATCATTTTAGTTGCATGATTTTCATTTCACTGTCTTTTAGGAAGGTGCCAAAGCATCCTAACATGACATTTCTAATCATTATTGTTGCACTATAATGTTCTAGCTTTCCGAACAAGAATTCAAGACAACCAAATTTTCTTTTGTAATACAAGTCTTCTTGAGAACAATCACTATTCGTGATACAATACAATACAATAACACATCAAATCTAACATTGAAAATTCATAATACGACAAGAAGGTAAATAAAGAGCTATCTACTAGATATTACACGTTTGATGCATACAAATTAACAAGTCTTTCATTTACTCTTTTTGAAGCATAATAAGACAATTACCCATATCCAAAGCAAGTTAAATGGTGTGTCACTTAATAGGTCCTAAATCACACTAGTTGAATAAGCACATTAATACACTCCTGAAGCTACTACAACATGTCCTCTTTTGGTATTCCTTTCACATCAAGCAATTTTCACAAAATCACTATGCGCATTTTAGTGCACCTTACTTAAGATGGAATTTAATTATATTACTCCTACCAAGCACATGGAGAACCCTTTAATGAAAGCATACCATTTTCTATCATTAACCAAAAATTAACTCCCAAACCAAATCCCTTTCACAATCTAAAACACAGAAACATTATGAGGCTAACACAAGGGCTCGAGAAATATCATCCTTTCTCTTGCAATAAGAAAACTTAAATAAGAGATAATTACACATATCAAATCCTTTTAATTAACTAGAGAGAGAAGAGGAAGAGTCATAATCACTCCATTTACTACATAATAAGCATTAATATTTGCCATACTAGTCTTTCAAGTGGACAATCATTAAGATAGATCAAAACCATAAACAAGCACATACCGTACTTTTAGATTCAAGATATTAACAGCCAACCCAGATGGATTAGTCAAAAGAGTAAAATAAATAAAAAATGAAGGTACATACGACTCCCTTTCAAAGTAAGAGAAATTATAGACCAAGACCTCAATAAGCAGACAAAACACCCATAATTATTTCCAAAACACCCACATCAATAAGGTGAAAACAAGGTGTGAATGCACACGTTACACACAAGTAGGGTTTGTTAAATCACACCCTCACATCAAGGTGGACAAGCATACAAAATAAGGTAGACACACACACACCAACTAAGGGCACAAGTGAAACCAGAGATCCCAGTGTTGCAACATGGGCTCTGATACCAAGTGTAATGCCCCATTAGGAAACCCCTAAGGGTTTAAGTTAAAAACACTCAAATAGAGTCTAAATATTTTTTTTTTTTTATAATAATAGTTAAGAGTATTACTGATAAGTTACAACCTCAAGATAAACTAGAGTTAACAAAAACTTAGATAGCACAGTGGAAGGCTAAACGATCCTAAGGAGTTTCCCAATGTGATTACATAACCTTACACCTAACTCAACTTGCATCAATTGATCCATTAAACTGGATGACTTAGTTACGAGATAATGCATTCGACATGGTCATATGTATGTTCAATGAATTGATGTCTTAGAATTTTAGGAAGCGTTCATTTACTTTGGGTGGTTAGGAGGCCATCGTGAGGTTATTTACTCAATGCACATTAACACCTATTAAATTTTAAAAGGCCTCCCTTAAGGTTCAATGTGATAAATATAACGAAGTTCATTCATTGGTTTTAAGATAACCACCCACATTTGATATCTTTCTTAAATATTAAAAGTATGGCTAATAAGATGAGGTTCGTTCATTAGGGATTAAACTTCCATTAATAGAGTGGGGTTCCATCATTTGAATTCAAGCATAACCAACTAATGAGTCATAGTTCTTTTATGGAGGATAAGATGCAAGAAGCCATAGAGTTCATTCATTGAAGCTTTAATAGTGCAATTAGATGGACTCAATTCATTAAGGTGGATATGTATTAGGACACATGAGTTCATCCTTTAAATTAAAATATAGTTAGCAAGATGAAATTCATCATTACAGGATTAAAATGAAAGTTCATAGTGACGTTCTTCCATTAGGATTAAAATATAATTATCTTATTGCATGTCACTCTTTTTAGTAAATGAAGTTAATATGAAAGGATACATTTACCAAGATTAGGATATAAACAGCTAATTGAAACCTTCCCCTTTTAGTTCAATTTTAGCTAATCATAAAGAAATTCATTTAATAGGGTTATAACATGGATAACTAGTTGAGGTCACCCAATTATCAAGTTAATTTGGTAAGGATTATTTGTTAAGATTAAAACATAAATAACTAAACAAATTCATCCAATAAAGTGTGATATAACTAACATGACGATGCTCATTGACTAAGATAAAAAGGTAAATACCTATATGAGGTTCATCCTTTAGATTTTCAACTTAGAAATTACAACATTAATTCTAACTTTGTTACTAATTCACATTCATTCGATTTACCAACTTATATCAAGCTAAAACAATAATGGTAACCTAGCGATATTTATTCCACTATTACTTTTTTTTATTTAACATAAACCAAATACTTTTCCAGAATCATAATTTACAATGTTTTATGAACCTGGTTACTACATTTATCAAGATGAATAATTTTATGCACTTGATTTAGCTTCATTAAATTCCCATTATACACTTATGAAAAACAACCATACATGATAACTTAAAGTATGAAATAAAAGAGACAAGGCATCGCATAACACGGATATGATCTCAGAGTTCACCCCTAAAGGGCTACATCTTCGGGTCTGCTCAACTACAAGACCCCTCTGGCATTCAATATAGTTAGGAATACATAATTACATGTCTTTTACATCTTTGCCACTTAGGTGAACACATCCAGTATACAAATGACCACCTTGGTCCATAAATACATCTCTACAAGTTTTCCAACCAAGTTCACATAAATGTAAGCATCCCTCGTCCAGATATGTTACTTAATCCTTAGATAAACATCATTGACATATTGGTCTAGAACTATACACTAGTACCCCACTCTAGCTACACAACTATACCCTAATCAAAGAAAATATACTAAAAAAGGAACCTTTGAAATGAAAAGAAAACACCCCCCAATGATTTATAAATTTCTTGCGTATATATAAAGCAAGTATATTTGAATCTCAATTTATATCTAACCAATTAGAAATAAAACCCACATTTATCCATAATTAATAATTAATAATGCTATATATATAAATCAGAATGTAGCAAAAAAAATCAATATATGATTAATAACATATATTACTATATGAGTTATCTAAATATCAATTATCTAAATCCCAAATATTATTTAATACACAAATTAAATAATATTAAATGAATTAAGAAAAAAAAAACTAAATTTAAATAATTAAAAACTCCATTTAAAATTATTATTTATTTGTTTTATTTAACTTACTATTATATCGTTAGTTTATTGTTTTTTTAAAAAAAAAAACAATAAATAAAAATAAATATTAAAAAAAGAAAAAAAAATGCAAATTTGGGGTTACCCACGTGGACCCCATGTGGGCCCCCTTGGTAGCCCATGCTACCATTGGTAGCGCTGCTACCAAATGGTAGCAGGTCGCTACCTCTGGTAGTGCTACTACCATTTGGTAGCAATTCACTACCAATGGTAGCGCTGCTACCAACTGGTAGCAGTGTTGCCCTTGGTAGCCCGTTACCTTCCAGCAGCATGGGGGGGGGGGGTTGTAATAGATTTTTTTTTTCTTATTTTTTTTTAAAAAATTTTCTTTTAAAATGACATTAACAGACCCAAACAAAACTGCCAAAATGTGCAGTCAAAAAAAATCTTCCCAATCATGAAATACTCTCATAAAAATTATTTTTACTTATTGAATATATATATATTTTTAAAACTAGTATATGTAAATATTGATAAAAAGATGAATAACTCTCCAAAATAACCCACACAATCTGAAACACAAACTTAAAACATTTTCTAGCAAACCCCATTTTTTGAAAACAATTACAGTCACAGCCATTTCTCTTCCTTTTTTTTTTGAATGACAAGGGTTTCAAAATAATAGAAGAAATTATTGAATAACCCTCCCATTAAGCAAATCTTTGGCACAAGGAAGCTCTCTTCTCACACAAAGATCCAACAAAACTAATCTTTAACAATTTTCTACAATGAAAATTACTCATGGGCAAATAATGGAAAATCAGAAAAACCAAAATTGCAAGAGCAACACACAAGCCCCTTTTTTTTCTCTCTCTTTTTTTTTTGTTAAAAGAGATTCCTACCTCAACAAGCTTTCCTGGAAGGATTTTGATGATGAGCCCCCAAATCTGCTGCTCTAAAACTCCATCTTTGTCCAAAATCCCCAATCTCTCTTCCAAAAACCATTTTTTTTCCAAAAAGATGACCAAAGGAAAGAACCCCCCAAAAATATTTCAAAAAACTAGGTTAAATGAGAAACCCCCTTTTTTGACCTAATTTTCAATTTCGAATTTAGGCATTTATTTTTAAAATAAAAGAAAATAAGAATGGAAATCATTCCTTTCCACTATTCAATACATCTTATTCGATTTTCTAATTAAAATTAAAATGCCTCTATTTCTTATTTAATTCTAATTTTAATTTCTCCATATTACTTTAGCCAACATTTTATATTTTGAATTATTAACAAGGGTAAGGTATTTAATTCAATTTAAATTTCCAAAAATCAATCCTTTATACTATATTAGCTTTACAAGTAAAAAGAAAATAATTTCTTTTAAATAATAAAATTTACCCTTTTTCTTCCAAAATGCGAAAATGATTAATTTATTTCTATTTCCCAAAGACTTTAAATATTTCCTTTCTAAAACGCATAACTCATTGAATTTCATTATTTTTAAAATTAACTATTAAATTGACTCGCTATAACATAATAAAGCGACCTTTTTAATAAATGACTAATCTCATGAAAGAAACCTATTTATTCTAATTTTCTCAACTACTAATGCGTAAATGAATGCATTATTTCAATTTAAATGCTTTAAGCTTGCTACAATTATAATCAAAGCGATCTCTTTAAATTAACGATTATTCATATAAAAGAAACTACCTATTTTAAATTTCTAAATTACTAATGCGTACATCTACTCATTAACTTGAATTAAATACTTAGGATAACAAACTCCACTTACCCCGCGCAAGGCATGCAAATCAAGGAAGTCCACCAAATCACATGACACGCAACCCAACAAAAAGAAAGCCCCACGAACCACACATGATGGTCACCTGACCATGGCTAAGGCAAGACGAGAGTTTTAAGACCCCCAAATCCGAATTCTGAGGATGGAGGAGGTTTACTCAAACCTGCGAATCCCGAAGGAGATGAACCTCGCCCTAGGCGGTGTTGTACCTGCAATCTCCTGCACCCATGAATCACGCAAGCATACATATACATATACATATTCAATGAAGGCGTTAGCTCAAGATTTATCACAAGAGTTAGGAAACAATTACATTTACATAAGAATCGATGCAAAAGCACAATAATAGGTATGCACGATTATTTATATTATCTAAACTACACATTGCATCATGGTTAACCTACCATTCAAGAATGCCACATAGGAAGTCAACCAAGGTCAAATGGGTTTTACAAGTCCGACTAGGGTAGGGGCATTAGACATTTAAAAAATCTATGAGGTCTAGGGTAAGGGTACCTAAGCATATAGTGGAGAAATATTCTACCGACATTTGCTTCATGGTAAAGAAGGATGAGACTCTCATGGAAGCAGTTAAGCCCCGAAAGATTTGGATTGAAGAAATGGGCTATGAGGTAGATGCATTGATTCTTGATGCCTACGCAAAAATGCTAATAGATGCACCAATATATGAGGGAGAGAAGCCCTATGGAACTATGCAGTAGAAGACTCAAGAGGTTGAAACAGAGTTCAACTGAAAGAAAAGGGGGAAACAAGAAGGAAAAGCAAGTAAGTTTGTATAGAATGTCTCAAAGGACATAAAGGCACTAATTGATGTTGTCCCATAGAAAGGTAGAAAGAGGAAGGATCTAGAAGTTCATATTGAACCTGTTACTACAGATTCTGAATCAGAGGATGACACACTGTTAGCATTTGAGAGGGTCACTAGGAAGAACTGGAGGAAATAAAGGTGGAAGCAAAGAAGCAACCGGTTAGGAAGGTCACAATCAATCTACCAGCATAGAAGCAAGCACCTAAAGCGACACCTACAACTACACTCAGTACTGCCAAGAGGAAGAAGAAGAGTGACATTGACTTAGCACTTGAAACTGGTAATGTAACTATCATACCACCTAAAACTTGTGCAGAAATTGTAGATGAAATCACTAAAGATGGCATGTTGAAGAATGTTATATTGTATTATGAAAACTTAGAGGATGATGAATAGAGAGAGGTAGAAGAAGCAGTCCTATTATACTTGGATATCTATAAGAAAGCCTTAATAGAGATAGAAAATCAAATATCGGCTGAGTTATATAACATGTTAGATGCTAGAAGATTATATGCTATGCAAGAGGATAAACATATTAAAATACAAGAACTATTAGCTATCTGTGTTACTATAGCTCTAGATGAAATGGATGACAATTGAGGTGGTAGACAAAAAAGTCTTCAATAGAAAACATAGGATAACTAGTTTGATGCTAGGGAGAGTGAATGAAGTAATAAAGGAAACTCAAAAATCATGGATTAAATTTTTGGGAGAACACAGAGGATTCTTTACTTCAACAGAGACCAAGATAGACAATGTAGATACACCAGTTGAAGGAAAAGGAAAGGGGATTATGGGCACTTCACCATCAGTTTTGAAAAATATTAAGATAGTGGAAATTGAGCCACCGATAAATATAGATGTATAGACAAATATCATGATACCAGTTAATACTGAGAATGAACAAGCTAACATTGTATAGGGTACTAATATTAAGGACAATTGTCCTCTCGATACAAATGTATAGGTTGAGGATACTATTCTTATAGAGGAATCAACAGTTACATAGACTACACCAAGTGGTGAAGCCACCGGTGCAAGTGAAGAGGTTATAAAGGATAAAACATCAAAAAAGAAAATAGAGGAATCTAGAAGGCAACCAGTTGTTGGCCCATCGTTATTGTCAATTGATACTTCTCAAGTAGAAAAGAAAACCATTATAGATATAAGTCCCACTGAATTGATGATGATGGATGCTCAAAAACTAATGGAGGGAACCACAGACAAGGGGATTATAGATCAATCAATCATTGTTCTACACAGATTGGTCCCGGAGTGTAAGATTGAAAATGAAGCTAGCTCTTTCGACAAGCTTAAGGTAATCATTGAGCACATATCAAAATACTTTCAATCCTTACAACAAATCTCTAACCAACAAGCACTAGAAAGATTTAATCAGGCTAAGAGAGCCGGTTTTGATCAGGCAATTGAAACAAAGAAAAAAAAGATTGAGTTGAAGCTAATCCTAATAGAAAATTCTTTGAAACAATGTACAAATATATATAGGGTATGTTGCAATACTAAAATACTTACAACAAATGTAGATAAAAAGATAAAAAATATTTGGGAGAAAATTGCAAGTATTGCTAACTCTTTTGATGGATTAATTTCATTGACAACATCAATTGATGGTCAAATTTTGATTTTGGAGAACCAAATTTCTGCTCTTGAGAAGGAAAGAGACAAAATAATTCGAAGAGCCAGAAGTCTGAGAGGCTTGGTGAGTCCAAGATTGGATTCACTCTATGTACATAAGAAAGAATGCATGGATATGGTGGGAAAGCCCACACCGACAGAGGTAAATAAAAAGAATCTTTTGCACATTAATTGAGTGGACTTGTATCTATTTCCGACACATTCAAAACTGGTTGGAATACTTATGAGGAGTTACTGGAGAAGGCTTATCTAGAAATTTTGAAATTGGTCAAGCTCCGGTAAGACATTTTTGGGAATATTCAGTGTACATTTATTATTCTTTGACATTTTCTTTTGGGCATTGATGTCAAAGGGGGAGTATTATAGATGTGAAAAAGAATAAAAGAGTTGTATACATTAGGGGGAGTTACAAAATTTTGGATTTTTTCAAGATATGGAGTATTTTGCATATTCAGCTTAGGGGGAGTAGGGCAGGATGAAACCAACAAATGAAACCTTGACCATTTTTCACATGAGTGTTTCCATCAATGCCAAAGGGGGAGATTGTTGGCAATTGACACTCTATTGGTTGGTTTCACTATGTTGTCATTGATGGCAACATGATTTTGTGTTCCGGCTTCATGTTTTGATTCTATTGTATATCGGCAGACACTTCATAGATTCTACACCTACACTGGCACCGACATCGGCAAGTCAGAAAGATTTCTTTGGTCACAAACAATGCAGGCCGACATGGTATAGTAAAGGTTATCAGTATTGGAGGCCGACATATCTTGGATCCGGTATCAAAAATTTGTTTTAATATTTATACATTTATGTTATCTGCTCGACATGTAATTTGATAATATATAAGGCAAAAATTTGTATAGGGTATATAGGATAGTCTAATTAGATCATTTTGATATATAGGGAGATAGACATGAGATAGGAGATTATGATGATGTGAATGTAATATGATGCAAAATATATTAGAGAGATTATGTATGTGAGGAATTTATTATAAGGATTATTTCGGTAAAGGGGTTACCGGAACAGATAGAGCTTAAACCGAAACTGCATTCTAGCATAGAAGATGCTATCTGAGCAGTTCACAATTCTCTAGATTGTTGTCTGGAATTTTATGTAGTCAGTGAGGCTCCTATTGTGATTGAGTAGTGCACTCTAGGCTATAAGCCTTCCTGCAAGTGTAGGCCCCTCATATTTTTTAATATCTCTTCATATGGCTAGTGGATTGATATTGTGGGTCACAAATCCCATAGTGGTTTTTCCTCTTTGAGGTTTTCCACATATAAATCTGTGTGTTATGATTCTCATTTACATGTTTGGCTTATTGGTTGCTTTACTTATTTCAATTCTATTTATACCGATATACCAATTGGTGTATGAATGTTTTGTTAAATCTAAAATTTACTATTCTGTTATAACATTGATTCACCTCCCCCCTCTCAGTGTTATTGGTTTCCAACACAAGCTTTGTCCAATCTACTCAAACCCTTCTCTTAGCTCAATGCCTTTTCTTCTCTATGACAATCAAATCTGCACCAAGTTGACATCAATGACAATCCAATGCCAAAGCCCAATATACACCTAAACTAATCAAACAAGTGCATAATTGAGTTTAGGACTCAATTTGACACCAAATCTAACAAAAGAAAAAGAAAAGTAACTCAAACAAGAAAACTAAAAACTTTCAAAGATAAGACTTAAAAAAAAAGACTTAAGGACCAAGTGGAGAGAGGAGATTTAGATGAAAATCAGCTCTATTGACATACTTAGAGTATATAGGCCACAATTCGGAAAAAAATTGTGGGGGATATCTTATTTTTTCAGATTTGAAAGACAAATCTGAAAACAACATAATAAATCGCTTCTTAATATTAACCTTCTAATCTGTTAACATATTTAGCTGCATGTAAAAGTTCTCAATTTGAAGCCTTTCATTTTCATTTGCATCCTTCTTTAAGTCTATAGTACTAGATAGTTGTACAATTTTTGATTCTATAATATCTCCCTTGTTATCCTTAGTAGATTCAAGACACCAATGAAAAAACCTGTATGTCGTCACAACATCAATTACACTCTTTTCAAAAACTTGTATTACTAATCTATCTACTAACCCTTTTAATCTCTTCTTATTTTATTTCTTCTCTACATCCTACAAAAATTTGGCTACCGATTTTGAAGCATGCTCCTTAAAACCATTAAGGAGAAACTATAGTTGCTCCTCATTTGGCAAACTCTCATATAACACAACTTCTAAAAGTCTTTCATTAAGGACATTCACTGCAACATTAATAACTTATCTGACCTAATTAACTTCTTGTAAGAAGAATGATGAAGAATATCATCCAGATGAAGCATATGCAAGGGAGATAACCAGTTAAGGTCCATCTCACCTTGAGACATAGGTACCTAAATTACCTCAAAGGTAATTACCAATTCAAACTACAACTGTATACTCAACAAATATGAAATAGAATCTCCAAAAGGTATAGAAGATTCTCCATGGAGCTCCACATTATTCTCTTCCTTTAGCATATTCTCCTTTTTCCATGCCTTCTTTGGACTCTTCTCCTTCTCAAGAACCTTCTCTACAACTATCTCTACACCCTTGTCTATCTCCATTAGATTGTTTGAACTAGTTTTTGGACCTGCATCGCCATCTTCTTACTCATCAATCTTTTTCTCTGAATCATGTCTAATATTACTAGCACTGGGACCATTAACTTCAATCACCACTAGACCAGTGACACATTCCTTTTCAACTCTTTTTCTACCTCTTCTATCTATTTGACTAGCTTATGATAGTCATCTAGATCTTCACCCATGAGGAGGTTGACTCTCTTTTTTATTCTAAACCTTGTATTAAGAGTCTGGATATTATTCACCTTGTCATCCCAAGATAACAGATTGCATACCATGTCTAATGCACGAGTCTAGATGTTAAACTCCTTCCTTATAGCATCATTTATTATTTCTATCAAAGCCTCTAACAACTCCACTGATAGTTTATTAGCAATATTAATAACATTCTTGTTGAAAGTAATCAAGTATCAAAAAATAGCCTTCTCAATTGTCACCTTATCTGTCGAAGGGGCATCCTTATACAATCATTCAAACACCTCCAAAGAATCATGTTGACATATATCATTCACTAAAATGTTAAGATCACGAGGTTGATAACTAGTATCAACTAAAGGTTTGTCAGGCTTCTTCTTATTTCCCTTTGCAGTTTTATTTTCTTTCTTTGTTTCAATTATTGTCTCCTTCTTCTTAGAAGGGGTCTTATCCTAGGAGAGCATTGTTCTCTTTCTTTAGATGAGAGGGACATCATCCTCTACATTTAAATCATCCTTCTTTTCATCCATTGTCTTCTTGGGCCTCTTTTTTCTCACAAACTTTTCCTTTTGTTCTTCTTCATTTGTGCTACTGCTACCCAACTCTCAACCATAGTCTTTGAACCCTATTGTAGCATCCCAAAATTGCACCCCTCACAATTTTCAACTAAATTTGGGTCTTTACCTTAGTTTTTTCACCCCTCATCTTGATCAGAGACCTGATTATGCTCACACATGTCAAAAACACCATTCAACTCAATGATGCACCCAGTTGCCACCTTGATCTTGCCCCAAATTAGGGTAGGACCAGGGAATGGCACCCTGGTCCCCCTTAATGGGGACCTATCCTTGGGCCCCTCCCCTTGACCTATCTCAAATTTGAAGTGGAAAACCCCCTCTATGTCAGCTCATGTCATAAAATTAATCAATTAATCCTACAGGCAAGTATATAAAGGGATTTCCCCTCTCATTTGATAAGATTAGGAAATTCAATCAAGCATCCAAGAATTCAAGAGCAATTGAGCATTTTCAGTCTTCCTTCAAGATTTCAAGCATTTAAGAGGAGATCATCATTATAATTCATGAAATCATAATTCCATGTGGAGGCAAGCAAAACTTCACAAGGAGGTATAAGCATTTCATTTTCAGCTAATTCAACATCCCCTCAAAGAGGAGGATTTCTACTTTTAGTTCTTTCAATTACATTATTTCAACCACTTGGTTAACTCCAAAACCAGGGTTTGAACTAAAGACAAGCCCCTATTCCCAGCACATTTCCCTTTCCTTTTGTGTGTAGGAAGCAGGTGTGCAGCTGTTCTTTTGGAGTTAAGCTTTATTTTCAGAGACAGAAAAACCCTTTTCAACTCATGAAAAGTTTGGAGGATAGATAGGAGGGCGACCTGGTCCAGATACATGGTCCCTGCAAATTTTTCTAGATTTTGCAGAGCAGCTCCAAATCATTTCAAACTCTCAGATACAGGTGCATGAAAAAATCCCAAATATGTAGCTCGTTGTTTTCTCATATTTCTCTTCATTTCCAACACTTAGTCTTAATTCAACTAGTCAACTTACAAAAGAGGGTCAAACACATTCCAAGCACAATCAATCTACTTTGTATTCAGTCCTTATATCATTTAGGATTGGATCTAGTAGATTCATCCCCTCTTTTGAATATAAAGTCCTCCAAGTGAAAATTGGCTTAGTGATTTCCTCCTCCCATGTGCCGAATTTGCTAAGCCTCGAATTTTCCACTTTACATTTTGGTGAACCCGACTCCTTCACCCTTAATTCTGGTTTTTGTTTATAGATTTGAGTGTATGGAATTTAAAATTCAAATTTTCAATTACAAGCTTAATTTCCTTGCAATTTTCAAAAACTAAGAGGTTAAATTCATAAAAACTGTAATTTTTAGATTCAAAATTAAGCTTGTGATTTGTCTAAATTGTGATTGATTGTTTCAGATTTGAGAACTCTTCAATACTACAATTCAAGTTTCATTTATGTGTTCAATTTAAAAAAAAAAATTAAAATTAAGTGGCTAAATAAAAAAACTCTAATTTATAACTTTAAAATTGAACTTGTGGATTGTGTAGATCTTGAATTAATTTTCAGATTTGATTCCTTGCTTCAATTTCAAAATTCAAATTCTCACCTCACAACATTCAAATTTTCAAATTAAAATTTTTAAAATTAAGTAGTTTATATAGAAAACCCTAATTTTTACATTTAAATTAATCTTGTGCAATTTCAAATTTTTCCTTTAAGCATTTAAATCTAAAGCCTCTTGTTGTACTTCTAAATCAGAAAAGTCAGCCCTTAAGTGTGCCCTTTTTTGCTTTATTCTCTTAATTAATCATCTTCTTGAACATCCTAAGTGTGTCCTATTTTGACCTTCAAGGCTTATTTTTTCATATCTAGACATCTCCAATTCCCATATCCTTCTGGAATTTGCATTAAAATCACAATATCTTGCTTCCCTGAAAATTTGGTAAAACGTTGGTCGGACCAAGTAGCTACCTACCTGGTCTCAACTTTTTCTCCTCAAATTTTGGGAGTCTATTCAGACTGTATTTTACTACTCAATTTCATAGATTTGTGAAATTTTATTGATTTCAAGTCTCTCTAAGGTCGAAAACAAATTTAAATTTGAACATTTCAATTTTCAATTTGAATTTTTAAATTAAATGGTTAATTACATACACCCTAATTTTTAAAATTTCTTCAATATTTCAACATTCCAAAATTTTAAAATTAAGAGGTTAGATTTGGACAACCTTAATTTTAATTTTGATCTTCCCTCCTTTCAAATTTTTAAAATTAAGAGGTCATTTTTAGTCCTATTTTTAAAATTTAAATTTCTATCTTCTAGGGGATAATTTAAAATTAAAATTAAGAGGTTATTTTAACAAAGCCCTAATTTTAAATTTTAAATTCCTAGGAGATTGCATCATTACTCTTGATCCTTGCAATTATTTTTCTTATAACTTTGTATTCCTTAGTGCATGAGTTTTACTACTATTAGTCCTACCTATAATATCCCCATAAGGAGAATTTGTAGAATTAAGGTTGCCCAAGGTTTAAACATTGAGGAAATGGAGCCTAATTTGGCTACCTTTTCAATGAGGATATTGGTGGTTCTTATAATTCTACAGATATTCCTGTTTATCGTCTCAATAATTCTCATAATGAGGAGGAATCACTAACTAGGGTATCCGTTGACCAATTGGCAAAGATGGACAATCAATTTGAAAATCTTCAACAATGGATGAGTCAAGAATACCCAAAAATTGAAGCTCTCCCATTGATTGAATGATTAAAAAAATGATTTAAAGTAATAAACATGGTGTTGATATCTTGCGTGGTATTTCTCATATTGTTGATTCTAATATCATTCCTATGAAGAGTTGTGTTGAAAACCTAGGTTATACATAACATCCTAGTCAAGTTAATCATTCAGTTCCTTTGACAACTCCTATCACTAGTGTCCCTACCTTCACATCAAACATCATGGCTACCTCTACACAAAATGTCATACCTACAAATTTTATTCATGGGGGCAATACCTCTTCTTTCATTCCTCCTACCATGAGTGTTCCCCTTGTTACCCAATCACACTCATCACCTATAAATATTATTCAAGGGCACAACTCCTTTAATCACAATTCCTTCAATCCTCCTATGAGCCTTCCATGTGTTACACAACCTTCTCCATCACCTACTTATCATAGTGTCCCACCTCCTTATTCTCAATCTCTTCCTTCATTCAAAAATGTTACTTCTCCCTCTCAATCCAACATGTTTAATTTCAATCCTTCTACCGAGGCTACAATCAATAGTCTATCCCAAACAATGTCTTCCTTACAACAACAAATAGCTTCTATGAATCAATCTAAGTATAATGTACCCACATTTGATGTAGCAAACCCATTATCCAATAATATTGTTAGAGTCATCTCTCCTAAATATGTAGAAGTCCCTCAATTGGAACTTTATATTAGAAAAGATGATCCCTTAACTCATGTTAAAATATTCCAAACTTTGTGTAGTGACTTTGCTCATGATCAAAGATTGTTAGCAGAATTTTTTACAAGAACATTAAGCGATAGAGCTTTGCAATGGTATTCTTCTTTGTCTCATTATTCTATTACTTCTTTTCAGCAACCAACTAATGATTTTATTCAACAATTTCACAATAACATTGGTCCTATAGTTAGTTTGACTCATTTGATGCATTGTAAAAAAGGTGTTAAAGAAAAAGTGACTGATTTTATTGGTAGCTATAAGAATTTGTATTCATAGATTTCTTTTTCTGTGCCTGATCAAGATATTCAAAAGATTTTTATTGCTAACTTACATTAAGATATTAGGGATAAACTTCTCTTAACTGAGTTTACTTGCTTTCCACAGTTGTGCGTAGTACTTAACAATTATCAACTGACAGTGAGTCAATTGGAACAATTATCTACTTCCATGGCTCCGAGTGATAAGGGTGATAGTGCTCAACAATAGTTTGTGAAGTTCAAACCAAACAAAATGTTTATCAAATTCAATGACAACAACAACAACAACAATCAACTGCTAGCCACTACAGGTGTGCCTTCTTTGTCTAAATACTTTAAAAGAGAAAAATAATTTACTCCTTTGAATGAATCTTTGCATAGAATTATATCTCAGTTAATACAAAGGAATGTGTTAAAACTTCCCCAAATCAAACCAATTATTCCAAGACAACTTCACCTTACTTTGATGCTAAATCCCTTTGTCAATACCATCATCAGCCTGGTCATGATACTTGAACCAAGGGAAAATCTTTGCAAGGTTAGGAATTTAATTCAAATCTAAATAAGAATAAAACAGTCAAATAAAAGACATGAAAACAACCTTTTATACCTTTGCAAAGGATCTCTCTTGTTCCTCCAATTAGACCTTTGATGAAGCCAAGAATGCACCCCTTCCTAGCTTGTTTGGATTGGTCCTAGAAGGAATATGTGGGTTGATCCCCAAATTGCACAACAAATGATAATGGAGATGGAGGGAGGATGAATGCTTAAGTGAAGGATATGGATGCCATTGATTCTAAGTGATAATTTTCCTATAGTGGAGGTACTTGGAGTATGATTTCTAAAGCTAAAAAGATAGCATGAGATTGCACAAATTGGAGATGGAAAAAAAATGGGAGGAGACTCCAATTTATAGATTTGAGAGAGGAGAAATGGATGGTTTAGATTTTATGGAAATGGAGGGTTAAGATTGAATGAGATGGAGCACATGGATTGAGGACACAATGACATGACCAGGTGTGGAGACCAAGAGATTTTCCATGAAGGCATTTTTGTCTCCACACTCCATAATGTACATGGGGAAGATATCCCAAGTACATTGGGAAGACAAGAGTGAATTTAAAATTCCCTGGGGGATGATCAAGAGAATTAAAAATTCTCAAATAATGAAGTGCATGGGGAAAGGAGATGAGAAAAGGAATTTAAAATTACTTGGGAAGATGAGAGACATGGGAGAGTGTGAGATTTTGAATTCTTCGAAATGACTTAATTAGGTGCATTTATGGTTGGAAGGTGAGGAGGGGACAAGTGGACTTAGCTATTTATGGCTATTGGTTGACTTGGTGGCTAATCATAGGGATTAGACACTAGCAAATGATTAGGGGAGATGATTAGGTGGGATAATGAGAGATTAGAAGACAAGTGGAATTTGTAGGAGAATTTGACAAGAGGAGAGAGAATGAGTGGAGGAATTAAAAATTTGAAAATAATGTTAAGCGTGATTATGAGGGATTCTAGAAGAATTAATTATGCTAATGAAGGATTAGAGGAAGTGATTTGTAGAAATCACAAGACTAAGTTAATTAATTGTCATTAATTAACTAAGAGGGAATTTTGGAAGAATTAATTAATTTTGATGACTTTAGAAGAATGAAGAATAATCAATTATTGGACTATAGTGGCAAGATTAATTAAATTTAATTTAATTAATTCTGAGAAGAATAAAGGGTAACATAATTAAATTGATCAATTACATAGAAAGGATAAAATTAATTAAATATTTAATTGAATTAACTTTGGATTTCTACATTTTGCCCCTCTTTTACGCAATGAAAAAATAGATGATCGGTAAAAGACAAGAAAAAGGTACCCCGACATGGAGACACATGTGGTGGATGCCCCCTCGAGAATTTAACAAAGAATTTTTGAAATTTTTTGGGAAAATTCTCGAAAAAGGAAAAATGACAGGTGAGAGAAAAAATGAAAAAGATGAAGTGGTGAAGAAGGTAGAATAAAAAATGAGGAAGGTGAGAAAAGAGGGCTATGGGGGGCCCAATATAAGGCACACAGGGCCCAAGCAAGGTTCATTGTCACATACATCTTTAGAGATCACAAAGAGCACAAAGCCCTAGGAGGGAGATGGAGCACATTCCTGTTCATGAGCACCGCATAAAGAGAATCCGGCGACACTAGAGACCAGAGGACTACGACCCACTAGTACGTACCCTGACCCCACTTTGTGTTTTAGTAGATTAGAGCATTTATTAGGGCCAATAAATAGGGTAAAAGGCTAGCAGGGCGGAGGTGTCAATTGCCATTTCAATGTCTTCACGGGGGTTCAATGTCTCTGCAGGTGAATAACGCTTGCGTAGGTGTTGAAAGGGCTAAGGAAGGGGGATTGACGTCGAGGCTTGTGGTCCAACACAAGTGCAAGAGCCAATTGGGACCAAAGGGATCGATAGGGGGCAAAGACTATGATTCAACATCTCCACCTGTAGTGCAACACATGCATCATGGGGATGAATCAATGTCTCCACCAGGGAAGCAAAGGGGGATAAAATAAGGACTAGGAATGAAGGGTAATGAGTTTAAGGGGCTCATATGTGCCCTAGGGAAGGTATAGAATAGGAAATAGGGTTGGATAAGATAGGTTAGGGTAAGATAGGATAGAATGAAAAAGGGTTATGAAGGTTACCAAAGTGAACTGGCTAGGTGCAAACGAATGAGGGACCACTTACATCATGAGAGAATTGGCCTTTGACTATGAGGCTATATAGGTGGCTCTAATTGGATGAGAGGGATATCCTTAGCACTTTGGGTTTAAGTTTCATCAGGAGATGGCCTAGGATCAAGGCACACATGGCTATGATGACTGCATTGGTAGAGCAATGGGATAGTCGGACCTACACTTTCCATCTTCCCATTGGGGAAGCTACCATCACATTGCTAGACCTCTGGAGGATCTTGAAGATCCCCATTTGAGGTGTCATTCCAGAGTATAGATTGGATGGTTGAGAGTACTATCTATGGTAGGTGTATGAGTACTCAACCCTAACCATGGAGGGGATGAGGATGCACATAGGCCAAGCCATCTAGATTCAGCACATCTCGTGGCTTGTACTATTTATTTGTGGGTTGATTAGTGGATGGATGATGCCAAACTTGAGTCAAGATGAATTCTCAATTGGATGGACCAGATGTGTTTACTATGTGGTCAAGGATTGTATGATATACCATCTTTTTGCTTTTTTGATAGGTAATAGGCTGAAGCCGATAAGGTGTACATACCCTACCCCCTTTGTGGGATTTGAACTTGTGATCTCTATTTCAAGAGCACAACTTCTCCACCACTAGGCCAACTCAAGTTGTACATTGTGTGATATACTATTGGAGTGCAGTGATGTTAGGGCAATGATACCATGATATGCATTTATGTTTCTATTGGGATTACCAGAATCTAGGTACAGGGGTTACACTGTTCCACATTTGAGCATGGGAGCACATTGTAGTAGCTTGGTCGATAGGTTGATAGGATAAGCGGTGATGGTTCCCATATTTTGATAGATACAGAGGCCTATTACATTATCATTGCTTGGGAGCCATGTGGTTTTGGAGGTGGACTTTTGATGAGATGATGTTCTTTTACTGGCACCCCTATATGGATTGTGAGAGGTGGAGAGAGGACTGGCAGCTAGCATGGGTACATACAGAATGTTGGCTTTTTGGTAGATCAGTCTATGTCATCGATAACTATGCACCACATTGGGTCATGCATCAGTTCAGACACATGTAGGAGCTAGTGGGCTATGAGAGGTTATACCCATATATCACACGGGAGGTTGGGACATGGGGATAGGAACCCAAACCATTAGAAGCTTGGATCAGCTAGAAGATAGTGGATACCATTGTCTGTGACAAGTGGTATCAGGTGGGTGAGGATATTGGATGTTTAGTGATGTATAGCTACTAGTGGGATGCTCACAACTTAGTTCAACTGAGTATTCCTGGAGTTCTAGAGGCCGACGAGTTGCAACCGTTAGTTGATGAGGTCATAGGGGGAGATGAGGATGGATCGATAGATAGGGTTGTAGTAGGAGGAGGAGGTTAGAGATGAGGAGGTGGAGGGAGAGGACAGGCTCGACAAAGAGGCTAGGGGAGATAAGACATGCCTTGAGATGAGGTACCACTATAGGTACATGAAAGATCAACACAGATTGGTCAGGTGCCTAGGGAGGGAGAAGGTGTAGAGCCAATGGACATTCAGGATGTACAGGTCCAAGATGAGTAGGGTACATAGGCCATGGGTGGATATGGTTAGGAAAGATAGGTCTTCTAGGCAGAGTATGATAGAGTTCTCTGGGAGAGGGATGGGGCTAGGGAGAGGGAGAGCAGACTAGAGGCCGAGCTATAGGCCTTCAAGGCTGGTTGGGGGAGGACAAGGAACTTGGAGGAGCAGCTAGCAGTGGAGCGGGCCAATGCAACTAGCCTAAAGTCAGAGGTGGATAGGAATAGGAGGGAGTTAGGGGACCTGACAAAGAGCCTACAAGAGGCTTGGGAAGACATGTCATCTCTGAGGGAGGAGAGCAAGGAGATAGAACAACTTTTGGAGGAGGCCAAGAGTGGGGGAGCCATTGGCTAGCTGAGGGTAGAGTTGGAGAGCATGAATGGGGAGATGGATGCACTCCATGCTCGACCAATCAGAGTAGAGGAAGACATAGTTAGACTACAAGGAGAGAGATATGTGGCCCTATAGCTTTTGGAGCCTATCGAGTTTGCACATATATATTTATATTTGACTAGTCAGTAGCCACAGGCCAAGAGTTTGAGTCAGGAGGTGGTGTATTATAGGGGTCTATACCATGGGCCAATGCTAGTATAGTAGAGTACAACATCGTATATTGATAGTATGCAATCACATAGGTCACAGAGCTAGCACAGGACATAGAGCCAGCAGACAGGGGGATCAATGGCTATAGGGCCACCTTTGGGAGGGGGTACAGGACCATTAGGAGGTGCAATCGGCTGTGAAGATGGTGATGGGATAGGAAGAGTGTAGGATATCCCTTATTTATGCAATATTTTATTTTGACCCTTCGGGGATTTATATCATTGTACCATGATTGGCACATTCATTGATTTTTTTTTATATATGAGATGCGATTTTGGTGGCATATATGCATGTATGGACTTTATTATGGACTTTGATGGACTTTGATTATTTTTTTATGATGTGATGGATGATGATGATATGATTATAATTTAATATTATGATGGTGCATGTGATAGATATTATTTGACTTATTTGTGATGTAGTATTGATGATTCTATATGTATGCATTTATTATTTATGATTATGCTAACTTGTTTGTGGATGCAGGATGCATGTGGATGATATGTCTATAAGATATGTATGTTTTGGATTTTTAATGTGATAATAATGTGTATGCTTATGTGATGCAAATAATTTTCCTATTGCATGTTTCTGATGTGATAAATATGGAATGAATTATAACTAAATGTGTCGGGTGATGTAATGAAAACCCTTATTTAGCCACTAATAAAAATAACAAACCAAAATGTGACTAAGTAAACTAGTTAGTGATATATGGAATATTTGATGGTTTACCATTCACATGAGATATTAATGTTTGAATAAATGACCTAAGGATGCAATGCAATGATATTACTTTCAAATATTTTATATTGAATCGAGTGATTATTAATGGTTGCAGTGCTACATGAGATGCTAATGTTTGAATGTGATTTAATTAACCTTACACTATTATTAACCTAGGGTGTGTAATTATGAATGTAGTGCCCCACCCTAACTCATCCTTCTCCTTGTACATTTATAGATTCTATTGGAAGAGCTTCGTTTACTTTGTGATAATATATGATGGTATTATACTATGTGTTGACTTTATTTACATCTCAGATGCTTATGATTGCTGGCAAATGCACACTCTAATGAGAAATTATAGGTGATTGAAGGTTTTTTGATTGATGGCAACCTTGCAATCATATGATACAAGCACCGGCACCAACAGACTCTACACCGCCACACAGAACAATGACAACAAAAAGGAAGAATACAGGCACCCTGGCCGACAAGAATTTAATGTATTTATATTTTGTAATTAATTGTAAAATCTTTTGTAAGCCAACATGGCGGATTCTAAAATGACTCATACATGTATGAGATCATTGTAGATCATTTTGTAATAGAAAATAGGCGAAATTATGCAGACCTAATATGCGAATTATTGGTTAAGGGTTTATGTATGTAGCAGAGCTTAAACCAATATTGAACTTGGCATAGAAAATGCTGATATAAAGTAGTACAAGACATTGGATTAGGATAATCCATCTTTGTAAGTCAGTGTGACTTCATTTTGAGTAGTGAGCTCTAGGCACTTGGCCTTGCTGCATGTGTAGGCCCCTATTGTAAAAGAAATATTCTCTTATTGGCCAGTAAGTGAATATTATGGGTCACAAATCCCACCGAGGTTTTTCCCACACCAAGTTTCCTCATTAAATCATTCTATTATGGTGTGCTTCTTATGTTGTTGTTATTGTTCTTATTTACTGCATTATTTCTGGTTTATCGGTACATAGTTTTAATATGCTTTTCATGTTTTAATTCAAGTAGATTGATTTACCGGTTAGATACTGATTCACCCCCCCCTCTCAGTATCTTTGGGAATCCTAACAATTGGTATCAGAGCCTGGTCCTCTATTTTCAAAAGCCTAACAACTTGAGGAAGCTCTTGACACCGGTAGAGATGGAAAACTTGAGAAAGCAATTGGAAACAACTCTTTCAGACTATGATGCAGAAAAGGTGAAGAATATCAAACTTGAAGATGATCTAAAGGCTATTCAGGATATTATTCAAGTACTTCAAGAGAATTTTACTATTGCAAGAAACAAGAGGAGAGAACTTTGTGAAAAGATGCAGAATGAGGAAAATGAAAAGGAAACTCTTAATGATTTGGTAAACAAGCTAAGACAAGAAATCAGTACAACAAAGAATGAGATGCAGGATATGACTATGAGATTTTGTAAAGAAATTGAAGACAAAAAGAAGAATGAAGAAGACTTGGTTAGAAGACTAAATGATGCTGGAAATGAAAACACAAGACTCAGTCATGAAAATGATATGTTGAAGACAGATCTAATGCACACACAAAATGACATAACTGAACTCATAAGATAGAAAGGAATCTTGGAGAATGAACTGACTGCTGGAAATCAACACAAGGAGAAATTCAAGAAAAGTTTAGAACTTGGTGACATGTTGAAGAATCAGAAACCTAATGGTGATACAAATGGCCTTGGCTTTGAAACTGGTGAAATCTCCGGTATTGAAAATAATCATGATCATAGAAAACCGGTAAGACAACCTACTACTTACAAATTTAATGGCAAATGCTTTAATTGTAACAAGTATGGTCATAGAGAAAATCAATGTAGATCTAGAAATTATCAGAACACTAATACAACCACCGGTCAATGTTCAAAATGCAACAAAGTTTGTCATAATTCAGAAAATTGTAGAATGAATATAAGATGTTATATTTGTGGAAGATTTGGACACTTATCTAATCAATGCAAAACACATACTGGCATAGGATATGGTAAAACTATTCAGAAAAACAATGTGACTTGGTATGCCTTTAATAAAATTGGACATATTGCTAGATTCTGTAGAAGTAAGACATCATCGGTAAATAATAAAGGTCCGAGTTTGAAAGGTAAAGAAAAAGTTGAAGGGGTAAAACAAGAATTCTCAAAACAATGGATCAGAAAGTCAAATCAGAATGTTGATGGGAACACTTCTCCACCAGCAAAACAGAGTAACACTCCACCGACAGGAGAATCTTCATCTAACTGAAGAAAATCTTTTGGGGGTTTAGCAACAAAATGAAAAACATGCTATTATTCCCTCGGCTGATGGTGAGAAGTTGAAATTATTTCTATACCGACAGATGAGTTAAGTTGTGACTTAATCGATAAGCATTAAATGTGGTAGTTGGAGAAAATAACATTATAAAGCAAATGTTTTGGCTCCTTTTTCATTCACCGAGCATTCAAATCTTTGAGAGCATGAAAATTTCCGAGCGAAGGCATTCCAAGCAAAAAATGAAGCAATCCATCAAAGTATTCATCCTTAAGGCAGATTGAGGTATTTATAGCTATGGCATCTTCATCCACTCCTGAATTTATTGCAAACCCTACTATTGTTGAAGTTATTAAGCGCCCTAGACCCATTTTCAAACTAGTCCCCAAAATTGCAAAGAAAGATGATAGCATAGGTGCATTTTCTCAAATTCCTAAGGGAGTAGTATATGTTGAATACCCTAGGATGTATATACATTGTCATATTGAGGAATTAGGTGATGATGAGATTAAGAATATGTATAAGTCTGTGATTTGTGATGAATCTAGAAACGTCAAGCCTAAACATAAAATAGTGGAAACCCTAGGTTTTACTGAAATCCTTAGTATCCCAGATTTTCCCAAGGATATCATAAGGATTGTGTTAAGAAGAGTACATGGTGAAATTTTCTGGTTGGATTCAATTCATAAAATCACAAAAGAAGCAGTAAAAGTTGTAACAGGATTACCCTCCACCAGTAACAGACCTAAAAAAACAAAGAAGGTCTCAAATGACATAGTGACAAACCTAACCGGTGCAACATTTGATAAAAGATCTCTAAGGGTAAATGATGTAAAAGATACAATTGTCAGATTTATCAGTATGTTCTTAGGTTATAAGGCTACACATGCAAATAGTTGAATTTAGTTTCTAGCCTATGTATCAAGAGTGCCTATGATATGGTCAATGATAATGCAAGGATAGATATATGTGAATGGCTTAAAGATGAGTTGATAGACAATTTGGGAAAGATTAAAAGAGATAAGAAAGGAAAATTTAGATTTGGAAACTTACTTGTTTGTTTGATGTTGTACATAACCAAACAAGTACCCAGTATTGGTGCTAGAGACTTTGGCTTTGACATACCAGTAGGAAAATAACTATTAGATTTACTAAACAATATAGGAGAGAACACGGAGAAAAACCTAAACAAACATTTTCAAGCATTAAAGGCTTGAATGAAAACTAGAGTAAGACTGTCACAAGCTATTGTGGATAAGTATCAAAAATAAATCTGTTTTACGATCAAGAAAGATGAAATCTGGATGGAGGCAGTTATCCTTAGAACTATCTAGGTAACTAAAATGGGTTATGAAATAGATGACAAAATCATAGAAACTTATGCAAAAGCCCTCCTTGAAGCTCCAAAGGAACCGGAAGAGAAAGTGTTTGGTAGTGTTGAAACAATAGAAAGTACTATTCAATCTAGAAAAAGGGTTAAGAAAGTTGAAGCAACTGTAAGAAAAGGAACCTGATAGGCAAAGGCAATTAAGGAAGATGTTCTGAGACAAACTGGTATAAGTGAAAGTGAGTTGGATGCACCTCAACCGGAAACTCATCTTTCACCAGTTGGAACTTCCTCTGAGAGTGATATACCGACAATATTTAAAAGGATTGAAAGGAAAAGAAAACCCACATCGATACCCTCTCCTTCACCAAAAAGAACAAGACAGAAGTAACAAGAAGTAAGGCCTCCGATGAAGAAAATGACTCCTAAGAAGAAGAAGGTGAAACAAACTATTGCTCCTCTAAACAAACTTCTTACCTAAATAACGAAGGATGGTAAGTTGAAAAACATTAATAAAATATACAACACACTATCTGCAAATGACAAGGAAAGTATAGAGAACGGTGTAATTTTACACTTAGATATATACAAGAAATTCTTAATGGAAATTGTTGATGAAATTCCAAATGATCTGTATAGGAGATTAGAAGCTAGAAGATTAGCCATTGTTGAGCTGGATAAGAAAATCAAGATTGAAAAATTACTTGCAGTGCATCCAGTTAACTCACCTGATGAAATAGACAAATTAATCAGTTAGGCTAACCAGACAGTATTCTCCACTGCTCACCAGCATGTAGCACGAATGGAAGGTAGAGTAAATAAAGTATCTAAGGAAACAATAGATGGATGGGAGATATTCTTTGTGGAAAAAGAAAAAGAGGAAGAATTACTTAGGCCAAAAACTATTAAAGTATACCAAAAGGACAGAGATAAAGGGAAAGGTAAGGTAGGTGGAACACCAAGCCTGGAAATAACTGACAATATGCCACCACCTCTTTTAGATACTCCACCGGTAGACACTAATGATAGACAACCGGCCATAGAGAGTATGGAGACTTTGGTAGAGGATACAAATCCTGAATCTGAAATTTTGTATACAGTAAATGTAGACACACAGGAAGTTAATGTCGTGGTTGATAGAGAAATCACTAAGGATAAGGAGAAAAATGTGACTACTGAGTCACCAGCTGCAGAGGTTGAGATAAACATAAAAAAACCTACACAGGCAGAGCAACCGATAGAGGATACCATAGAGAAACCGATAGATACAACTGAAAACCCATCAGAAGAATCGGAAAAAGAGAGTTCCGAGGTACAAACTGAGACTACATCTGAGAAACCAGAAGATGAAAGCTCAGAGAAAACCTCTGAGATACAAGTAGAGAAACCTTTCGAGACATAGACAAAGAAACCAAAATAGGTACAGGTTGAGGCTCAAGTTCAAATAGAGACAGTGCCACCGGCACAAACTGAAAAACCCAAACCCCTACTTATAGAAATGCAAACATAGACTGACCTACAAGAGGTCAAATCAAGAAAGGTAATTACCACAACTGGTAGCATGACTATTGTAAAAACTATTGGACAAACATCTGGTACATCTATGGTAGAATTCAGACCTACAAATGTAACAGAGGTCCTATTAGATTCAATAAAGAAGATCACTGAATGCAATGCACAAGCCTATAAGGCTATTGATGATACAATTCCAATTCTTAAATTGATTGCACCAAAGTGCACAATTGACAATAAGGATTATTTAGGACAACTAGACACATTGTCTAAGTTCATCACTGGTAACATATTGACTATTGATCAAATAAATGAGGATACATTTAAGGAAAGAATGATAAAGGAAAAAGAGAAATTCTTTGAGGATATTGTGAAGAAGAACAAGGAGAAAATGGATTCCCTATTACCAGAACTTGGAGAAATAATTCTTGACTTCAAGAAACTATACAGGGACACTTGTAAAATAAATATTTTGACAAAGGATCTTGACAAGGAGATCAGCAAAGCACAAGATAAGATAAACAATATTGTTGACAATTTGATAGGTGCATCAGATTCATTTTTTGAGTTAGAGAAGAAGATTGTAGAGCAAGAAGAGAAAATCAAGAAAATAGAAAATGACAAACAGGGATTAAAGGATTGTAGAGCCCCTCCCCGATCAAGCTCTGGTTAACTTAGTTGACCATGGTTGACCTTATTAATAAATGTTATAATTCAATAGGATGGGCTATATTAGACGGATAGATTGGTGAGAAAAGTAATTGAACCAAGTTACAGAATTTTTTCACCTTGCAGTGTACATTTTGGATGTGTTATAGATTTGAAATCCTATATAATCCACTGATTGGATAATCTTGATCTGACGCATGTCAGCTATATCTGAATTTGTAGCACTTTATTATGATGTTAGAAATTATGATGCACACTTTATGAATGGTTGGAATTTATGAGGATTATGATAATTGCTTTATATGGATTGCATTGGTTTTATGGTAAATTGATTTGTATGATGTCAATTGTATGCAAAGTGATTGATTTGTATTCTTATTTATGTGTTTAATATTGTATACACCTAAAAATGGTCTGAAGATAATTAATTAAATAAGAAATTATTTAATTAATCTCTCCTCCCCAATTTAATTGAATTCACTAAGCAATTTGATTAAATCTCTCATTCATCTACTTATTAATAAATCTAAGGATTTATTAAATAGGCTCATTTCATTTCACCCCTTTAATTAATTAATTCCCTCCACCAAAATAATTTACTCTAATCTTAATTAATTAAAACAAATCAATTATGAGTTGTTGAGATTAATTAGCCATTTTCCTATTATTTGAATTTATAAATTCAAATTCTCCTAACTTCTACCACTCCTAAACCTAACCATTCCTAAACCTAACCCATTCTACCTACCACCATGTCCCCTTTCATCCAACATCTTCTAGAAGCCTCTTGACACTTGTCACCATAGAGATGCTAGATGTTCCCTTTAATCCAACCCCCTTTGCCATCCTCCTCCAATTTAACCATTGATATTTTCAGATCAATCTTGACCATTGATTCTTGCCACGTCACCCTTAGCCTTGGAAATACTATAAATAGACCTCATTTTGGAGCTCAAAGGGTCCCAAATTCATATCATTTTGATGATCCCATCTCATTCATAGCTTAAGCATTATTACTATAGGCATCTAGCTTATAGCTTATCATCTTTAGCAATGTTATCATGCTCAATTTTAGCTTAAATCTTAGCTTAATCATGCTAGATCAATCATTCATGTAGCTTAATCATGCCATTCTTGCTAGATCATGCATTTTCAGCATTCAAATCCTCCATCTAAGTGTAGTCAAGTCATTGGAATTTGCATAGCAAAATCTGAGAGCATTTTTCATACTCACATTTACTAGGAGGCAATAAGTTGATTAGCTATGGTTTTGTCTTTCATTGTTTCAATTTACTAACCATTGCTTGTAATGATTTATTGAGTGCATTGTGTTTGCAGGTACAGGTACACTTCACAGAGCACAACATAATGAAGAAGAGCATTCATCTAAAGGAATGGTGATATTACCCATCACAGTGGGACATTTGCAGAAGGACACAACATGCCAAGTTCTAGACTTGTACCTACCATATAATATACTCTTGGGGAGACCATGGATTCAGGATATACATGCTATACCATCAACAGGTCATCAGTGCTTAAAATTTCCATACAATGGACAAGAAATCACAATATTAGCAGACTCAAAACCATTGTAGTGTTGTAGTAATCTGAGATCAACTCAAGAGGTCATTGTTTCACATAACAAAGAGGCAACACCTTCAAGCACACAATCCAAGGAACAATCATTTGAATCAATTTTGTCAAACATGGAAAAACAAATGCAGCTACAAGATCAAGGGAATGGAGAATATTTGCTATCATGGACAAACAAGCAAGAGCAACTTCAAATTGAGAGGGATGAAGAAGCAAATATAGTAGTCGATGTAGTTCACATGTATGCAGAACAAATGTTAGGAACTAGCCTACTTGAATCAGAATCACATTAGACTGACATGGACTTAACCGAGGACGATCAAGATTTTCTTATACGAGGTCATTTCGATGAGAGCATCATTCTAGACATCGACATACATACTGAAAGCCTTGACATCTCTATCATAAACCCTAATATCTTTGAAACTATTCAACCTGAAGATCCTTTATCCTTAAGCTTTCCTAAACCTATGGACTGGGAAAATGAAGGACATGCTACCATTGATACCTTACCGAATGACCATGCCATATCCTTATATCTTGATGAAATCAAACCCGCAACAACTTTCACTAGGGATTCCGCTAACGTATCTCTGAATCAAGTGGGTAACAAATCTCCTAGTCGCAAAAGTGAAAATCAAGAAAAGAATATCAAGTCTAATGCTGAAAACCATTTATTGGCAACATTAGATCGCAAAAAAGTAAAAATAAAGGACGTATCTAACAGTGAAAACCTCCTTGAGGCACTGGAAGATGGGAGATTTGACACCTTACCAGAATGTTATCAAAAGAAGTTATCTATCATAATAGCACCAACAAAGGCAACTATCATTGGCACAACTTATCTACATCCAACAACTTCTTTATCAGAACCAGCAAGGCAGAAATATTTTGAATCCTTCAAAAGATGGAAAATCATTTTTACTTATTCATATACAGACATTTAGGGGTTTGATCCATATCTTACAATACATCACCTGAATATCAGTCTAGGAGCAAGCATCAATAATGGAACACATCATGGATCAAGAGAAAGTATCAATAATGGAACACAACATGGATCAAGAGCAAGCATCAATAATGGAACACAACATGGATCAAGAGCAAGCATCAATAATGGAACACAACATGGATCAAGAGCAAGCATCAATAATGGTTCATATACACAACATAAATCAGAAGCAGGAATTCTATTCATCAAAATGGCTATAGAATGGAACATAAAACAACTTCAAGTCTTTGGAGACTCTCAGCTTGTCATTAATCAAATCAATGATGACTATCAAACAAAAGATGAGATATTATGGCTTGTATGCCTTTGGGGTCATAAGGATGTTGGGACAAGTTGGACTTGTGATGGGTTTCTTGGTTGCCATGAGGTGGCTTGTGTTCTATTATTTTGTAGTTTCTCCTCAAGGTGCTTAGTCCACCTCCACCCATGTAAAAATCACTTTTGGTGATGATGTTAAGCCTTGGGATGGGAATATGTTTGTTGTGTGTTTTCTATGCTTGTTTGTGTTGCTTGAGTGTAACCCATCTAGGTCTTGGTTCTCCAAGCTCGAGGGTGGCTTCTAGTAAGCCTATGTTGGGAGGTGAGCCTCCATGGTCACAACCTTAAGACTTTGTAAATGCAGGTTTGCTTGGAAAAGAAGGAAAAGAGAAGCTAGGAAATGTTACCATCATTATTTGTTTTAGTTGCAAATGAAAATGTATTTATTTATTAAAGTCCTCATTTATTAGAAATGAGAGGCTAGTTGGGTATTTCACCCATTTGTAAAGTTGAAATATTGCATTAAAATTATTCTTTTTATGAAATGCATTCATTTATTAAGCTTGTTATTGCAAGGAAGAAATGAAATATATGTTTTTCGAAATAAAAGTTCCTTCTATCTTTTTAAGCATATTGGAAAAATAATGGAATAAATGAAGTAGTAAAGCATGAATGATAGTAGAGAGAAATAAACATGTACTAGATCCATTTACTCATTCCCAAATGCAAAGTATGGTTAAATGGATTTTAGTCTGAATAATAGTTCTACATTTTTAAATGGTGATAATGTTTTTAAGTGGTTATAGACTATTTTAATGTTGCTGTAATTTATTTATTTCGGTCATTTAATTTTATTTTAAAAATGTAGAAAATAAAAGTAGATAAATTAATCTTTTCCTAAAAGTTAACTATATGACATTAGAAATAAAATATAGAAATGCATTTATTCCAATATGTCTTAATGTTCTTAGGAAAAATATAAGTCTTAACATATGAGTATAAGGTAGCTTCATATTGCTAAGTAAAAAAAAAAAAAAAGAGACTAGATAGCTCATATTGGATTGTTTTAAAGAAAATTTAGTATATGTTTAATAGATTTATGCATTCCTTAAATCTATTGAAGAAAATAAACTATTTAAAGTTTTTAACTTGTTGCTAATATTTACGGTCATATTATTTATTTATGTTTTAAAAAATATATATTGTAGATGTCTAAAAATGGTCAACGCTTTAACATTTGCACATTGCCTTATTTTAGGGTTTTTGCGTCACATTAACATTTCTTCTATGTTGCGTACTTGGTCTTTATCATTTGCGAGCATCGAGTCCTTCTTCTTCATTCTTCATTTGTCTCGCTTTTGAATTTGGTCTTGTCGATAGCAATCTTCAGTCATGATTTTGGTCAATCTTATCCTGTCACATCAATGTGCGTGCTCATTTGTCATTATTTTGGACATTTTCAATCCTAATCGATGATGGAATTAGGGTTTTGTCCTCTTATCAATCTTGTCATTTTGTGATCGATTTGTCATCGATCCTCGTCCTTGTCAATCTCATCAATTTTGCGATTGATTTGTCATCGATCCTTGTCCTCTTCAATCATGTCAATTGGCACATATAAATTTGGTCTCTTTATCAATATTGGTCAATTTGTCAACCAATCTCAATTGCTTATCAGTATGAATCATTTATCAATTCAAAATCATGATCGAATCGACATCAAATCAATCTTACATCAAGACCTAATTGTCATCCTTGCATTTCTAATTTATCTTCTAGGGTATTATAATTTATTCATTTAACCTTGTTTGTCATTTTCTCTCCATTTTCTCTTTAGGATAAATGATTTATTTATTTATCCTAAGTCTTCTTGTCACAATTAAATGTTTATTTAATTGGCTAATTAATTCCTCCTATTTTTGTAAATTAATTAATGAATGAGAAATTATTAATTAATTTACCTAACTTTCATCAATTTCCTAAATTCCAAGTCATCATTTCTAACCTAATTTTCTAATTGCTTCTAATGTCTATTTCTATTTCAAAAACTTGTCATAAATTCTTGCATAGCAATTTTTCATAAATTGTCATAAATTGTCATAAATCCTTGCATAGCAATTTGTCATACACTTGTCATAATTTTGATATTCTTGATTTGAATTTCCATTCAAATAACTTTCATGCTAATCTTATCTTTTCTCCAATTTGTCTATAAATTGGATGAATTTCTTCAATCAAAGCCCCCTGGCCGAATCAATCACGCTTCTAGTACCCTTATGCTATCATGCTATCTTGTCAATCTTGCTTTCATCTCATGCGTATGCACTTGTAGGTGAGATCCACAAAACAAAGCTATTTGAAGGAGAAAGAAGGACAGTGGAGCCACATGAAGGAGACATCTGCATTTGGTTTGCTTAGTTTTCATTTTGAATGTCTTGTTTTCATGTTTTCATTGAGTGTAATTAAGATTGATCACTGCATTTTAGTTTTTGTGATTGAACTAGACCAATTTTCTATTTGCTTTGATGATTTCCAAATTCCAATATCTCCTCTTCTTGAGCTAGTTTCTCCTCTAGTTTTTGCATTTGCATAGTGACATGTTTGTTGAAATGAGGTCTCAACCTTCTTACAAAGCCATGTCATCACAATTGAGCAATCAATCATGTCAATCCAATCTCTACATGTCTCAGAACTTGGATCAAACTTATCATGATGATGTAAATGTCCAAATACAAAAACTAGAGGAGAAACTAGCTCAAGAAGAGGAGATATTGGAACAAAGAGTGAAAAAAATTGAGAAGAATAGATCACAAATGTCCAAAATGTTTCAAAAATTTCCAGGTCAAAATCCAAAGATTGAGCCAATTGATGTAAGATCTCTTCTTGAACGATCAGACATACTAGCTCTCCTCTCCCAAATAGAGATGATGAAACAATTTCAAGAAAGGAGACAACATCAATTTCAACATTATGTGCCTCCACAACAAGAACAAGAAGGTGTTTACTATCAATCAAATTTTCAACCAATACAACAAATAGTTCAACCAATGGTCCAATTTCAACAATATGGCCAACCAACTATATAATGTCAACAAATGGTTCAACCAATGGTGGAATATCAATGTCAACAACCACAACCAAACATTCAAAAACAAAGGTTGCAGCCCACACCAAGCCAGGTTTCAAACATGTCAGAACAATTGAACCAAGTCCAATATCAAAACATGACATCAAACCAAAAACAAGTTCAAATTCCAGATACAACCATGTCAAAACCTCAAAAGAAAGGTGGTTTTATTGCAATAATATTAAGGAAACTACCAAGTGAGTTCTTTGAGGAAGATCAAGATAATACAATTATGTCTAGCAATGCCTCATCCCCTCGCAAACAAATTGACTCTCCAGTGGCATTTATCCCTACACCTTTAGAAGTTTCACAAGAACCTTCCATATTGTCCTCCTCAAACAATACACTCAAGGATGCAATTATCCAAGGGCTATCCATTATTGATTGCCATGATAATCCAATTCATGATGCACATCCTTGTCATGTTTCAGAAATACAAGACCCAATGCCACCATGCACTTTATTGCCATTACCTTTTTTAGAGGACCCCATTCGAAGTCCCTCTTCCTCATGTTCAAGCATTTATTCCTTGCCAGAATCCATCACAACTGTTCAAAGTGCATTTCCTTCATGCCAAAACATTGATCCCTTGTCAAAATCCTCCATGCATATCCAAAGTCCAACCTCATGTCAAGAGGATAATTTAGAGCATGAAGAAACATGTCTTGAAATAGATGAAGATCAAGATCTTGAAACCTTATCATCCCATCCGATTGTTGACCAGGACCCATCTTCCTAGACACTCATGACAATTCCCCTATTCTTGTCCATCCTAACCAAAGTCCTATTGACACTCCATTCCCCAAGCAAGCTCAAGCTATCCCAGTCCATCCAATCCCAAACGATCCCCTTCCATTTCAAGAACAAAATATCCTTTCAAATCCCATTGACATTCCACTTCCTAAGAAAGATCAAGATATCCCTTCCATCCTTTCTGATGATCCCATTAAAAGTCAAGAGCAAAGCACCTTTAAAGAGGATTCCAATGATCTTCCTCCTTGTCAAGATCAAATTATTCCTTTAGATCCTCCACAAGATCCACTTGTTCCTCCATCTCCTTGTCCTAATGCTCCATATACACTCCAAGATTGCATTTCTTTTGATGATCCCATTCTTCTCCCATTCCATCTCTTGAAGAGCCTGTCATTGAACCATGTCCACTACACAATCCTAGTCCCCCTCACGATCCTAATCCCACTCATGATTCTAACATGTCAGTGCAAGATTTTCATGAACCCTCGACATGCATAATGGGTTCTTCCACTCTGGTGCAATCCGATCCACTTCAAGATCTCATTATTTCTCTCATATCATATCCACCTCATAATGGACTCGTGTCTTCTTCCCAAAGAAAAGAGTATCCTACAAGTCAAGATATTCATAAAGGCAAAGGAGTAGATCTCCATAAGCAAGAATCCCTTCATGTCAGATCTTAAGGGTCATGTCTACACAACTCACTCTTAAGATGTTGGTATCCCTCCATCAAAATCAAAACATACACCTTCCCCATCATACCTTCCATCCATCTTAGGTCCTTATATTCCTTTGTCCTCTATGCAAGGTCAGCAAAGGCACACATCCTTGAGTAAATTTCATCCATCCAAAAGAAGTTCATTTCATTCATATCCATCCATGCATTCATTTCCCTCTCCAAGCAATTTGGATGCCAAGTATAAAAGTCGTAAGTCTAGAAATCCACATGTATTCAAGGATCAACATGTCCAATCTAATCAACATGTCAAAGCAAAGAAAAATATGATCCAAAAAGAAAAGGAAAAATCCAAAAGGTCACAAAGGCCCACTGAGCAAAATAAAGCAAAGTCAAAATTTATATGGGTTCCTAAATCCCTTGTGCAAGCAATGCACTCCAAGGAACCACAAAAGCATGAAAAATCAAAAACCATGTGGATCCCTAAGCGGCTCCTTGAAGCACAAAAGCCTAAAGAGACATCCAACTTGGCATCCAAAATTGCTATTCCTCCATCCAAACCTCTGAAATCTATTCCTCCATCACCTTCTTCATCCATTTTGGGCCCTTATGTCCCAAAATCCCAAGCTATTCCTCCATCCAAATCTCACAATCTGAGATCCATTTTTCCTCCATCAGTCCATCACCCCTCAAGGTGTGTGCCAATCTTGATCTTGCCAACATTTCCGTCCACTAAAGCATAGTTCTTCCAATACCCTATCCATTATCCAATTTATATTTTCCATCCTTCGATCCCTTTGGTCCAATCCTTTGCATAAATCCTTGCCTTAGTTTCATCTCTTTTTCCATGTCCTTATCCTACCGACGTCTTTGAGCATACTTTTAAAGGTCATGGTCCATTTTTTTCAAGGCTACTATCCAAAAAAAAAAAGGATGTTTGAGTCCTTCTTCCATCCCCTATCATGTGTCCATCTTCTATTGAAAAAGTCAAAATACAAAAAAAATTGAGAAAAAAAAAGGAAAAGAAAAAAAGTAAAGCAAAAATAATCCATCCACTGGTGAAAACCTAGCAAACAAGCACCTTGGGCAAGTATTGTGATGAAAACCTAGCAAACAAGCACCTTAGGCAAGTATCATGATGAAAACCTGGCAAACAGGTGTCATGTGTAATCTATGAACTTCTTGCATACCATACTTGGTGATAGGTTTTATCCTATAATATCCTTTTTTCCCTCATTGTTCTAATATCATGTCATACTCCTCCATTATCCTATTGTCCCTCATGTACATATCCCATTTTCCACCTTTGATCTTGACAAGGTTGAGGATTGTCATGAGCATCATGCATCTTGTTTGCAACTTTTAGTCCATCATAGCTTTTGGTCTTTATCCATTTGCTTATTACAACCTTTCATCCATATTCCCTAGCTTATTGCAACTTTTAGCCACTACCCCTTAGCCTATCCCAACCTTCAGTCCATGTCCCTTATCCATTCTTGATCTTGCTTATCCTATCCATATCTTATCACTATCCATACACTCTTTCTATCCCTTGATCTTGATCTGACATAAGGATGCAAAAATTTAAACATGGTTTCAAAAACCTCTTGACATGTCCCTCATGCCATGTCACTACTTTACATTGTCATATCTAGTCTCTTGTCCCATCACGCCATAGCCCTTGAAAATTGCATCCGCATTGTCTCCATGATAAAAGGCCTTTGTCTTCCCTCTATCCACCATCATTTCAGAAAGCCTATTTATTCACCTATCATATTCCTTGCCTTGCTAGACACTGGAGGCAAAATCCCTAAAAACCAAATAACGTCCTGAAATAATCAAAAAAAAAATAATCAAATAATGTCCTGAAATAATCCAAAAAAATTGAAAAATGTCCTAAAATAAATCCAAAAAAAATCAAATAATGTCCTGAAATAATCCAAAAAAACTGAAAAATATCCTGAAATAATCCAAAAAAATTGAAAAATGTCCTGAAATAAATCCAAAAAAAAAAATTGAAAAATGTCCTAAACAAAATCCCTAAAAAATCAAATAAAGTCCTGAAAAAAAATGAACACAAAAACATTATAAAACTCAAAAAACAAAACAAAAATATCCCCCTGTTCCTAGACAGATCGCTAAGCATACATCCAACGACAATCGATCAAACATTTGTGTAGACAACAAACACTGTGCTTTACTGCAAATCACGCATTAACAGATGAACTTTTTCAATCAAACCAGACATTCAAACTGATCAAAATTCTCATATCAATCAACCTCAAAATCATTTTTCCTTGTCACTACTATCATGGGTCTTATACAAGGTGTGGTATACTCGAAACCAGACTGTGTCCTGTCTTAGACGAGGTACCGCATGTCCTGAAACCAGACAGCATGATCGTCCTATCAACACTTTCAACTTTTGACAATGATGATCAGACTGTTTGTTTGACTTGTTTGAATTAGTAAGTCTTATCATTTATTGATTTATTTTTTATCATGTTACTAGGTTGCTCGAGGATGTCATCGAGTGATTTAGAGTGACCGGGATGGTTCATGGTCCCCTTTCCTTTTTTTTTGTTGTTGTGTTTGTTGTTTGTGGAATGTTTGTCACAAACTAGGGCAACTATATCATTGGGTGTCTATGATAAGTACGTCCACTCTATGAATGCCGCACATACCTCAACCCTTGATGTATGCACCCTAGGATGATTCACTCATTCCTTGTGTGCGATGTGTCTATGTTATGCAAAGGGATTGCATTATTGCTCTGGCCTTCATTGCCATGATGCTCTGCATCCGCTTTGCTACAATAAATAAAGGTTCTCACCTTCTTATGTGCATCTGTGACAACAAGTTTTCTTTCATCTCTAACTGTCCTCTGTCTAATTTTTGCTTACTAACATTTCTTCCATCAGTCTTGGCAGTCCATTTGAACCTATCATCTTATATCATTCTTATCGATCACTTGGCCTCTTGTCTGGATTTTTCCGGCCAATTCCTCAAGGGGGCATGCATATGTCATTGTTATTGTCTGGGGCATTTTCATTATTGTTCTTTGAAAAAATGGTTGAAATCACATTGTCTCAAAGAGGGGTGAAATGTAGACGTCTAAAAATGGTCAACGCTTGCGGAGTCATACTTTAACATTTGCGCATTGCCTTATTTTAGGGTTTTTGTGTCACATTAACATTTCTTCTATGTTGTGTACTTGGTCTTTATCATTTGCGAGCATCGAGTCCTTCTTCTGCATTCTTCATTTGTCTCACTTTCAAATTTGGTCTTGTTGATAGTAATCTTCAGTCATGATTTTGGTCAATCTTATCCTATCGCATCAATGTGCATGCTCATTTGTCATTATTTTGGACATTGTCAATCCTAATCGATGATGGAATTAGGGTTTTGTCCTCTTATCAATCTTGTCATTTTGTGATCGATTTGTCATCGATCCTCATCCTTGTCAATCTCATCAATTTTGAGATCGATTTGTCATCGATCCTTGTCCTCTTCAATCATGTCAATTGGTGCATATCAATTTGGTCTCTTTATCAATATTGGTCAATTTGTCAACCAATCTCAATTTCTTATCAGTATGAATCATTTATCAATTCAAAATCATGATCGAATCGACATCAAATCAATCTTACATCAAGACCTAATTGTCGTCCTTGCATTTCTAATTTATCTTCTAGGGTATTATGATTTATTCATTTAACCTTGTTTGTCATTTTCTCTCCATTTTCTCTTTAGGATAAATGATTTATTTATTTATCCTAAGTCTTCTTGTCACAATTAAATGTTTATTTAATTGGCTAATTAATTCCTCCTATTTTTGTAAATTAATTAATGAATGAGAAATTATTAATTAATTTACCTAATTTTCATCAATTTCCTAAATTCCAAGTCATCATTTCTAACCTAATTTTCTAATTGCTTCTAATGTCTATTTCTATTTCAAAAACTTGTCATAAATTCTTGCATAGCAATTTTTCATAAATTGTCATAAATTGTCATAAATCCTTGCATAGCAATTTGTCATACACTTGTCATAATTTTGCTATTCTTGATTTGAATTTCCATTCGAATCACTTTCATGCTAATCTTATCTTTTCTCCAATTTGTCTATAAATTGGATGAATTTCTTCAATAAAAGCCCCCCGGTCGAATCAATCATGCTATCTTGTCAATCTTGCTTTCATCTCATGCGTATGCACTTGTAGGTGAGATCCACAAAACAAAGCTATTTGAAGGAGAAAGAAGGACAATGGAGCCACATGAAGGAGACATCTGCATTTGATTTGCTTAGTTTTCATTTTGAATGTCTTGTTTTCATGTTTTCATTGAGTGTAATTAGGATTGATCACTGCATTTTAGTTTTCGTGATTGAGCTAGACCAATTTGCTATTTGCTTTGATGATTTCCAAATTCCTAATCTACATATATATACAGATTGTTCTATAATGCCTTGTTTTAATAAAGCAAATATTTGTAGACATGTTTATATAGATCACATTTTACATCTAATAAGAAAAGAAAGAAGAAAAGTATATCTTTTACATACTGTCATTTTAGTTATTTCCTGCATATAGAGAAATAAATATAACCCTTTCTTTAAAAAAAAAAATGACTGTCACTTTATTTTAATGTTGCATTAAAAAAAAGAGTATACATATATATATGTATATATATATAAAGAAACGTATAAACATATTTATACACACTAATGTGTATATATATATATTTATATAATATTTTTTTTTTTTTTAAAGACTTAAATAAAAAAAATAAAAAATATATATATATATAAAAGAAAAACCCTACCTCGAGGGTCCCGTGGAGCCGAAGCTCCATGCGAGAGACCCTTGGCTGCCCGAGCCCCACAGAGGTGCCACTACCGATCGTAACCTACAGGGGTGGCCTTGGCCGCCACTGCGGGCCGCACCGCGCAGGGACACCGCAGTGCCACTATGGGCCGCACCACGCAGGGACGCCTCGGCGTCACTGCGGGCCACGACCCGCAGTGGCACCTCGGCGTCGCTGCGGGTGGCCCCACCCTCTCACCACCGCCCCCTTCTTAAAAGTAAGAGAACCCTCCTGTGACCATTGTTAGACTCGCGACCCCTACGCGAAGGTTTAACCCACCGCTGCTCCCTGCACTCAAAGCATTAACCACAGCCTGAGAAAAATGATCGCCTCCACCTTTTTCTCCTTTGACCTACATAACACATTAAAAACCCTAACCCGGTTCAGGTTAGGGTGGGAGTTAACATGAAGATAGTTTGGTGGTTTAGTCTTATAGATTTTTGATTTAGGTTTTCATATGATTATTATAGGGTTTAAGTGAATAAAAGGGGGGGAACCCTATTCAAAATTTGAATAGGGTATCCCATGTTTGTTTTAGTAATTATTGGATTATATTTAAATCTATTATTTCTATGAATTCATATATATATATATATTTCTTAATATTTACACCTTAAGGGTTTAATTATTTTGGCCAACATTTAAATATTAGGTACTTAATCTTAATAGTACAAATTAATTTGGGGATTGATTATTTATAAAAAAATAATATACACCTTTTGACTAAATTTATTTAAGAGGTTCATTAATGGGAATCCTATAAAGTTTAATGATTAAATTTAAACCTAGAGGTAATTTAAGTTTTGAGTATTAAATATTTAACTAATGTTTGGAGGATTAATATATTACAACTGGATTAAAGTTGTATAAGCACTTTTTAGAGATTTTAATGATGTTTATAATTAAATGGAAGAATTTAATATAGATTATTAAATATTTATCTGTAAGAGGATATTGTAGTGGACTTATATATATTTTCTAAAATTAGTTAATGGTCTTGATCTTGTGTACTTGTTTAACCCAAGTGAAAACATTTAGTAAATAATATAATTAATATAATGGTGTTTGTCACTTTAATTCTTTTTTATCAAATAATTAATATTAATACATTGAAGTTGTATTAATATTGAATTGATAGATTCAAGATTTAATTAAGTTAAAAATGAAGAATATAATAACAATGATGGAGGAAACTTGATATTAGTTAAATAATTGATATTGAATCAAGTAATTATATTAATGTCTTTTAGTAGTAGCTGGTCTAATTAAGTATTATTAAATGCGACTAAGATGAAAGGGACATTTGAGTGAATTTATTATTATTCTTATAAAATTAATTTGTTCCACTTGATAATAGGAGTTATCGTAATTGTTACGTAAGTAATATTCTAATTCTATCATCTAGGAGTTTTATCAAAACCCAAGGCTTCTACTTAAATCTTAATTCATCACTCACTTTAGAAACCCATTTTATTATCATTTAATTTTTTGTTTGGGACAAATTGTAAGTTTTCATGACTAATTAAGCATAGGTTGCATGTAAGTAAGTGTTAAAAAAAAAATTGTTGTTTGTGTTTTTGCCCAAAAGTTTGGGCACGACAAGGATAAAGCAAAGGACTTGAAATGCAGACTTAGTCCAAGACTTGAACACCTTATTTCTTTGAGAAAAAAACATCTGAGGCTCTGGTTCCCAGACTGAAGACACCGGAAGAGCAAATGCACATACTCACCAGTACAGTGCAAAGAACTCAAGAGGCAATAACAGACAGCAAAACATTCAGTAACGGTATAAATTTAATTTTGATGGATATTTTTCAGATTGTAACCCATTGGTTACAAGAATCCAGGTCGAACTCCACTGACACCAAATGACAACCTTTGTCATTGATGTCAAAGGGGGAGTAGTGGGATGAGAAAAATGGTCAGAAGAAAGGACGTCATTTGCTCAGGAGGAGCATACATTTTTTTTGGCACACAGTTTTGGTAAGACAATTTTGGTAGACTATTTTTGAATATGATTTTGGACACTTTTGATTTTTCTCATGAGTGTTGCCATCAATGCCAAATGGGGGAGATTGTTGGAAAATGCACACTCCAATGAGAAATTGTAGGTGATTGAAGGTTTTTTCATTGATGGCAACCTTGCAATCATATGACACCGGCAAGACAAAGATATCGACACCGACACCGACAGACTCTACACCAACACACAGAACACCGACAGCAAAAAGGAAGAATACCAGCACCCTGCCCGATAGGAAGTTTATGTATTTATATTTTGTAATTAATTGTAAAATCTTTTGTAAGCCGACATGGAAGATTGTAAAATGACTCATATATGTATGAGATCATTATAGATCATTTTGTAATAGAAAATAGGCAAAATTATGTAGACCTAATATGCAAATTATTGGTTAAGGGTTTTTGTATGTAGCAGAGCTTAAACCGGTACAGAACTTGGTATAACAGATGCTGATCTGAAGTAGTTAGTGTGACTTCATTTTGAGCAGTGAGCTCTAGGCACTTGGCCTTCTTGCATGTGCAAGCCCCTATTGTAAAAGTAATATTCTCTTATTGGCCAGTAAGTGAATATTGTGGGTCACAAATCCCACCGAGGTTTTCCCCACACCGGGTTTTCTCATTAAATCATTGTATTATGGCGTGCTTCTCATGTTGTTGTTAGTGTTCTTATTTACTGCATTATTTCTTGTTTACCAGTACATAGTTTTAATATGCTTTTCATGTTTAAAGTCAAGTAAATTGATTTACCGGTTAGATATTGATTCACTCCCCCCCCTCTTAGTATCTTTGGGAATCCTAACAATGATGATAATTGTTATTGATGATCATGATACAATGAAATTAAATATTAACGGTCTCTATAGGCACTTGGTATGTTAGATGGATTGTATGGATTATGAATTTGATAGCATTATGATTATGCTAACCCTACTTCTTGATTATATGTGATGAGTTGGTGATATGATGTGTCTGGTTATTGTGTGATTGTTTTCATGAGAGGGATGATGTCACATCACTCATTGCAAGTGGGATATGCCATCACGATTCCCTATCACTTGTCTGTTATGATGTATATGCATATGTTGTAGAGTTGCTTTATGGTTGCAGGATTTGCAGGTATGAGACATTGACTACACCTAGCTTGACAGGTCTGAGCGTGTCTTTAAATCCCAATGGCATGTAGTCTGAAGATGACATCAGTTCCTTACACATACTCTAGGTCTAAGTTGTTCACTTTGAGTTGTCAACGTCTTGGCATAATTCGCCATGTCAGTTAGTGAGTTGTGGCTTTGTGAGTATGTTAGTTATTGTTGATTTATTTAATTAATTAATGTGTGATTTTATATGGTTCTTGATTGATTAATTTAATGGTTGGTTTAATATAGTTTTATTTGAGTATTTAATTATGTGTGATTTAATGCTCTTTTATTTATTATTGAGTTATTGGCTTTTTGATTATTTATTTACTTATTTATTTATCATTCATTTGGAATTTATTGTTTAAATAGTTATTTATTTATTGTTTATTTTATATTATATTCATTGTTTATTTTAACTAATATTTATTGTTTAATTTATATTTATTGTTCTTTATTTATTTATTTATTATTTATTAATTTTTTGAGCATTAATATTGAATAATATTTTAGTAAGGATATTTAATTATTTTATAGTCCTCGGTTATGTATTAATTACCCATTTGATTATTTAATTAAATGATTATAGCCTATGGTTTGATTATTTATACAACTTGCTTAATAATAATTTGTGGTGTATAAAATACTTTAGCTTAAAAAAATAATATGCCCCCACTCATATAATTATAATATGTTTATATTTCTTTCTACCTACCTTTTATTCCCATTGGTGGAATTCGAATGGGAAATAATATTTTACACTTTGTTGGGTAGGTCAAATATATTCCCAAATGAAATATTTTGATTGGTCAAGAATGTGGCTAGGTTTTTTGGTTTTTCACAACTTTTTATTTTCAAGCTTGTGACTGTTCACAGGTTGCTCTCTTTGGCTTTCTCTGCAAGAAAATAGTTTTGCATTTTGGATTTGGGGATTTGGTTGCTAGAGCTTACTAGAGTGTGTGGGCTCTTCTTTAGTTTCCTTCCATCACACAGGATGCAGGTTGGAGCTTCATTTCCCTTTGTTTTTTCTTGGGTTTTCTAGTTTTCATGGTTGTATGCTCCATGTTTGCAATTGTTTGGGAAGCTTGGGAATGAAATCTATTTCTATTTCATATACTTTTAATATAGTTTATGGGAGGAAGTTTAAGGGTGTATAGTTTTATTATAAAGTTTTAATTTTGGAATATGGATGATATTTCTGAGCATTGTCGTGAATGCATGGCCTGTATATTCATTTCTTCTTTTGGGTTTGGTTGTTCTACAAATATTTATGGATTGTGTCTTATTGTTTTGGAGATTGAATCTCTTGTTTGAGGTTTCATTGTGCATTTTAGGATCTAGATGAGTTTGAGCTTCCTGTGTACATCCCGGTCTGGCATTGTCATAAGGGAGACTCACAAAATCTCCTCCCCATGATTGTTTTATGTAATAATTATTGAATGAAATCTTGAGATTGTATGGTAGTTTAGTAGCTTATGTGAAGGTTTTATGCAAACTATAAGTGGTATTGATCTTTTGAGAGTTTTGGGAGTAGTCTTGACTCCATGGTTGTGTAAGGTTTTTTGTAAGATATTTTGCCTTGATTTATATTGTTTCAAATTGTTTTCACCTCTTGAAAGGTATCTTATGGGAGTCATTGCCTTGTTTGGTTTCGGTATTTAGTTATGTTTCTGTGATTTTTAATCCGAAATCATATCTCTAGCTTTTTTCGTTCTTTTTTCTGAGTTTTTTGTATTTGTGACAGGAGATTGGGAACTTCCTATCACAAATCTAAGTCTTTTGTATGTGTGATAGGAGCTCGGGAACTTCTTGTCACTATTCTATGTTCTACTCAGTTTGCTTGCTTGTGTTGTACTTTTTGGATCTATCCTTATGCCAGAGGCATTTTTGAGGGCTTGTTGATGATTTCCAGTGTTGGATGGAATAGTTTTGATGTCCTCTTATGGTTTTCTTTATGTTTTGATATCATTTACACTTGTTATTGAAATATATCTCTTTCATGTTGACGCGTCATGCTAGAGAGGTGCTAGTATTATTGTTCTTGAACCAGCAAGTGAGTAGGCCTTGTTGTGGTTTTATTTATTGTTTCATGACAAGTTTGATGGCCTTATGGTGGCCCTTGATGTATTTTTATGCCAAGAAGCTCATTTTTCTTTATTTCTTGTTGTGGCCATTCGTATGTTCTTGCACATGAGTAAAGGTTATTGGTTGAATGATGATTGATTATGATTTCAGATTTGCATATGGATTTAGATCCTCTTGTTGTTATTTATTTTTTGGGCCATGTTAAGGGGAGTGGGCTTCCTTATGATGACCGAGGTCATGAGAGATAGTCTTGCATGAGGTTCTTTGTAAGGATGCATGAAGTTTAGACTGCCAGGGCACATTGAAAGTTTACCATGATGTAAACAAGTGATAACATAATAATAAATTAATGGGATGGGTAAATAATTCACTAAACAAGATAATGAATATTTTTTAGCCCCATGACTTGATCCTAAGGGGGATGTTTTAGGATAGGCATGGGAAGGCCATTGCGATGGCAATTCAATCTCCCTTGTTCTCTCATAGGTTGAGATGGCTCCACATGTCCATCAGGCTTGTGCCTTATGTTATAGTATTTGTTATATTGAGGATGGCATGTGATGACACACCACTCCTACATGTGTCACCTTGATGATTCGTTGATATGCCTTGTGGATTTGCATCTATGACTTGGTGATTTGTAAGCCTTTGGGAGTTTCTTACTTATGAGAGTTGTGATTGGCTCATTCTTAAGAGTCCTTGTTATGTTGGGTCTCATTGGTTGTTGAGTGTCAGCCTATATGTAGAGTGTGTGTTGGGACCTTGTGTCATCTCCTAGTACGGGGGGTGGTTCCTTTAGTGCCACATGGTCAAGTGGTTGGTGATTTTAAACCATTGGGAGGTTCTCATTGGATTCATATGCATGGATGTGGATTCTTCTTTATTGCAACTTACGTTTGATTATTGTAGCGGATGAATGTAATTAATATCATGGGTTATGTAATGTAATTATAATGTAGAAGTTGTAGATGAGACTATGTAATTAGGAGAGCTATGCTCTTGTTGAAAGGGTCATGTAATTATATAGTAGATGATGTTTAGGAAATTGGTCTAAATTTGTAAGATAGATATTGTGATTTATTGAAATGTAATTATTTTTGAAATGGAATGCAATTCATGTTAATAGATATGCTCTAGATTATCTTGTAATGGTTCACAAAAGGGATTCATGAGTTTTGATATCAAGATCATATAATAGGAATTTATGTTCTTGTTTAAGATAGAAAGGAGTAGGAAATCTGATATGGTAGTTAAGATTATAAGGTAAATGTAGCTATGTAACTTTCATTTAGTGGAGATGAGTATTAGGACTTGTTGTATGATGAAATCTTTAAATGTTGTAATGGATTGTAATAATTACATTGTTATAGGATGATCTTTGAGTATGGATGTAAATGAAAATATTGAATGAATGTTCTTGATAAATGGACATTTCTAGATTGTATGAATGAATAGGTAGTTGGTAAGATGGATAGTTAGCCTTAAGAAAATGAGTTAGATTGTTTTAGTTAATGTGGAATGAGGTTAGGACTCTAGTAGTAGAATAAGACAAGAGTGCATCCCAAAGTAATGAATATTGTTTAGTTAATGGAAATAATGTAATTGAATCTGTTGTATGCTATTATCATTACATGTATGTTATGATTGTTAGATGAGATTAAAAGTGAAAAGGAACCCATGTAAGTAGGATTGTTGTAGTGTAGGACTTGCAGTTGATAAATGATATTGTGAATGTGATGATGGTGTTTATATTTATGGATGTGTTAGAAAGAAACAAGGGACCATGTATAGAATTTAAGATGTTTGGTAAAGAAGGACTTTATGATTATTGCATTATGCACTTAGGAATCATGTAAAGGAAAATGATCATGATAGAGTTATGAAATCATTAGTAGATATGGGAGTATCGGATAAGAAAGGAAAATTATATCCATGCATTATCATTGTAGGAGAGTAGGATTATGTTAATAGAAAATGATTAAGGGTTTTAGGCACATTTGGATTTGGTGCATAAAATGAACATAAGGAAAAGGGATTGGTCTTGCATCGAAAAGAGTAGCATATCATATTAGATGAATGAGTAAGTAGGTTGCATACCATGAAGGATAGAAGTAATTAAATTGCTTTTGCATAGTTAATGAATAAGAAATACTAAGTGTATTGCATTTGTGCATGAATAATAATTAAGGATGTTAAGAGTCATAAAGGAAATGGTTAGATTGTTATTGCTTATGATGGTAGTAAGTAGTGACATTGAGATACCCTAGGGAGATGGTATTAATGATTGTAATGTTTAATTTCGCTTGCATAATTAGTCTGGGTGACATGTTCAAGTTCATAATGATCATGAGTTAATTGATGTTAATTTATATTGCATAGATGATGTTATCTGTTGAATTATATGTAACTTAAAAAAAAAAAATTAAATTATCTCTTTTAGTATGTTAGTTTGCTTTATTTTCTCTAGGGTATTTTCGTGGGCATTACAGAACATGCATGACAGATACATTTCAATAAATAGTCAAGATTGTATGTACCAGTTTGCATTTCTCAAATGCAATGAATAATGCAACAAAATGCACTTAATGATTATGGTGCTAAATGAAAAAATGATTATGATTATGAAATGATTATGGAACAAATGAATAAAATGATTATGCAACACAATTATGCAACTAAATGGATAATGGAATTGATAATTATTATAAACAAGATGTGTTGTCTTCAAAATCTGATTCACTTCAATATCCTTATAATAATATGATAACTCTATGCAGAAGAGATATTAAAGGGAAGGAAACTCTTAGGACAACATATGACAAGGTTTGATTTAACCTTCTACACTTCAGACCTACTCAGAGTCTAGGCAGGTATACCTTTGTGAACTAAATTCACACTTTAAAAAAAATAAATCCATAGCAAACCAGTCCAGAAAACCAGTGGATCTAATCACCTTAAAACTTACTAAAACAAAGGAATGAAAATTGTACTCATATTCAGTATTTTGACCTACAAAACATGTAATAGACAACCTCGATCTGTACCAGTGCCTTATCCAAGGTCACAAAGTCATCTAAGTTTCAAACAACACTCTCACGGTTGAATATCTATACGTATCCCATTAGTTTGGCTTCTGTAGATCCCTATATATGCCTGACACATATAAGAATTTATGCATACCAAAGTAAACTATGCTCATCAAGATTCAAAATATCTCACAAGGAATTTACTGGAAGAAGTGATCCCCACATATTTAATTTCTCTCCTGAAGAGAAAAGATAAGAAACACACCTACTGAAAGTTGCCTTACAACCCCTATTCAAACGAAATAACCCTGGATTATTTAGAATGAAATAGTAAACACATGCAAAAACATATGAAGACAACACAAAGTTTTACTCAACACCAATGGTTTGTATATTGATATTTTCTTCAAAAAAGTATTACAAGAAACCTTCGAATATTCTCCATTAAAACTTGGAAAAGCTCAGATAAATTTTTGCAGCATTTTCTTAAAATTCTTTGCGATCATTTTTCTACTAGTCCTGGTATCCATTTATAACAATATGGATGCACCTAGCTTCAGACTTTCCTAGGAGAATTTGTTACAATCATTTCTTCTCAAGAAGAAGTTACAAAATCTTTTACAAAAACGGTAACAAGTCCTTTTCAACCTCTGCAGCTTCTTCTACCTGTTGTCTGGTTGCAACCTCTTCTAACTGTTCAGGAGTGCCTTCTAACTGCTCTACATCCTGGATGGCATATTTTCTCATCCATGTGTTGTATACATCATCAGCCGGCCATGTGAAATTAATCACTTTTTCTTTAGCCTTGGTTAACCTTTTCTAGGAATTTCTCATCTTGTTGACCTCTGAATTGAGAAAACCATAATGAGATTTGATTCTCTCTATCTCTTGAATTCTTACAACAAAAAAGGAAGCATCATCTAAGTCAACAATTCCTTTTATTCTGGCTAACATTTTGGCCTCTAATTCCTTAAGCCACACTTGTTTGTCCTTTAATTGATTTGGGCTAACAAAAATTCTTGGGAGCAATTCAAAGACCTGATCAGTGTACTCCTTTTTGTATAAGTTTATTTTCCTATCAACATTGGCTATCCCTTCTACCAATTTTATTAGATCCTTTGTGGTGTCACAAGTGGATTTGATGATAGGATCAGCCCCTGCTTCATCATAAGATACACATATAAGCTCCAAATCCTTCTCTCTAGGCTTCCACTTGTCAAAAATAGGTGTCAAAATGGCCTTATCTCCATTAAGCTCATTCCACATATCTAAAATCTTGCTTATGTTGTTGTACAATAGTGAGGTACTCATGGTATCTGCAAAAATTGAAATGGTAGCCCTTACTCTTTCTTCATACTTCTTGGCATACAAGGCCTGAGCCTGTTTTAAATTCTCCAATTCTTGGGGAGTGATTTCAACCATCTAAGAACTAGAAGGTTCTAGAGATGGTGGGAACTCAATAATGGGGCTGGTAGGTGGAGGTCTCGCAAGAGAAGAGGAGATCATCAGTGTTGAAGACTCACCTTGATGGTATTGTCCTGTCAATTGGCTTTGCAGCTTAGCAATGATGTTATCTTTACCCCTTACCTCTTCCTTAGCACTGTTGTAAGCCTTCAAAATTATCTCTAATTTGACTTGGAGGTCTTCTTTTTCCTTAGCTTCCCTTTTTGCTACTGCAACACTAAACTTTGTAGTTTCTAGCACAGTGCTAGCAGCTTCCACTACCCCTGTGTTTTGCACTCTTTTCACTATCATTCCACCAAGGTAACTTGACCGTGGGGTGTCTCTACTCTTATTCTCATCTCTCTTAAGAGACCACATGACTAGTGCAACATTGTCTTTGCTAAAAGTAATTCCCTCCATGGGTTTGGTTTCTTTTCTCACTGCCTCCAATACCAAGGCATCTGCTATGTCCCACTCAAGGAGAATGAGTACTCCAACTTGTGCCACTACATCTCTTCCTTGCTCAAGAGTGATGGTATTAAATGCATCCATCATTTCTTTCTTTATTTCGTCCTCAACCACGGTTGGATCTCTATGAGGTTGTTCACCTTTTCTCTTTTCACATCTTGCATTATATTTGTCAATATTCTGCTTCCATACAAATTGCATGAATGCTCCTGATGTAACAAAGTTATTGTCAGCCAAGAAGTCCTCATTGGCCTGTTTGATCTTAGGATCCCACTCCTAGCCCTTAAACTCATTGGTAGTGATGTTCATCTCAGCAGCAAGGGGCTCTTCTAGCATTCCTTCTTCTACTTCATCATATGTGTAGGCTATTTCTCCCACGCTACCTAACTGTATTAGCTGCTCAGCTATTGCATGTTCATCTCCTATATGAATAGGGGATTGGGATGGAGAGTACAAGGGTGTATCAGATTGTATTTCTCTTCCTACTCTCTGCTTCTTTGGGCTCTCTTGGATGTCAATGACATCTTGTATCTTCCTCTTTCCTTTAGAGGTAGAGGGCTCCCCTGTTGTAGGCATCAACACACTATAATTAGACTTCTTGTGCAATGTATAGTCACCAGGAGGGATTGCTCTAGTGGGGGAAGACCTGCTTAGAACCATTCTTGCCTTTTCTGGGTGTTTTTAATCACAACCTCCCTCTTTTCTTTTAGAGTCTGCATTACATCCTCAAAGCAAAGAATTAGGAACTTTATTTTCTCCTCAAAAGGGAAAAAAGATAGATAATGGGTCATAGCTGTGTAGCGTCCTAAAATTGTGACACTTGCAATTTCGACCGCATTTAGGTCTTCACGATGGCGATGCAACACGGAACCTAAATGGAGACCCCGAAACTTGTCCACAACATCAAAAACTACATTTTTCCAGCACCCTGCCTGATCCCTCCTTGCACCCTGCTGTCCCAGGGGGTGGGACCAGAGCGCCCAGCACCCTGGTCCTTCAGGACTAGGGTGCCCAGTGCCCTGGTCCCTGGCCCTATTTTGGGCCTAGTCTCCTATGGGACTTCAGGTCTTTTTGTTTGCAAATTGGAAAATAACATTTCCTGGTCGGCCTAAGGTCGGGAAAATCAGTCTATCAACCCTAATTGGCAAGTATATAAACTACATTTTCCTCTCTCATTTGGATAGAGGTGAAAAAGGTGGAAACGATATTCAAACATTCAAGCATTCAAGCATTCAAGCATTCAAACATTCCTTCAAGCAATTGATCATTCTAAGTCTCCATTCAAGGCTAAGTGTTGCATTCAAGACAAGGATTCAACCACTAAAGAAGAGATCACATGCTACAACATACAACATACAACAAACAACAACATCTATACCTTCACATATAAGGATACAAACATCCTTACAACAAGGTATTAGTACTTGTTTTACATTACATTTACAGCATTTCTCATTTCTTGGTTAATTCCAAAATCGGGGTTTGACCTAAGGGCAAACCCCTAATCCCTAACCCCCCAATTGTCTTCGCTTTTCTATGTGTAGGTTGCAGGTACGCAGCTGAAATTGAAGATCTGGAATCCTTGTGCAGAGACGAGCAGATCCCCCTTCGTTTCGCGGATTTTTCGGAGGACCGTGTGCACGTCGGGCGCCATCATCCTGTCAACTTTTACTCAAATTTGCAGGACAATGCCGTCTCAACATTTTACTGCTAATTCCAGGTCCGCAGCTTCATCCTATATCCCTATTTCAGTTTATAAGCGAATCTTTCTCACTTTCTATGTATTCCTAGCTTAATCATTCTATCTACATTCTTTACAAAAGAGGGTAGCCTTGCTGTCTTAACCCTTGAAACTCATATAGAATCCAATCTTGCCTTGTGTGGGATTGGATCTTGTGGGTTTCAACCCCTCTTTTGAATGTAAAGTCCCTCCTAAGTGAAAACCATCAACCCTAGTGAATCTCCCTTCTCTCTCCTTGGAGTTGGGGAGGGGAGAAAAACTAGGGTTCGATTTTTCCGCTTTACATTTTGGTGAACCCAACGTGAACATCCTCATTCTGATTATTCATGGTTAGATCTGAAAATTTTGCTTTCCTAATTACTTTTCCATGTTTGATCTTTTGCAAAATTTTAGAGTTTAATTGCAAAAAAACCCTAAATTTTCTTTTTAAGTAATTAAACTTGTGAAATGTTTAATTGTTAATGCTTCTTTCAAATCTGCCCTTCTATTACAAATTATCAATTCATATTTGTGCTTTAATTTTGAAAATTAAGTGGTTAAGTGTCAAAACCCTAATTTTTGAAACCCTCTTGATTCAACCTTTGTCTGACAATTTCACTGATCAAAACACCTCCAAATCGGCTGTAACTTTGGATTCCGCAATAAAATCACAATATCTTTCATCCCTGGAAATTTGGAAAAAAGTTGCGAGGACCGTGTGCACTCCGAGCGCCATCGTCCCCGACATTTTTTCTAAAATTTCGGGAGCTAGATCTTACTGTATTTTTCTGCTAAAACCCAGAATTTTGGCTGATTTCATCAATTCTAACACTTTCAAAATTACAGTCAAAGTTGGTCTAGCGATTGCTTGGATTGAGGCTTCTAATCATTCAAAAATTGTTGAAATTGAAATTTGTGTCAAAATTGTGTTTCTTACAGTCCTAAATCTGAAAAGTGTGTTATCATTCATTCGAAATTTCAGTGATTTATTCAAATTTTTGCAATTTGTGACTTTTGAAATTAAGTGCTTAATTACAACAACTTTGATTTCCGCTTTCAAAATTGAATTTTGCGTGAAATTGAGTCAATTTTCAAATTTCAAAACTTGCATTGCTTTTGGTATTCCCTCTAAAATCATAAAATTCAAAATTTTAGTTTCCCTCTCTTTTTCAAAATTCAAATTTTGCATTTTTTTGACAATCTGGGTAGGGTTCAATTTTGAGATTGCAACTTTAATTTGGCCTATCTACAGATCGTAAAATCACTCAATTTTTTCAGGTTAGCTGTAAAATCATCATAACTTTCATCCCTGAAAATTTCGAAAAAAGTTGCGAGGACCGTGTGCACCCCGAGCGCCACGGTCCTAGACATTTTTTTCAAAATTTCGGGAGATTGTCTTGATTGTATTTAATAGCTTAAATCTAGAAGATTGGCTGATTTTACTGAAATTTGCTACCTCTAAAATTCAAAATCTTCTCTCTTTCTTTAGTGCATGAGTTTTACAACAATAAGTCCTACTTACACTATTCCCGTTAGACGAAGCCTTAGAATTAAGTCCTTCCAAGGTGTAATTACCGAGGAGATGGAACCTAATTTGAATGGCCTTTTTAATGAGGACATGGGTAATTCCTCTAATCCTCTTAATGATGAAGAAGCTCTCCATGAGGTTTCTGTAGAACAACTTTCAAAATTGGATAACCAATTTGATGATTTTCGACAATGGATGTCTCAAGAATACCCTGATAGTCAAGCTCTTCCTTTAATTGAGGGACTAAAATGCATGCTTCAAAGTGATAAGAATGGAATTGATATTTTGTGTGGTATTGCACACATTGTGGATTCAAATGTGATGCCTATGAAAAGTTGTGCCGAAACCTTAGGTTATACACAACCTCCTACTCAAGACAATCATTCTATTCCTTTGACGACTTCTATTGCTAGTATACCTACTTTTACATCAAACATAATGACTACTTCAATACAAGACATTCCTCCTATGATCACTAGTCATGGGGGCAATCCCTCTTCTTCAATCAACCCTCTTCCTTCATTCAATCCGACTTCTTCATTCATTCCTTCAATGAGTGTCCCTATTATATCACCACAAATGAACATGACGCAAGGGGGCAATTCATTTAACCCTTCCATTCCTCCTTGTAGTGTTCCTCCTTTCCAATCATCTCCTATGACTAACTATCATAGTGTCCCACCACTTTACTCTCTACCTTCTTTCAATAACATAACACCTCCATCACAATCTAACACGTCTAATATGAACTCTTCGACTGAAGCGACCATTAACAATCTTGCACAAACTGTCTCTTCCTTACAGCAACAAATTGCCTCTATGAATCAATCTAAGTTTAGTGTGCCCACATTTGATGTTGCGAGCCCACTTTCTCTTGACATTGTTCGAGCTATTCCCCCTAAACATGTTGAAATTCCACATTTGGAGCTTTATAATGGTAAGGGTGATCCTCTAACACATGTTAAGACCTTTCAAACAATATGTACTGATTTTGCTTATGACCAAAGGTTGCTTGCAAAACTGTTTACTAGAACATTAAGAGACAAAGCCTTACAATGGTATTGCTCATTGCCTTCCTATTCTATTTCTTCTTTCGAACAACTTGCAAATGCTTTCATTCAACAATTTCAAAACAATATAAGTCCTAAAGTTACTTTGATTGATTTAATGCATTGTAAACAAGGTGTTAAAGAAAAAGTGACTGATTTCATTGGTAGATATAAGCATTTGTATGCTCAAATTTCTTTTCCAGTGCCTGACAATGATATTCAAAGAATCTTTATTTCTAATTTACAAAAAGATATTCGAGACAAACTCCTGTTTTCTGAGTTTACTTCTTTCCAACAGTTGTGCGCAACTCTTCACAATTATCAACTGACTGTGAGTCAAATGGAACAATCACATCCTATGGCTCCGAGTGATAAGGGTGATAGTAGTCAACAACCATTTGGGAAGTTTAAACCAAACAGAGAGTCCATTAAATTCAATAAAAACGTCATCAACAACAATGTGAATGCAGCATCAGGTGTGCCTCCTATTTCTAAGTTTTTCAAGAAAGAAAGAAAGTTTACTCCTTTGAATGAATCATTGCATAGTATTATGAATAAGTTATTGGAACAAAATGTGCTTACTCTTCCTCCTATAAGGCAAATAGATCCTGCAAAGATTAATTCATCCTATTTTGATAACAAATCTTTTTGTCAATTTCATCGTCAACCTGGGCATGATACTGAAAAATGTTTTGCTTTAAAGGGTAAAATTCAAGATTTGATTGATAATAATACTATCTCTGTTTCTGGAGTGAATGATAAAGGCAATACATCTGTAGCTCCTCCTAACCAAAATATTCAGATTTTTACTGATCCATTACCTTCTCATACCTCTAATGCAATTGATTATACTGATTCCTCTATCTCACCTGATGATCTTGTGTCTATGACTCCAAATGTGATTAACTTTGTGGAGCAGCAGAAAATCCCTAAAGAACTTTCCATCACCTTTGATTCTAGCGAAACTATCAGGGCACCTGATGGTCCTTTATATATAGTTGCAAAATTCAAAAATACACCTTGCCATGGAGCGCTTATTGATCCTTCTTGCATGGTTAATATCATTACTGAAGAATTTCTTTTTACTTTGCAATTGAATCAAGTGATCTATGATGAAACAAATGTGGTTGTGAAACTATTTGATGCATTTTCTTCTCCTACAATTGGTTCTATTACATTACCTATTGAGGTCCATAACAAATCCCTTGATGTGGACTTTGCTATTATTCCATCATCTGAACAATTTCGTGTGAAGCTAGGCTATCCTTGGCTGTCTTCCATGAAAGCTATTGCTTCTCCTATTCACAAGTGTTTGAAATTTCCCCATAATGGTGAATTTGTTACTGTCAATCATAGTCTCTTTAAACTAGCTGAAAGAACTTCTAGCGTTCCTATTGATTATTTTTGGCCTAAACAATTCCAACCCCTTCCTCTGTGAAGTGATCATCTTTTCAAATCTTATCAAAAGTGGAAAAAAGATATGATCCTATCTCTAAGTGAACCTAGAACACCCAAACTTGACATTCCTATCATTCTTGAGAAGGAAGTTCTTCCTTTGAAAGATAAAACTAATGTCTTTCCTCAAGAAGATTCCCAACCCATCCCTATGGATGTGACTATGCCTATATCTAATAAACTTCCCAAAAGTAGACCTATCCCTCCTCGTCATGATGGACTTGGTCTCCTTCCTAAACCAAATATTCCTCCCTTATATGGAGTAGTTCCTCCTCCTTCCTCTTATGGAGAGAAGAGACCTTCCTCTTCTCCTATTGTTCAGCCTAAGAGACCACAACCTAAACACCCAAGTGATAAGGATGAGAACATTCCTCCTCCTCAATCTTCTCAACTTCCTACTAAGACTAGACGAAATCGTTCTGCACATGAACGCCAACAAAAGCGTCGTCTTAGAGCTCAGGCAGCTGCTTCTCAAACCTTGCAATCCCCAAAACCACCTTCAACTAATATTATTCCATTTTCTCCTTAGCTGATGATTGAGCCAAAATCTCCTGAACATAAGATGCATGATGGTCTTGATCCTGTGCGAGTTAAAGATCCTATTTTTATAAATCTTGATGATGATATAGATGAAAATGTTATTCATGATGAAAATGTTACTTCTCTTGCTTCTGATAGTGAATATGAACTTGTTGATGTCGATAACCATTTATCTAATGAATTTTCTAAAGCACTTATCCTAGCTCCTAGACAAGAACAATGTGGCTTGGAACATGAACATAGCCCTTGTTTGGATCTTGTGATAGCTCCATCTACTGTGTTTGATGTTCCTCCTCTAGCATGTTCCCTACCTTCCCGAAACATTGATCAGCAAGATCGGGGGGTAGATGACGTGCTAGACTAGTTTCATTAGCATAGCAGATTCTCTCCTCCTCTCTTTTGTTACTTCTTCTATATGTTATTCTCATTCTTCTATTTGTTGTCCTTAGTGTTGTCTACTTGAGGACGATGCAAAACATTGAAATCTCTTTTGGTCTCTCTCATGTTGACTCAAAAGACACATGTGTTCCCTTCTTCTAGGTGACCTTCCTTGATTGGGGAATGAAGAACAATTATGCATACATACATATGATATACATGAATTATCATACAGCATACTGACCCCGAGGAAAGTGAAGTCACCTTGTGCTTTGTGTTTTGTGTCTATTATCCTTGGGCTTATCTCACACTTGGGGGCTAAATCCTTGTGATAACGTGCTCCTTTCTCATTTCTTATATGTATCACTACCTTAAAGCAATCACCCCTGGTGAGGCATGTGCGATCGCTTTAACGTAGGGGGGCATACATCCCGTTCATATCTTTTCAAGATACTTGAAAATTTCTTGACAAATTTAGCTTTTCCTTGAAAATTTTTGATATCTTTCTTGCATGACTCATAGTGAGGGAACCTTACTACTGACAGTCATGGTTCTCCCTCATGATCTTCCCTTTTACTTTGTCAATCGAAGTCGTAAGATCCTTAGTCCACTGGGGGCTTGGTGTATCTTGCCTCCTTGACGTGGTGAAAGTTTTTCTATGTTGTTTCCTTGTACTTTACTGGAAGTATGAGCGTACGCTTATACTCCCGCTAAAGTGGAGGCTAAATGTAGCATCCTAAAATTGTGACACTTGCAATTTCAATCGCATTTGGGTCTTCACGATGGCGATGCAACACGGAACCTAAATGGAGACCCTGAAACTTGTCCACAACATCAAAAACTGCATTTTTCCAGCACCCTGCCTGATCCCTCCTTGCACCCTGTTGTCCCAGGAGGTGGGACCAAAGCGCCCAGCACCCTGGTCCTTCAGGACTAGGCGCCTAGTGCCCTGGTCCCCCAGGACCATGGCACCCAGCGCCCTAGTCCCTGGCCTTGTTTTGGGCCCGATCTCCTATGGGACTTCGGGTCTTTTTGTTTGCAAATTGGAAAATAACATTTCCTGGTCGGCCTAAGGTCGGGAAAATCAGTCTATCAACCCTAATTGGCAAGTATATAAACTACATTTTCCTCTCTCATTTGGATAGAGGCGAAAAAGGTGGAAACGATATTCAAACATTCAAGCATTCAAGCATTCAAGCATTCAAACATTCCTTCAAGCAATTGATCATTCTAAGTCTCCATTCAAGGCTAAGTGTTGCATTCAAGACAAGGATTCAACCATTGAAGAGGAGATCACATGCTACAACATACAACATACAACATACAACAAACAACAACATCTATACCTTCGCATATAAGGATACAAACATCCTTACAACAAGGTATTAGTACTTGTTTTACATTACATTTACAGCATTTCTCATTTCTTGGTTAATTCCAAAACCGGGGTTTGACCTAAGGGCAAACCCCTAATCCCTAACCCCCCAATCGTCTTCACTTTTTTGTGTGTAGGTTGCAGGTACGCAGCTAAAATTGAAGATCTGGAATCCTTGTGCAGAGACGAGCAGATCCCCCTTCGTTTCGCGGATTTTTCGGAGGACCGTGTGCACGCCGGGCGTCATCATCCCGTCAACTTTTACTCAAATTTGCAAGATAGCGCCGTCTTGACATTTTACTGCTAATTTCAGGTCCACAGCTTCATCCTATATCCCTATTTCAGTTTATAAGCAAATCTTTCTCACTTTCTATGTATTCCTAGCTTAATCATTCTATCTACATTCTTTACAAAAGAGGGTAGCCTTGTTGTCTTAACCCTTGAAACTCATATAGAATCCAATCTTGCCTTGGGTGGGATTGGATCTTGTGGGTTTCAACCCCTCTTTTGAATGTAAAGTCCCTCCTAAGTGAAAACCATCAACCCTAGTGAATCTCCCTTCTCTCTCCTTGGAGTTGGGGAGGGGAGAACAACTAGGGTTCTATTTTTCCACTTTACAAGCTGGTATCAAACTGATGTACAAAATCTAAGGCCTTTTTATAAGCCACCCATTTTTCCTTCCTCAGCTCCTTCTCATCTAGATCAAACTCATTTCTAATGAGGTCTTCAGGAAACTGGAACTGATGGGGTCTACCTCTGCACACTGCTCTCTTTCTAAACATGCCATTAAAGAAATCTTCAGGATCGATACACCTAGACACTAGAGTTGACAATTGATAAGGTTTAAGAAAATCCTCAAAACAATTCCAACCTCCCTTGGTTATTACAAATTGGTGGGCTATAGTAACCGTAGGGAAAATAGTCCCTTTACCCCTGCCTGTTAGCTCTGCTTCCTGCACACTACCAATTTGTCTAAGGATTTCTGCAGTTCCTACTTTGAGAGGGACCTGATAGGGAAATAAAAATGGAGTGCCTCTAAAACCAAATACTCTAAAAACTATGGAGACAGGGTATAAGTAAATATCACCCCAATTATGAACAATTTTTATATTTTCTGCAAATTCTTTTGGTCTAATAAATTCCAAAAGAACCTTGGGGATTCTTGGATTTTCTAAATAGAGGAGAGTCCTAATCTTTGATGCAAAACATTTATCAAATTTTAAGAAACTAGCATCATCTCTATCCCATGACAGCACTGTACTCCATAATTGCACTAGCAACTTTTCTCCCTCTTTCTCTTTTATAAGATCCATTCCACTTGCAAAATAATCACCACCTTTAAATAAAAATAGATGCATGAGGAGGGAATACCATCCAAAAAGCCTATCAACCTTTCCATTCTTTATTCCTATCAACCCTCCATGGATAGCATCAGTAATAAAAGAAGCATAATCAAAGGTTACTGCAAGAGAAGGATTCAAAATTTGAGCAATCACTAGCATGTAGTGATTGGGCATATTTGCCTTAGCATCCTCTCCTAAAATCTGGCAGAGTGACCAATACAATCCCTTAGCCCTAAGGGTGAACAAATTCAATGAGAAGGGCTCTTCAGTGTTGGGTCCTACAACTGTCAACCCACCTATCTTCACAAAAAATTCCTTAAGAGGCCCATTTCTAAGGTGGTTCCTCTGTGCACTATATACTTGAGCTAGTGATTTGAAATTAATAGGCTCTAGGAAATTGGTAAACTCATTAAGCCCAAAAGCACTTCTGAATTCCTCATTATTTATTTCAATGAGGGCTTTCCCATTTATATCCCTAATGCTTCTTGTGACTGGATCATAGTTGTGTGCAATCTGAGTCAGGAGATCCATATCCATGAATACTCCTGGAACTACCAATTTTCCCACATCTAACTCCCAGATGCTATTCTACGGGGTTGGGGAATTTCTCATGCCAAATCCAACTTTGAACAACCCCAACCCAGACAACCCAACCTGCGGATCTCTCAACTAGTTACACTTATCATATAACCCCTCTCCTATTTTCAAACGAGGAGCTCTTGGCATGAATTCTTTCACTTTCGATGCCTGATTAGTTGAGAATGTCAACTACTCGAGAAAATCATCACAAATGGCCCTTTCTTGGTAATTAAATTTCCTCGAGAATTCTCTCTTAGGTGCCATCTTAAAATATGCAAGCAATTTAATTATTACCCCCACACTGCTAAGAAATTGCCAAACAAGAGTGCAAGAAAACCTGTTTTAGCTTGAAGGAATCCGCTCTGCAACTGAATGAATTTGCTCTATTTTTGAAGAAAATAGCTTTGCAACCGCTTCTCTTCAACAATTATTTGGAATGATACCTTCACTCAATTGATACAAGATCATATATGGTACTCAGGCTCTTAACTGCAACATTGATACCGCATGCTTCGATCATCCCTTAAGAATTGAATTCATGAGAGAATTCAAATTTTTCGCTCCAATAGGTCACAACATACCTGCACATTTTTCCCTTTTGCTCTTTTGCTATTTCGCAGAGCATAACCTTCAAGCAATTTTGTTAAATGAAATCATGCCAACCGTCTAATCAAATGAAACTTGATCAGCATTTACACTGACTTAACAGCTTTGCCTTAGCACCGGGCCCCACCTCCTTTTCACCATTTCACGGGCTTTATCCTCCGAGCACTTTTCTTTCATGAAGCTGCGCTAGGTGTTGGATGGAACTTTAACTTCTTTGCATTTATCTCTTACCAAGACTGTTAGCTTCTTCATTAACCGCGCCTCTATCTTGACGGCTAATGGTCTTTCACTATTTCGCATAGCTTAACCTTCTTTCAACTTTGGGCCACGAAACAACGTGAAGCATTGGATCAAATTAGAGATAACCATAATTTAAGGGATACCTTTATGCTTGCTTCACTTACACCACTCTTTCATTGGTTACCGAATACCACATGACATTCAACCATTACCTTTGGAAAACTCTTCGAGTTTAGTTCAACATCAGCCACATGTCTTTCCCTTATAACCGCTAGTTACACCTTGGCGGGCCCTTTCCTTCTTCTAAAACCACGTGTTAATTGACATGTCACCATCCAACATTACACCTAGATGAACTTTCTCTTCCTTTTTCTATTTCGCGAAGCATATCCTTCAGTTGGTTCGCAACCATGAAACAACGCGAGCCCTTGGATCAAAACGGAGTTGATCCCCTTTTAACTTCATGCTCTATCTATCTTCGGGGCCCAAAAACCTTTTTTCTGTTTCACAGGGCATAAAACATGAGCACTTTACCATTGCAAATTCACACGGGTTGTTAGATTATTCTTAACTTGCTCGATGCTTAACAACTTAACTGAATTCAGTAAACGTGGGCCCTCTGACTCAACTCCATCCACTTGGCGTCTAGTCACTTTTGAACTGACATGTTCACCTTTTATTCGCTGAGAGGACACATCTGGATTCCACCTCATCCTTGACACCTGTATCTACCAAGTCATTTCTTATCCCATGGCATGACTCACCTCTGGGACCCACCTTTTAATCCTTAAATCCGACTTGCTAACTATTTTGACCTTCTGCCACGTGCCATCATCTTACTCACCATCCCAACCAACTAGACTGCCTGCTTGGAGTGCCATGTCATTTCACTACTTCATGAAAGCTAATTGTTGAGCATCTTCCTCTTATGAAGCTGTGCTAGCCATCAGATCAAATGAGACTTGCGCATCTGTTATGCTCTTATTAAAACTCCCTTTTCGTAGGCCGAAAAACCTTTTCACTATTTCACGAGGCATAACCTTCGAGCATCTATCGGCCATGAAACAGCATGAACCGTTGGATTAGATTGGACTTGATCACCTTTTAGTAGTTGGGAAAGTCTTTGCTGTAGGATCCCACCAAATGCTTTCACCATTTCACAAAAGGTATTTCACTTGCAAGTTTCGGCTGTGAAATAACACCAGCCGTTAGATCTTGAATGAGATGGAGCCCTTTTAAACCGGACCAAATGCACACCATTGAGAACTCTTTTTCCTTTTTCTATTTCATGAGTCTTAAACCATGTGCAACTTCACCTAACAAAATAGTGAAAACCATAGATCCCTCTGAGAGCTGCGTGCAACTTACTAGGCCCGACAACATTAGGAAGAAAAGACATAAGGCATAGATTTTTATGATTAATTCAACAATCGCCTAGGCAAATTACATGGGGGGACACCTCATACGACCCCAAGACCCATTACTTAAGTGGATAAAGTAATGAAGGAATAGAAACCAGAGGGTTTTTTATCAGACATTGAGCGATTTAAAAATAAAACCCTAAACCCTTAAGACCTAACATATACTAGAAGCAGTTGATAGTGTGTCTAACTCAAAATTTCAAAAACTTAGCCAATTATGGGAACAGAAAACCCATTTCTTAAACAGTGATAACAAGATGGTTATGCAACTAAATGAATAATGAGACTAGCTAGTAATGAATTTATTTTTTTGGAATGTGCCAACCATAGTATAAGAACATAGGACTAGAAGAAATCAAGAGAGTGAATAAATTGAAGTCTCCAAAATGCATAGTGGTAGGATGAAATGCAAATGATGAGATGGAGGGATTTGTTGTGCAAAATATGGAGAGAAAACCTATATTTGATTTTGCCAAGGATAGTCTACACCACTGATTATACGAATCAAGATGTTATGAAAAATCCAAGGCATGGACTGACTCTCGGACAAATAGGAATCTCTAGTACACAACCATGTAAACATCATATAGATGTAGGTATAGGGTTGTAGGTTCATACCAGAGAGACCTTCAAACACACAACATTCATGTTGGTATTATACACTCAGATGAGAATAGTTGATGTTGTCATTGATGGAAACCAACTGGTAACATGGTTCATAGGTTACACGGGCAGACGTCATCTACTGACATTGGCAGACACTACAAGTTTATTCACATCGGGATCCAGTCTACACCGATAGCAGATTATACCGGCACTCTAAGCCGACTTTGTCGTGCCCAACTTTTGGGCACAAAAACGGAACAACAAAATTTTTTTTTTGACAACATGAACTCGCAATATATCCTACATAATAATAACTTTATTAGAGTTTTGTCTTATCTAGGATGTAAATAAATTTGTTTCCTAAGGTTGGGTTAATTAACCAACTCGAACGAGTGACTTTATTTGGCGGAGATTAGATAGTATCACAGATTAGTTAGCTAGCTCAATTTCCTAAATCAAGTTGTCGCTAATTAAAACAAGGGTTAATTGGTTATCTTAATGTATTAAATCATTCCCGATCATATAATGATAATACTACTACTTAATTGATGCACACGCAAATTTATTATTTAAATCCAACCGATATGGTTTAAATTTTTATAACACCATTTGCCCACTAAATCTGATATTAGGCTAAAACCAATTCTAATTTTCCCTAACCTCTTAATTTTGACGATTTAATTAATTTGGCCCAAACCGGTCACAAAGGCTTATGTTTCATAAAATTAATTTACAATTTCTCTTTTTTTGAATTTTCCCCATTTACAAAATAACCCAATGTCCACAATTAAATAGAGGATAATCTATTGACTAATTAAATAAATTAATTTGATTTAGGGTATAGTTTATCCAACTATATTAAGTCTCCCTTTTAAATCCCTCTGGATTAACTATAATTTAATTTTAATTCTCTATAGAATATGAGCATATATTAATTCAATTTTTTTTTTAAATAACCCTAATTATTAATTAAAATTAAAATTTTAAAACTCCCATTTAAATCTCCCATCTCTAATTTTAAATTTCTTTAAATAAAGAAATCCTTATTTCATAAAATGCTAACCCTAACCCGAAATTGGGTTAGGGTTGCATTTCTATTTATTCCCATTTTGTTTTATTTTCTTATTAATTTATACCCTAACCCGAAATGGGTTAGGGTGTATTATACTACTTTTTTTTGTGATTTGGGGTGAGTGTGTGTGTGTGATTTGCAGGTACGGGTGGATTAGGGCACGACAGAGGGTTCGAAGAGGGAAGACCGGAGGGTTAGGTGCGGGGTTCTCCCAGATGCCACTGTGCGTACACACAATGGCGGCAGCGCCGCCCACTATGTATACACACAGTGGCGGGCACCGCGCACTGTGTGTAGCACAGTGGCAGATGCATCCGCTCCACTGTGTTTACACACAGTGCAGTGCCCTTCGGCGCCTCCCACTGTGTGTGAACACAGTGGCTCGGCCATGAGCCGTCCACTGTGTTAACACACAGTGGCTCGGCTCGGCACTCCCGATTTCCAATATTTTTTTTGTGTAGTTTTTTTTTTTATATTTCTCTTTTTAATATAAAAGTATATTTTTATATATATATGTATATTTATATATATATATATAAATATATAAATATATGTATATATTTATATATATATATATGTATATTCACTGCCATGACCAGAATACATACATATACCCCTTTTTTTTTTTTTAAAGGGTATCTAGTGAGTATGATTCAGATGCAGGGGTATATATATATATATATACCTGATAGGGTTAGGAAGCTTGTTTTGGATTATTTTTAACACAACAGTATGCAATCCTTTAAATGTTTTTTTTTTGTAACAGGAATACACAAGTCTAAAATATGTTCTTTTTTTTTTTGTTGATACAGGGATATACACATATAGAAATTTATATATATTTATATATGTATAAGTATATATTTTTCAATATATATATATACTTATATATTTATAGATATATATAATTAAATGTTAAGACAATAGGGCTGGAAACCCTTATTTCGTTTTGAAGTTCTAACACCTAAGCATACAGACCTTTGTCTTTTAATAGCAATATGAATAAATCTTATTTTTTTTTTTAGTCATACATCATGCTTTCTACGGCAATGTAAAAATACTAGTTCCTTTTCAACTATGTCTAAACAGAGTTCATAGCAATAAAATAGCAGTAATTAAACTATGCAAGTAAGCAATGAAACCTAATGCATTCCTTTCTTTTTCTTTAAATTGTAGAAAATGAACAAGATAACATACTTTTTTCTGAGACAAGATTTAGATGTAGTCTACAACAACATAATAGGCATCAAAATTTAAGTAAAAATTACATTGCTTACAAAATAATAAATTACAATAGCCCATATATAAAATGGGTGAATAATCTAACCAATCTTCTCATTCTTAATCTTTATATAGAGAATAAAAGAAAACAATCTAAAACTTTTTATTTACATATATTTTTTTTTTTCCTACAATTCATAAAATTACATTTTCTTTTTGCTTTTCTACATTTAAATAGGAAATCTGTATCTGAATAAAAATCTGCAACTCCTAGATCTTTTCCCAGCTACCTGCATATAAAATTTTAGGACTGTGACCATGGGATGCTCACCTCCCAGCCTAGGCTTACCAGAAGCTGCCCCCGAGCTTGGAGAATCAAGACCTAGATGGGGTTACAACCAAGCATTATAAAAAGCAAAGGGGAAAAGAAATCAACACAATAGTCACACCCCTTCCCAAGCTGAAACTCCATCACAAAATGTGATGCCTTACTAGGGTGGAAGTGGACCAAGTACCCTAGGGGAGAAATCTGCTAGATAGAACTTACAGCCAACTCATGGCACCCATGAGAGCATAACCAAAAAAATCATCCTTAATCCCTACACCCTTATGACCCCCAAAAAGGCAAACATGCCACATTTGCTCCCCCTTATGACCGCCAAGTGAAATAACACAAAAGAAAGCAGCAAGGGTCTCATGGACAGACCCTTGAGATCACTCTCAAAATGAGAGCCTCTCACCCTAAGGGCTATCAAGCTCCTTCCACCCCCAAGACCAATCTTTCCTCCGAAGGAAAGGATGGTCTTGAACACTCCCCAAACACAACAATACATAAAACATAAATAAACAAGAAAACACATAGATTTTTACAAATACAACACAATTAAAGAGTTACAGCAATTTCCATTCAAACATTCTATAACACATTTTTTTTTTTTTACATTTACATAAGAGGGAAAAATAACACCAACCTTGACCTGCCAAGGGAAATCTAGGGAAAGCTTGATGAAGAGCTGCCCAATCCTCAATCCTTTTTGTGCAAATCCTTAGCCCCAAATTTTCTATCCTAAAACTGGTTTTTCCTCCAAAATTTCTCCCAAAAATCTCCAAGGATGGAGAGTGGGTGATTAGCTCACTAAGCTTCCATTCTTAGCCTAAGAAGGCCTCTCTCCCTCCTTCCAACCTCTTGGATAGAGTGAGGGATCCCCCATTGGGTTGGTCTTCCCTAGGTCTTACACACTCCCTAACCTAGGTACCTAGAGAAGGGAAAATGGAATGGGGAAGAGAGATTACTCCCTTCAAGAAGGTTATCCTACCAAGGAGGGCACTCCTATAGATGGAATTCGTCCATCTTGGGAAAACCACTTTTTTGGGTGGTTAAACAAGTCCTAAGGGAAAGACACATGGCCAATTTTGGCCTTCACCCATAGGTACCCCATGAGGCCTAATAGAAATGCTCTAAAATTGACTCTAGGAGTTGATTTGACCCTCAGAAAGTCCACCTGAAGTTAACCTAAGGGTCAACTCTGAGTTGACCCTCCTTGTGGCCCACTAACCTAGATTTCTTGGTTCCTTCAAGGATAAATAGGAGATATAACAATTAACAAAAAATAAAACTCTCCAAAAAGGTGACATGACAAATTGCCAACACAACATACTACATAGGTGTCAAGTGACACTACAAAATAATTCCACATCACAATACACACATGGCAATTGTCCCTTAAATGATTTAAACAATTCAATAAATACAATTTACACTCATGCAACATTTACATTTACAAATAAAATACAATACATACGGGGTGTTGTCTCTCCAAATAGACAACCCCTGGTTTTACGAACGCACATAGGCCTAGGCTCGATTCTCCATAATATTTCCATGGTCACATGGATAATCTCCTGTACATCTCAATTTAAACATTAGTACTTCCCAATAGCCTCATATAATATAAGACACATAATCAGATTACAATACATTCATTCTGCAAAGACTTGTCATTATAAAATACGATTTGTCACAAATCAAAGCAATTCATCATAATCCTCAAAATTTGATCCATCTACAAGATATGCAAATATATTTCTAACATTATAACAAATCCTGAAATTCAGATAATAACATACATCATCACAATATTACCCTAATCTAGAATCATATAATATTCTATAATCCACAAGGCATAGAAATGGGGCATCAAATATATATCAATATTACCAAAAATCATGGGATCATAAAAAGTTCTATATCCACAGTGTGTCAAAGCTAGCATCCATAATAGTTCCAATATGAAAATAACTAAAGAGATAGGATGGGTCGGGGTAGGGCCTCACAGACTTGAACTGATATTGTTTTGTATTATAATTATATTTGTATAGCCGACATGATGTATTGTAAAGACTCATATATGTATGAGATCTTGTAGGTCATTTTGAAATGTAATTAGGTAATGTAAGGAAGCAATATATGAGATGTGATAGGTTATGATAGCGAATGAAATGTATATACATTTTGATGTAATTATCTTATGAGTGAATAAGAGAAGATCAGAGTGAAGCAAGGTTTATGGCAGAGGTATCAGACAGAGTTTAAACTAGTTTTGAATCCAACATTGCATATGCTAATTTGAGCAAAACATTGTTATTGGATTTAACCATCCAATTGTAGTCAGTGGGACTCCATTTTTGTATTGAGCAGTGAGCTCTAGGTTGTTGGCCTTCCTACATGTGTAGGCCCCTATTGTACAAGTAATATTTATTCATATTGGCTAGTGAGTAAATATTGTGGGTCATAAATCCCACCGAGGTTTTTCCCCTACCGAGTTACCTCGCCAAAAATATGTGTTATGGTGTGCATTGATGGTTATTCTTTTGTTTCTCTTTACTACATTATTATCTGTTTACCGTTATAGTAATTTGTGTTGTAAAGTTGCAAATAAGTTTAAATATTTCATCTATCGGTTAGACACTGATTCACCCCCCCCCCCCCCCCTCTTAGTGTCTTTGGGACTGTCCTAGCATCTAACAATTGGTATCAAAGATTAGTCCTCTATTTGTAGAAGCCTAATAGCTTAAGGAAGATTTTGAAACTAGTACCGATGGAAAGTTTGAGACAATAGTTGGAGGGAGCTCTTGAAGATTTTGATGCAGAAAATTTGAAGAATATCAAACTAGAAGATGAACTCAAAACTACTTGGGAATTTATCAAAGCACTTCAAGATAACCTATTTATAGAAAAGAATTACATGTGCAATTGCAAAATCAAGATGATGAAGAAAAAGAAACTCTCAGAGATATTGCAGAGAAATTGAAACAAGAGAACAGTAACATTAAGAATGAGATGCAAGATTTAACCATGAGACTATGCAAGGATATTGAAGATAGAAAGAGGAATAAAGAAGATTTGGCCAAAAGACTTAATGAAAGATCAGATGAATCTCTAAGGCTTAGTTATGAAAATGATATGCTCAAAATAGATTTGATTTACATGAAACATGACAAAGAGGAACTTATGAGACAAGTTAGCACTTTGCAAAGTGAGTTGGTCGCTGCAAATGAATACAAAGAAAAATTCAAGAAAAGTTCAGAGAAGCTTGATGATATGCTGAAAAGTCAGAAACCAGATGGAGAAACAATTGGACTTGGATATGAACATGGAGAAAGTTTTGGGACTGCAAACAATCATGATCATAGCAAACCGGTAAGGCAACCTAATGCTTATAAATTCAATGGGAAATGTTTTAATTGCAAAATATTTGGTCATAGAGAAAATTAGTGCAGATTTAGGAATAATCAAAATACAAATTTACCCACCGGTCAATGTTCCAAATGAAATAAAAATGGTCATAACTCAAACAATTGTAGAATGAATGTGAAATGCTATGTTTGTGGTAGATCTGGACATTTATCTAATCAATGCAGAACTCAAACTAGTCAAGGTTATGGAAAAGCTATTCAGAGAAACAATGTAACTTGTTATGCATGTAACAAGATTGGGCATATTGCAAAATTTTGTAGAAGCAAGAGTGTACCGACGAATAATAAAGGATTTAATTACAAAGGTAAAGAAAATTTGAATGAAATCAAGCAAGAATTCACTAAACAATGGATCGGGAAGAGAGATCAGAGAATTGATGAATCTGTCTTTGCACCGGAAGAACAGAGCAATCCTACACCAGCAGGAGATTCTTCATCTAACTAAGGAATAATCCTTAGGGGTAAGGCAACTAATTGAAAATCATGAATTTACCCTTAATTGGTGGTAATAAGTTATAATCCTTCTTTACTGACAGATATGTGGAGTTTTCACTTCACCGACAAAGCATTTATTGCAGTTGTAAGTTAACTTTTTGGTTATAAAGGCACTATAACTTCTCATTTCATCTCACCAAGTATTCAAGAATTTGAAGAGAGAGAAATTGAGCAAAGGCATCCCAAAGGCGAAGTAGCAAAGGTTTTTTAGAGCATTCAAGGATTTCTCAGCTAAAAGGTATTTATCTTACGCAATGGCTTCTTCATCCTCCATTCTTGAATTCATTGCAAACCCTACCATTGTGGAGAACATAAAACAACTGAAACCCATTTTCAAAATAATTCCTAAGATAGCAAAACATGATGACTCCATTAGTGCATTTTCTAGAATCCCAAAGGGATTTGTGTTTACTAAAGACCCTAGGGCATACATACATTGTAACATTGAAAGTTTAGGGTCCAAAGATTTGAAGAATATGTTCATAAATATTATCACTGACAACCAAGGTACAGTCAAACTAGAACACAAGGTTGTTGAGGATTTAGGGTTCATTAACATCCTCCATATGCCTGAATTCTTGAATGAAACCATCTGCTATATTCTTAGCAGGGTTCATGGTGAATTTATGTGGTTAGACTCAGTATTTAAGATCACTAAGGATTTTACCCTCCACCGGCACTAGGCCTAACAAGAAAAAGAAAATTACAAACAAAGAGGTTATGAGCTTAACCAGAGCTACATTTGACAATCGGTCACTTAGGGTCAATGATATAAAAGATAATAATGTTAAATTTGCAAGTATGGTCATTGGTTATAAAGTTGCTCATACTAACAGACTAGATTTTGTATCTAGTTTATGCATTCATAGTGCTCATGAGATGATCTTGAATAATGCTAAAATTGACATCTGTGAATGGTTAAATGATGAATTGCTAGAGAATTTGGATAAAATAAAATGAGATAAGAAGGGAACCTTTAAATTTGGAAATCTAATTGTGTGTTTAATGCTTTACTTCTCAAAGGAGATTCCCAGTATTGGACATAAGGATTTTTCCTATGATATTCCTATTGGAAAACAGATAAAGGAGGCAATTACTGGCATGGGATCTGATAGTGACAAACTAGTAAAAGAGTACTTCAAGAATTTTCAAGCAAAAATGAGACAAAGGGAAAGGATTCCCCAAATCATTGTTGATAAGTATGATAAACAAATATGCTTTGTGATTGAAAGATGAAATTTGGATGGAGGTAGTTAGAACTAGAACTGTCAAGAAGGGCTTATTGAAACTAGATCCGATGAAAGATGTTGCTGAACAAGAAAGAAAAGAAAAATAGAAACTGGTAGCACATATTTCTCCTGTGGCTACCTCATCTGATTCTGACAGTGGTAAGGAAGCTGAATTCAAGAGAGTGTATAGGAAGAAAAGAAAACCCTCATTGACACCTTCTCCATCTCCTAAGAAATCAAGGACACTCAGAAAGAAGCAATAGGTTGTAAGAGAGCCTAGTGGTCCTACGAAGAAAGTTACTCCAAAGAAGAAATCTAAACCAAAGGAACTAGATACTCTTTCACCGGAAGAGTTAGTCCATGAAATCACCCAAGACGGTAACCTCAGCAATGTAAATAAATTTTATCATCCTTTTAAAGATTCAGATAAGGAAACTATAGAGGAAAGTATTATTTTGTATCTAGATATCTACAAGAAGGTCCTTATTGAGGTAATAGATGTTCTACCAAATGATTTGTACTTAAGATTAGAAGCCAAGAGAATGTCTGCTATGGAACTTGATAAGAAATTGAAGGTAGAAGCTCTATTAGCTATGCATCCTATTAATTCCAAGCAAGAAATTGATGACCTTATATCTGAATCCAATAGAACTATTTTTGTGAATGGTCACCAGCAAGTTAGTCTTATGGCCAATAGAGTTAAAGAAATTGTAGATGAAATGGCTGATAAGTGGGACATATTATTTTTTGAGAGAGAGAAGAAAGAAGAGAAAGACAGACAAAATGTGGATAAGTCATTTTCTAAGGTATATCAGAAGGTAGATAAAGGTAAAGGAAAAATTGGCAGTATACCTGATATCACAGTTAAGGATAATCTACCGCCATCGGCACAGGACACCCCACCAATAATTTCAGAGGCACAAACACAAACGGATAGTTAGCCTGGAGAAGATAAGCCAGATGAAGTAAAAGAAGATAATGTTGATCCCGAGTCAAACATTCTTTCCACCATGAATGTGGACACTCAGGATTTTAATATTGTAATGGACAAGGAAATAGCTAAAGTTAAGAAATCAAAATCCATCCCTGATGATACTCAGCTTAACACTAAAATACCGATAGAAGTAGAAGAAGAAAATGAAATAGAAACAAGGCATAAATAGAATATATCTAAACCGGCAGATAGTAAGATAGAAAGTAAGGTTGAAATTAAGGTTGAGGACAAGACAAAATAAGTGGTCAAGGTAACTGTGCAAACATCTAGAGAAGAAAAGAAACCAATTGCAGAACCAAGCCACCTAGCACTTCTACCATGGATTATAGACCAAAGAATGTTACAGATGTACTTTTAGATTAAATAAAGAATATTATAGAATGCAATGCCTTAGCATCTAAGGCCATTGATATTCTTTACCAATTTTGCAAATGATTGCACCAACATGTAAAGTTGATCATATTGATGGATCTATAGGTAAATTGGACACATTGTCCAAATTCATTTCTTCTAACCTTCAAACTGTGGATAAAATAAATGAAGAGACCATTAAGGAAGAGTGAATAAGGAGAAATATGAATTCTTTGATAGGAAAATTAAAGACTATATAGGATAAATTGATTCTTTGTTACCGGTACTAAATTCCACCATTCTGGAATACAAAGAGTTATACAGGGAAGCATATAAGCCTCACCATCTAACCGAGGATATTGATGACGAAATAAGGAAAACACAAAAGGAAGTTGATGATATAGCTGATAATATGATTGGTTCTTCAGAACTTACTTTAGTTTTGGATCAAGAAATGGCAATCTATGAAGAGAAGATTGAGAAATTGGAAAGAGAGAAAGCAAGGCTAGGAATGAAAACCTGGGAGTTGAAGAACAAGCTTGGTCCTAGATTGGACAACTTATTAACACAACAAAATGAGTTGTCTAAGGAATCTATTCAAGGAGAAAGATTACCAGAGCAACAAATGCAATATCTCACTGGTATGATCTAGCAGACAGAGACTATAATTTCTGACAGTACTAAGTTTTTGCAAGGTCTTAACTTAGTTTTGGCAGACATTTTCCAGATTGTACGTAACCAGTTACAGGTTTCTAGGTAAATTTTGAATAACTTTTATTCTTTTGACATTATTTGTCATTGATGCCAAAGGGGGAGTAGTGTATGAGAAAAATGTATAGAAGAAGATCACTTTCTCAAGGGGAGCACACTTAGTTTTTGGATTTCATTCTTGGATATTAGTTTTTGGATTTTTCTCATGAGTGTTGCCATCAATGCCAAAGGGGGAGATTGTTGGCATTATACACTTAGATGAGAATAGTTGATGTTGTCATTGATGGCAACAAACTGGTAACATGGTTCACAGGTTACAGTGGCAACAGATATCATCTATCGACATCGACAGGCACTACAAGTTTATTCACACCGACATCTAGTCTAAACCGACAACAAATTATACCGACACTCTAAGCCAACTTGAAATAATATTGTTTTGTATTGTAATTATATTTGTATAGCTGACATGATGTATTGTAAAGACTCATATATGTATGAGATCTTGTAGGTCATTTGGAAATGTAATTAGGTAAAGTAAGGAAGTGATATATGAGATGTGATAGGTTATGATAGCGAATTAATTATATATGCATTTTGATGTAATTATCTTATGAGCGAATAAGAGCAGAGTAGAGAAAAGCAAGGTTTATGGAAAAGGTATTAGATAGAGCTTAAACTGGTACTGAATCTAGCATTGCAAATGCTATTTTGAGCAGTACATTGTTATTGGATTTAACCATCCAATTGTAGTTAGTGGGACTCCATTTCTGTATTGAGCAGTGAGCTCTAGGCTATTGGCCTTCCTGCATGTGCAAGCCCCTATTGTACAAGTAATATTTATTCATATTGGCCAATGAGTAAATATTGTGGGTCACAAATCCCACCAAGGTTTTTCCCCTACTGGGTTTCCTGGCCAAAAATATGTGTTATGGTGTGCATTGATGGTTATTATTTTGTTTCTCTTTACTGCATTATTATTTGTTTACTGGTGTATTAATTTGGGTTGTAAAGTTGAAAATAAGTTTAAATACTTCATCTACTAGTTAGACACTGACTCACCTCCCCTCTCAATGTCTTTGGGACTATCCTAGCATCTAACAATTCTAAGATATAAATTAATCCTAGCAGTCATGGGTAGGAGCAGTCATAGGACAAAGTGATGCAAATCTAAGCAAACAGACCAAATCATGCAAACCAAATGCAAAAGGTTGACTGACATCTCTTGCCAAGAGTAGGACTTAGGATTTGTGGATATACTATTGGATAGGGGAAGGATGCATCCCGATGGGCAGGAGTGACTGATTAAACCAAATAGGCAATAGAGAAAATGGTGTAGACACATGAATGTAGATGTGGTACTTGACTGTAAAGACTTGATGGAGTATGTGTGGATGGATGTTTGAATAACACACAAATCAAGAAGAAGCATGAGCTCAAGACTTGGGATTAAGCTCAAGGTGATGGGTGAAAGCTCAATTTAATGGGATGGAAGCTTATTTTTATGGGATGAAAGCTTATTTTGATGGTATGATCCTTATTCACGATTCAGGAAAAGACTCATCATCACATACCGGGGGAGGGAATGGATAACCATCCTACTAAGGATAGTTTGGTGGGGAAAGCGGGTAGGGTTATTGCAGGGGATACTAAAATGAATCATGACATCTGTGGAGGTGGTCAAAAGAACCTTGTTCCTTTTCCTTTTCTTGTGGAGGGGATGGATGGATGGATCATCAAATTGACTTTCTGATAGAATGAAGGAGACAACCGACAAAAAGAAAGGTAATGGATATTGTGTGAGAAGGCTTATGCAATGGCATGGATTAAAGAAATGGATGGTTGCAAGCAAGAAAGGGGAACGAGATGGGAATGTATTTTTTGTAGAATGAAGGAGACAACCAGCTACAAACGAAGTGGGGGGAATGATGACGGGAGTCATCCTGCATAGATGGACATTTAATTAGGCTTGTACAATCCTCCTCATTAGTAAGGAGTGGGGATGATGTTAGAAAATTGATTTTTATTATGAAATATGAGCATCGGATAGGATATGTTATAGAACAGAGTTGAGAAAGGGGGGGGGAATTTGAGTCTGTCCAAATAGACAATGGATCTAGATTATTTACCTTGGTTCCTCAAACCAGGTTTTCACCAAGGCACTTTCCCATAGCACCACAAAATGGTTTTCATTGATGGATGTATTGATTTTTCTTTACTTTTTTATTTTTAATTATTTTATTTTTTTTGTGTTTTTTTGTATTTTTTTTAACTTTTTCATACTTTTTAGACAATTGATGACCTTCTGAGGATTAGGCATACAATCTCTTCAGGTGCATGATGTTCATAGGCTCATCCAAGGGATCTCCTTCTGGAGTGGCCAGTTGATATGCCCCTGATCCATACTTTGTTGTGATCACATAAGGTCCAAGCCAATTGGGCTCAAACTTGCCTTTCTTTTCTCTTTCTTGAAGGTTTCTCTGGTTTTCCATGATGATAAGATCACCAACTTCAAATTATCAGGTTCTAACTTTCTTGTTGTAACTCAAGCATAAACAATTTTGGTAAACCCAGAGATGGTTTAAGGTCTTGACGCACCTTTCATTTAGCAATTCCATCTCTTGCAACCTGGTAGCTATATATTCCTCATCAGGGAGGATATTTTGCAGCAACACCCTTAGGGAAGGGATCTCGATCTCAAGAGGAAGCACAAATTCAAAACCAAAAACAAGGGAATATGTAGTGGCACCTGTGGATGTGTGTATGGAGGTGCGGTAAGCCCATAGAGAAGGATGGAGTTGGAGATGCCAATCATGACCAGCTTCATTGACTATGTTTTTAAGGATTTTGATTAGGGTTTTATTAGAAGCCTCAACTTGACCATTGCCTTGAGAATAATAGGGGTGGAGAAGCGGTCTTGGATATCAAACTTTTGACAGAGTTCTTTAACATCTTGATTTTTGAAGGGTCTTTCATTATCCGTGATGATAACTTTGGGGATTCCATAGCGACAAAATAAGCAGTTCAGGATGAATTTAGAAATCTACTTCCCAGTGGTGAAGGTAAGGGGAATATCCTCCAAACATTTAGTGAAATATTCAATGGTGGTGATGATGAATTTATGATCGTTGGAGGATGTAGGGTGGATTTTCCCAATGAGATCGAGCCCCCATTGTGAGAAAGGCCATAGTGTGATAAAAGGCTGCAAATCTTGTCATGGAGCATGAATCTTGTCACCATGCTTCTGACAAGGGATACATTTCTTCACATAATTATATGCATCATCTTCCATTGTAGGCCAGTAGTATTCTATTCGCAAGAGATTTCTAGCCAAAGTAAGACCACTTGAGTGTGCCCCATAGATACCCTTGTGCATTTCGTGTAGTTCCCATTCAACCTCTTGTTTGTCTACACACCTTATGAAGGAACTATCAAAATGCCTTCTAAATAAGGTGTCTCTGAGGATGGTGTAATGGGCGCAATGATGGATGAAGGTTTGTTGTTGGGTTTTTGTGAGGTGGGGAGGGATAACACTATCTCTTAGGTAAGGAGGGGGATGATATCCCGGTTGTGGGCAGCAATGAGGATTTGAATACTCAAGGTCTATAGAAAGAGGAACAAGAGAACAAAAGGGGCAAATATAGTGATTGTGTTGGAGAAAATGAGAGTATTAAGGGTTTCTATGATACCATCAGCATAATGGTGAAAGACATAGGCAGCCTGAAGAAGGATAAGAATATTGTCAAAAGAGCCATGATAGGCGACAAACCTCTATCTAAAAAATGTCAAAGAATTGGCGATGGCAATTAATAATGTTGAAGCCATTGAAAACATGCTGAGTAAAATTATTGAAACTGAAAAAAAGGTTAAAGAGATGGAAGGAAATAAAGAGGTGAAAGGGATGGAAATTGTTATGAACAATCTAGGCAGTAGAGTTGACAAGATGGAACTCATAGTAAAGAAGATAGTTGAACAGAACTTCTAGATTCTCAAAGCCTCGGTGGGCAATATGAACATCTTAATTAACAGATTTGATAACATCAAAGATTAAGAGGGTGACAAGGATCATCTAGACAAAAAAAGGTCACGAGAAGAGGACTAGAGCCAACACTAGGAATAAGGGTGACATCAAGGGTTGAGAGCTAGATGAGTTAAAGACCTTTGTGAACAACATGAAGCAGATGGTGATCCATGTTGAAGATATCATGAAAAATATCTAGTTGTCTCAGTCTCGGTCTCTGTCTTTGTCTTTGTGTTGTCTTTTTGCTTTCAATTTGTTGTCTTTTTGTGGTTCTTCATGTTAAGTGTGTTGAGATCCCTTTTTGTTTGGGTGGGATCATTTTTTGTTGTTGGAGTGATCAGACATGGTTCTTTCAAGTTCTATTGCTCTCCTGATTTGTAAAAGGTTCAAGTTCCTTTCAAAAACCTATTTTTTCTTAATTAAAACATTGTCTCTTAGGTAGGTAAAGGTCTCTTGATATTAAGGGGATTTGGGACAAATGAGTACACACGCCATTTTAGACTCAAGTAGATCATATGTCGGTATGAAGAGTTGCTCGACCAAAAACTCACATTTCTGACTATGTGCCAACATTTGAAGGAGAGAACCAATAGTAGCCATTGAATCTGCAACCCTATTATTTGTGCATGGAATCTACTCAAATTGGATTGTCGTGAAGTGTTACTTTAGGTCTTCTACCATGTTGCATTAGGGAAGAAGCTTGTCATCTTTTTTTTGATATTCATCATTTACTTGTTTATTGATAAGTTGGGAATCATCATAGACATGTAATTATGATATCTTCCATTGGATGGCCAAACAGAGTCCAATGATCACTGCTTCATTTCTGCAATGTTTTTGGTGCATGCAAAGGCTATCTTATATGAATTAGGGATTCAATCTCCTTGTGGTGTGATCAACAATATGCCTGCCCTGATCCATTTTGCATGCAAGAACCATCAAAATATAACAGCCATGTAGAAGGTGTGGTGATAGTCATTATGGACTCATCGAGGAATTCTGTGAGGATGGGGTGGTCACCTTGAAGTAGAGCATCTACTAATTGGTCTGCTATTACATGTCCTTTGATTTCCTTTCTATCCATATACTCGATGTTGAACTCAATCAATAATATGACCCATTTAGCATTTCTTCTTGTGAGTGCATCCTTTGATAATATATACTTGAGGGGGTCAATTTTAGCAATCAATTTTTTTTTGTTGTTAAGCATTTAATGCCAAAGTTTCTATGTGCTAAAGACAAGTGTCAAGCATTCTCTTTCAATAGGGGTATAATTGAGCTCATACCCTACTACAGTGTGGTTGATGTAGTAAATAGCATGCTCTATTCCTTGATCATCTGTTTCTGCTAATAATGCCCCTAGTGCCACTACGGTTGCTAATATATACAAAAAGAATGGTTGTCTTGGAATATGAGGCATAAGGACTGGAGGTGATCCTAGGTATTCCTCGAGTTTCACAAAAGCCTTTTGACACAGACAATCCAATTTTAATTTAGTATCCTTGCATAGTAAGTATGAAAATGGGTGGCACTTATTTGCAAGATGTGAAATGAAGTTTCTGATAGATTGGAGCTTCCCTTAAAGGCTACATAGTTGTTTAAGAGTCTTCAGGGGAGGAATTTCCATAATGGATTTCACCTTTGAAGGATCAACTTCTATACCTCTACCGTAAATAATGAAACCAAGAAGTTTCCTAGATGTAACACCAAAGACACACTTCTTAGGATTTAGGCATAGCTTATATTTTTCCAATCTCTCAAAGATCTGCCTTAGGATAGGAATATGTTCATTTCTTGTCTTGGACTTTCCTAGGAGAACATCCAAATAATCCTCCATGATTTTGTGCAAGAGGTCATGAAAGATGGTTGTCATTTCTCGCTGATATGTTGCTTTGGCATTCTTGAGACCAAAAGGCATGACTTGATAATAGAAGGTGCCCCAAGGTGTTGTGAATGTTGTTTTGTGTTGATCCCGTTCTACTATCTTGATCTAATTGTATCCAAAAAATACATCCATAAGTGACAACATTTCATGTCTATGTTGGGAAGCAGGAAGTCATCCTTAGGGCATGCTTTATTCAAATCTCAGAAGTCTATAGAAATGCAGATTCCCCTAGTAGTTTTATCAATAGGGATAATGTTGGATACCCACTCAAGATAATCTATTGGTTTTATGAATCCATCATCCAACATCTTTTGAAGTTTTGCCTTGACGAGGAGTGCAATATGTGGATGCATTTTGTATAATTTTTGCTTTACAGGTTTGGCATCTGAATGGGTAGCAATATTATGGACTACTAAGTCTAGATCAAATCTTAGCATGTCAGCATATGACCAGGCAAAGTTAATCTTTTTTTTTGTGAGAAAATTCATGAAGTTTTATTTTTCTTGATCCGATAGAGACTTAGCAATGAAAACATTCTTAGGAATATCTTTGGTGCCCACGTTGATAGTGTATGTTTCCTTTATAAGTAGGGTTGACTTGTCCTATTGTGGGGAAACCATGGTAGGGAGGTCAAGTCCCTCATCTTCAAGTAGCTGATCCAAGTTTTCACTTGCGAATACACCCTTTGTTTTTACTTTTCCCTCATCCATAGGTGCCTCAGGAAGGTTTTCACCTAAGGAATCACGATTTTTATTTTTATTGTCTTTTTTACAGCTAAGGGCATTGACCTGACTACCAAGTATCCATCCTCATGTAGTTGGATCCCATGAACTCTATTACAGTCTTCCAAGTTGCACATAGCTAGGAGAGTCATGAGAGCATTATCGTTGACACATATGTCCAAAGCAGGTTTTTCTCATTTATCCCAATCTATAAGCTCAAGATGGAGAAGTTGCAACTCATATGGAGTAGAAGGGATGATGGGGGTGATGGTGTTGATATGGGTGTCAAAGAAGATGTCATCTTGATATTCAAAAGGCATTTCATGAAATTCCTCTTCGTTAGAGTCTTCGAGATCCAAAGAAGGGTCTGAAGGGCCACAAGCAATAGTGATCTTAGGTACTAGAGTATAACACAAGCCCCTATTATTCTTGTATCAGATGGGATTTATCATTACTTTTATTCCTTTCTCTTTGGGTCCCAAGTCATGTCCTTTATAACCCATCTTATCCACTATAGTTAATGCTTTTGGATACATTTTCTTGGGAATCTTTGTCATTTCTTCATCCTCTGCATGATACAACCAAAAGGAAACATTTTTCTCTATAATTTCTTCATCAAGTGGGCTCCACTACTTGAAAGTGGTGTCTTTGCATTGCACAGTGGGTTTCTGGTCCTTTTTAATTTTTTTGGGCTTGCCAAATGATTTGGGAGATAATAGGAGTTTGCCCACATATATGACATCCTGAAGTTTGTACTCTCTACAACCATCATCTATGATCCTGACATTAGGTTATGGTTGGGATGAAGTGGATGCAACTTTGGATGTGTTAGATGGAGGAGGCGAAGTGGGTCTATCAAGCTGGTATGGATGATTCCCTTCTAGAAGTTTGTAACGTTGAAAAGGTTGCGGATCACCCTTGATAGTGATCTCTCTACCATTGGCGAGAAATTTAAGGCATAGGTGATAGGTGGATGGAACAAATTGAAGGGAATGAATCCACGGATGACCAAGAAGGATGTTATAAGGGAGGTCAAGATCCAAGACTTTACAAGTAGTTTCAACTGTCGCAGGGCCCACTTGAAGGGGTAAAGTGATCGTGCCTTCGAAAACTCTTTCCGCATCATCATAGGATTTTATTTTGATCTGACCTGATGGGTCAACCAACTCCTAAGAAAGTACCAGTTTCTTTATTAACTTGTATGTAGAGAGATTGAGTCTAGATCCACCATCTATCCGGCTTCATTTAACCTTGTGCTTTGAGATGATAGCTTCAATGTGAAATAGTTTATTATGATCATCATTGGGGGAAGCATCATTGGAGGTGAAAAAAAGGTGGTATTGGGCAGCAAGGTTTCCAATAAAAGCTTGAAACTAGGCAACATTGATGTTGTTGGGGACACGTGATTCAAGGAGGGCTTGTTCCAAAATTTCCTTGTGAACGGGGGAGGTCTTGAGGAGCTCTAGGATGGAAATCTACGTAGGGGTTTTTCTAAGGTGATCTAGAAGGTCATATTGATGGGTGAATGAAGTGGGGGGAGGGTTGGGTGGGGGATGAGCTCCTTGAATAGTTACCCTTCCACGGTGAGTGGTTACATTACAATCACTTTGAGAATGGGAATTGGAGGAGGTGGCACCTTGATCGACTATTTTGGAAGGGTTGGTCCTTCTTTCCATTTGTGAGGGGGGAGGACCACCTTGAATAGTGACCCTAGGTCTACTTTGGGAAGGGGGAGGGTTAGCTCCCTGGATAGTGATGATGTTGATGTAGTTATCTATAGGTTCTATATGACCCACCAAGGAGTCAAAGTTGGATATATGATTAGTATAATCATAGTTGACAACATTAGATGATGAGGCCTTACCTTTTTCATGCTTCAAAAAGGGTTCATGGTATATCTTAAGTTTGTCATTATTATTACCATTTTTTGTCATTGCTACATCAATATAACCCTTACCAATGAGATCTTGAATATAGTTCTTCAGTTTCATATACTTTCATATATCATGCCCATTGATGCAATGATACTCACAATACTCATTTTCATTATGTGATCTAGGTTTGGGTTGATTAGGATCAAATAGGTGGGTTATCAAGAAGACAACTGCACCATCTTGGACAAGTTTTTGGAACACAACCTCAATGGGCTTAGCAAGAGGAGTATACTCCCTTGGAGTCTGACTATTAGATTGGGGTGGTTTCCCTTGGATTGAGATGTTGTTAAGAGGTCTTTGAGATTGACCTTGATTTCTTTGTTTATTGTTTAATTAATGGTTAGTGGTGGTGGGTTTAGGAGGAGCGGCCATAGTTTGAACCCGCTTTGCATCAGTGACACCATCGTTGACTATGTTCTTATTTTTGGACCAAAATTTTGGTTTATCATTTTTATAAGAGGAAGTGTTCTGATTTGATTTTTGATAATGTTTCAGAGTGCCTTCCTCTAACAAGACACGTTCAAGGGCCAAGCCCTTGTTAGTCAACTTTTGGAAAGATTTTATACACTGAGTTGTTAAAGGTTTTGATAGTTTGGATACCAGATTCTTTTGGAATAATTCAATTTGGTATTCCTCTGGCATATCCCACTAGAATTTTTTGATAAGATATCGCCACCTTTGCAAGAAGTTGGCAAAGTTTTCTTTGGGCCTCTATTTTGTGTTACATAGGTCCAGCATGGAAATTTCATTAACGATATTATAAGCATAGTGGACCATGAACTTTTCTGCCAAGTTCGAGAAGGAAGTAATATAACCTCGAGGTAGGGATGAGAACCACACAAGGGCGTCTAATGTAAGACTTTTAGGAAAAATCCCATGAAGGTACAAATCACTATAGGAGACCTCTTAACATAAGATGTGAAACTCATGGATGTGGTCTTGGGGGTCACCCTTACCTTCATGCTTCATGAACTTAGGCATCTCAAATCCTAGTGGGTAAGGTGTGACTGATATTGATGGATCATAAGGATAGGGACAAAATTATTCAAATGAATAAAGTTTTCTTTTCTTAGTCCCTTCATGTTTTTGATGATATTCTTTATGTCCTGAATTTCCTTGATTAAATCATGTTGTGGATCTTGGACATGATGGACACTATTTTTCCTGGGCATCTATTGAGTCGTGGATGACACACCACCACCACTAACATATTGATAAGATGAAGAAATGGGGATTTGAGATGTGATGACCGATGTGACAGGGACTTGAGAGTTGATGATTGGACATGACCCACGAGTTATTGTAGCATGAGAAAGAGAATCATTAATAAAGTTAGCAGTATTGTTGAGAAGAATATGATATTCCAATAGAGGCATTTGGATGGGTGGAGGAAGATGGGATAGAAGCATGGTGAAGAATAGATGAAATTGGGTTAGATAACGACATAGATGCTAGAAATGAAGAAGGTTCGATGAAAATTGTAGGGATGGATACCATGGACACTACGGATTGGGGATGAAGTATGGTGTCAATAATGAGATTAGAAGAAAATTCTCCCTATGGTTTGTTGATCAAGAATTGATCTTTCAAAATCAGGGGGAAGGCAAGCCCCATTTTAAAAGAGGGTCCTCAAAAGACCACTAGGATTATGTCAAATGAATTTCTCCATAATTTCTTGATTGTATGAATCCTCTAGGAATGTTCACATTTTTGGGGGGGAGGTAGTCTAGATCAACCATGTTAGGGTCCACTTGCGATTATCAATCTTAAATGTCAGGTTGTGAGTTTTGACCTTGTGTAGGATCTTGTGTAGGGTTTGTTGGCAAAAACAATGAGGGAAAACTAAGAGGGGGGGTGAATCATTTTTCACTGGATCTACTAACAGATCTGATAAACTGCAACAACAACAAATATAAGAAGATAAATAGCACAACACACAACACCAATATTTTGATGTGGAAAACCTGATTAAGGAAAAAACAACAGTGGGAACCTACCCATAATAAGATGATACGTTGTAGTACTATGTGAAAATATTACAATGGGGAATGCACATGCATTCAAACACACTTCCTCGAGCTCATTTCTCCAAAGATAATGACTCAGAAGGCTACAACCCTCAGGGAAGTCTCTCTGACTTACAACAAGATTTGGACTACAATCCGAAAAGAATGAACTGCAATAATAACATCTCCAAATGTCTGATGAAAGTTTTGGTTAAGCATAATTGTCTGCTCTGCAACACCAATCTCTTCTCAATACCTCACACTGAAAGATGAATCCTTGTTTTCACATATACCACTCTCTGATAATGCAAACGCAACCTTGATACCTAATTTATATGACAATATCACCTATTTATATAATTCATCAACCTTGACAACAAGGTCGTCTAAACCCTCAACTCACAATAGTAAATTTACATCACATGATACAAAGATTGACCATTGGACCAATATAATAATTTACATGACATAAGATGGACCTAAATCAAATCTCTAAACATGCAACACCATCGGAAATCACACCAAGATCAACCACAACACGCTACACCACCAGGAAAAACCACATAACTCGAATAACATCACCAGCTCAGCAAAAATCACCAAGAACTCACACAATGATCGATGTGGATCATCAAAATAAATAGGACACAATTAGAAGAAACCAGCAAGCATGTTAGAATTGTCAGTAATAGTTTCCCCAACACCACTTATCAAATCTTCATTTGTCGACGTTTAAAACTCAAGAACACTCAAACAACAACAACTATCACAAAGAAAGATAACTTGTGGAGAACCAAATCATGAACCATCTAAAATGAAGATACACAAGACCATCCCAAACAATATCCCAAAATCTCAAATCAAGATCTAATCACACCAAAATATACCAGAGGAAATACTGAACTCTACAAATCATTGATCAGATAAACAAACTGCAAAACCAGATCATCTGATTGATCAATTAAGCTTCTCAGATCACCAACACCAGTACAGAAGAATATAATAATACTATAGATACTCCATACACTAAACCATAATCCTAATAAACCAATATGCAATCACTGGAGCAGGAATATGTTGACATCAATGACAACAACATATCCTAGTAGCATCAATGTCCAACAATCTCCCCCTTTGGCATTGATGGCAACATATGAAAGTGAAAAACAATCAATGCAAAGTAAGAAAATAACTCCAACAAAATCCCCCTAATATCAAGACAGATAAAGAATTTTTTCACATGCATCTGTCCCCCTTTGACAACAATGCCAAAGATCTCAAAACAGATAACCAAACTCTTAAGCTTTCATGAACCTCTCCCACTAAAACACATAGCTAGACTACTCCACTAGAGAAGAAACACCAACTCGTCAATCAAAATAAAGAGATAAGACTATAAAGTCCACCAGATTGATGCAACTCAATTCATCTAGTTGTCATCAGGAGGGTTGGATACCCCTAACTTGTCTCTCAAGTAGACAAATGTATCCATAGGCAAAGGCTTAGTGAAAATATCAGCAATCTATTCCTTTGTAGATACATATTCCAACTTAACTTCCTCTTCACTGAATTTTTCTATCAAGTAATGATATTTGATTGACACATGTTTAGTCTTTGAATGTTGCACTAGATTCTTTGACATGTTAATAGCACTAGAATTGCCACAGTATATGATAGTAGGCTCATCATAGGTAACTCTAATATCCTTCAACATTTGCTTCATCCAAACCACCTGAGTGCAAGTACCAGCAACATGAATGTACTCAGCTTCAGCAGTAGATAAGGATATTGAATCCTATTTCTTACTAGTCCATGCAATAAATTTCTTACCCAAAAAGAAAGCACCACCGGAGGTACTCTTTCGGTCATCAACATCACCAACCCAATCAGCATCATTATAAGCACATAACATGAAATCATCATTCCTTGGATACCACAAACCATAATCCATAGTTCCCTTCAAGTATCTAAATATTCTCTTCACAGCAGCGACATGACTCTCTTTCGGATTAGCTTGATATGTAGCAGCCATGCACACAACATGCATAATAACCAGCCTAGTCAAAGTAAGATATAGCAATCCACCAACCATAGACATGTACAATCTTTGATTAGCTTTTGAAGATTCATCATTCTTAGATAATTTATGGCCAATCACCATGGGAGATCCAACCAGTTTGGAGTCATCTAACCCAAAATTCTTTAGCAATTCCTTCACATATTTAGTTTGAGATATAAAGATACCTTTTCCAGTATGTGAAATCTGCAAACCTAAGAAACCTATCATAGACATCTCAAATTCTTTCTACATATCACCGACAAACTTCATGCTCAAGTTATCATCACCTCCAAAGATAATATCATCAACAAAGACTTCAATAATCAGGATGTTGTCATTTTCAATCTTAAAATACAAGGTGTTGGAATCCAAGAACACTGAGAGGGGGGGTGAATCAGTGTTCTACCGGTAAATGAATTTCTAAACTAATTGCATATGAACTGGTTAATAGTAAATATAATTAAAGTTCATAAGCCAAATAACACATAAAGAAGCACAACCATGACACCAATACTTATATGTGGAAAACCCTATAAAGAGAAAAACCACGGTGCAACTGATACCCACAATATCTATATACTTGATCAAGGTATACAAATATTACATAGAGGGGATTGCACATGCAATCAAGCTCACCACCCAGAGCTCACTGCTCAAATAGAAGTCTCACTAACTTACACAACATTATACAATGATTACAAACAAAAATGAACTTATAGATTGCATCTGACCATGTTGGATAAGTTTCAGTTTATGCTCTGTCAATCTCTTGTGTGAACCGGTTTACTGATACTCTGTTTTGCCCTGTTCTGCTACCACTTGGAACTGGGCATGTGAAACTGGGCATAAAAGTTTTTACACATTGATCAAATTGCATACCATCACTCTATGACTGATTTGCATCCAAAATCACATTACTATTAACCTTGAATCCATCGCTAAGAGATCTTCCTTACATACCCTTTAACTTTTCACCATGTCGGCCTCAATGAGAAAAATAATCATGTCGATTGTCGGATCATAACATGAGATATGCATTATCCAATGATCATGTTGATTTTGGCCTTCACATGCTACCATAAATTCCTTTAAATATATTATCGAGGTCCCAAAATATCTTAATCGGGTCCTATACTTAACCAGGTTCCAAATTACACGTTACCAGTACCAAGACTAACCAGTTATTAAGAATAAAGTGAAGTGTGAATATACAGGTTGTGTATGGTGTATACCAGTTGACCCAAACAATGCAAAATGATAAGCCAATTAATCTTGATAAGAATTATCAACATCTGAAGATAATTTTCCATCAATGAAAACCCTAAATTCAATTTACGTTACTGGATGAGTGTCAATTACCAACAATATCCCCCTTTGACATTGATTGAAACACTCATGTGAAAAATGATACCATCTCTAAATCTGCTCCCCCTGACCTGTACACTCATTCTATATACATCTGATATACTCCTCGTGAGCTATATATACATTTTTCATTGTACTCCTCCCCCTTTGACATCAATGACAAAGCAGGGTGCCCACCAAAAATGTTGTACAGATACACACACACACATGCGTGCACACACATACACACACACACACATACCAGTTCTATAGAAGTTTCAAAATGTCAGCATACATATTCTTCAAAAATGAGAAGTATTTGTCCCAACTTTTCTTGAGAGAATCAAGAATGGTGGTGAATCCATTCAAGAGATTGGCATTATATTCAATTGCCTCTTATTGAGTGGGATCCTCCTTCTACATGTTAGATAAGCACTCAGTCTTGTGAAATAACAGATTATCAAGTCAAGGACCTATAAAATTTTTGAGCTCTGTTTCTCTCCTTATTGTGTTGTCCCTTTCCTTCTCTAACCTCAAAATTTGATCCATGACCACCAAAAGTGGACCATCTTTAAAAGAACTTGTTAGGTTCACTGTCAAGTTATAAGAATTAGATATTTGAATCAAATTATCCTTACAGTCTAAAATTTGCTTGTCTAAGTGAGCAATAAGCTTTGAAAAATATAGACAAGTCTTATAAACCTTTCCACCTTCTGCCAATGCTGCATCAATGGACTGTAGGCATGTTTGAAGTTTACTTTTCTCTTATGTAATCATCTGCAGAAATGTCTACTTCCGAGCTTCTATAAATTTATTCTTAGCCTCAGTTACTGAAAGTTGAACCAAAGAATCATATTGTTTAGAAATGAAATTAATGATCTCTTGTAGTTTATTGGATGAGCTTGCGCTCTCCTGTGCCTGGAAATTCGGTACTAAATGGTTCAAAACTTCAAATGTATTCTAAATTAGTTGCCTGTCCTTTGATTCCTCCTGAGCTAATTCCCATGTTGCTTGTGCCTGAAGTGCTATAATGGCCAAAATTTTCTCTGTCAAAGACATCATGTAATATGGCTTGTCAAAATTGATAGGAAATTGTGGCACTTTCCCTTTGGCTAATGATGATCTGTCAATTGCCAAGTTGGAAGGGAAGTCTATCATTGTTTCCTTGCCTTTTTCTGTTAGTGACTTAACCTCTGTAATCTTTATTCCTGTGTACCAGTGGTTTTGTCACTTGGTACCTTATTTTAATCTGGTACATCCTTAGAAACCTTATTATCAGTATCTTTATCCTCATTATCCTTATCTTTTACAATATCTACCTCTACATCTTGTACATTTTCTTTTAGAGGATTATGAGTATCCTTAGTTTCAAAATTGGACTCACTAACTGGTTCAGTAGTAACTAGTGGAGTGCTAACTGGTGGATTTGCATTTTGTTCATCCGCTTTCACCGGTTCCTTATCCCCTATTAATTGAATATTTTGTGACTGTACAAAACTGGGACTCAACTCATATCCAAGACTTTAAAGATTCTAACCCAAATATCAATTGTCCCTTTCTAAATTTCTTCAAATTTTTCTAACATCAAGTTATTTATTTGGTGTGTAGGATTGAATTCTAATGAACTTGTCTTATTGATTAAATCTGCTATCTCTAGTGGGGTTATTGATGGAAAGAGATTAACTAATTCTCTCTCTTTTATTTGTCAATCTAGAGTTTGAGCATGTAATTTGCTAACCTCTAATTTATCATCCAGTTCCTTAGGTAAAATTTTCTCTAACTCAATCAATGTCCTACTAAAAGAATCAAGATATAAAATAATAGCTTCCTCTAACTTCTTCTTATCTCTATCATCAAAATCATCAAAGAGAGTAGAAATGTTATCCAAATTACCATCATTAATAATCTAATCAATAATGTCTTGAACATCTAATGTCTTCTTATCGGTTCTCCTTTTTGCTTCTGGTTTAGATTGCTCATAAGTCTTTGGCTTCCACTTATGTACAATGGTGATTTTGGGAGTCTTTCGGGGAGGCTCCTTAGCTAGTTATTTCTTTTGTTCTTCCTTCTTCTCCCTTACAACCCTTGCAAAAACACCCTTCTTCTTCATCTTCTTGCTTTATTTATTCATTTGATTGAGTCTCCTCAGAAGATACAGTCATATACTGCCTACCCACTTTTTCTTTTCTTTTCACTGATTTTGTCGGCTTAGGAGTAGCAAGTTCACCCGATGGTGCTTCCGGTTGTTTGGATGATTCTATGGAAATTAGGACCACATTAGGAGTGGTCTGAGCTATCTTCCTTGCTTCTCTCTCCCCCTTTCTTTTCTGCTTCATCTCTTCCTTTCTTTGGGTCTCAAGAATTTTGACCTTTTATTCAATTTTGGCTCTGTTTTTTATCTCTTCTAAGAAGGTTTTGAAAAATACCCATAAATTAGCCTTTTGTTGTTTATCACCTTAACTATCCAAAATTTGTGATATCTGAGTGGCTACTAGTCTATCAAAAGCCCACTGTATTTTACCATAACCAGGAATCATATTCAAAAAGTAAAATGCTAGACATATGACAAAAGATCCATAGTGGAAAGTGTTTTTCTTATCTTACTTTATTTTCTGAAGATTAGTCATTAACTCCTTTAGCATCACACTGCATAGGTCATAGTGTGTGTCCTCCACCATTTGATGTGCAATAAGGATGTTGTTATAGGAGATAGAGTTTAGTCGGTTTGACTAATAGAATATGTATTCAATTATCATTGCTGCAAATTTTACATCAATATTTCTAATATCATCAACTCTCATCGATTGAACATTGAAGGTGGTGTCGGTGAGTTTGTAGAGTTTGATGTTGGAGAGTTTTGACCTAGGGCCAGAAAGACCTCCAACCTTATGAAGACATGTGATTTTTTATGACCTCCTCAGTGATTTTGTAAGGCCAGTTCAACCAAATGAATTCCCCATGAATGCAACTGAGAATATATCAGACCCATTCAGCTTCGTCAAATGTCAGATAGTCCATAAACTGGGTAATACCCTTCCTCTGCAAATGGGAAAATTTTGGCTTCAATTGATTGTTAGTGATCAGATTTTTTATGAACACGCAGGACAACTCGTAGCTCCCAAGCTCCTCAAAGTCACAATGGATGTATGCCCTAATGTCTTCGGTATGAAGAACACCATGGAAATGTTGGCATTATGTGAATCGGTATGAGGATATAATGACATTGTATGTTGTCATTGATGTCAATATGTTGAAGAGAATAGAACCGGTATAACACTGTGAACCGGCATTTGTGCCAAAGTGAAGCAGTGTGTTTGTTTAAGGTGAACCGGCATGTGGTTATGGGAATCGGTATTGGTTATGGGAACCAGCACATGGAAGCTTTGTATGACTACTGGTTGGTAGTCTCAACTTCAGGGTTTCCAGTTGAAGTGCTTCAACCCTATGTGGATCAACTAGTGACTTTCTATGATGAGTTAGCATTGAAACGAAGAATAGATCGTGTTTCCACATCAGCCTTGTGTGCGTGAAGGATCTTGCATGAAGGAGATTGTTCCCATCTACCGCGGGAATGTGCGAAGCCTGTAAACAATGATGGGTTATTAGCCGCTATGAAATTGGTGGAAAATGAATGATGGAGAATGTCATGAGATTGGATCAATATTGTTGCATTTAATGCAATATGCTTAATGGTCAGGATTGAACCATTTGAATTCCTTAACCTAACAGGTTTAGGGTTTAGGGTTTATGCTACTGGCCTATCTGTTTCCTATAAGATTGATGTTGTGTTTCTTTCTGAGGTTGTTGGCAAAAGTTGTGTGTGTGTATCCAAGAGAAGAGATATGTGATTCTTGCCAGACCAGAGGAGACAAGTGATACCTATAGAGTGTGAGTGCAGAAGGTGAAGAGGAGCTAAAGCGGATCTACATTGGCATTGAGTGTTGTTACCAAATCATTGTAATACCCATTGATCTCTAACCACCTCAACAGTTGGGAAATCCCTTAACAGTGTAGCTTTAATCGGCTTGCTATAAATCCTTTAATAGGGTGACTCAAAACCATTGAGTTCTTGAAATCCTCTAACAAGGTAACCTTTAACAGGGTTTAACCCTTAACCGAGTATTCTAGCCATCCCTCAACTAGGTGATCCCTAACAGGATCAGTTCCTAACAGAACCTATTGTATCAGTCTTTAACCGGACAAGGCTCCTAACAGAGCAGACTTCTAAAGAGTTCAAAAACAAGCTTGTGGGTATTCATCCCCACTGTGGTTTTTCCCAGTTGGGTTTCCATGTGAAAAATATGTGTTTCATATGTGATGTCTTTGTCATGTGATGATATGTTGTTCTCTATCAAGCGGTGAATCATGTTGATCTAGCTATATATATATATATATATCTTTGATGGTAGATTACATGTTTATACACTAGGGTGAAATGAAAATGAAGTATTAGATTGTATGAGAAGATAAGTGTCAACCGGTTTATTCTTGTCTCAGTTACTTTGGGTTTTCCTGGTTGTACTCTGTTCAAGACCGGTGTTACTATTTTTCTGCCTAAGCACAATGTCTGCTAACAAACCAGTTTAGGATTGTGTTTTTGTCTGTACTAATTTACCCCCCCCTCTCAGTACAGTTTTGGTACTATCCGTTCATCATTGAGTTATCAATTGGTATCAGAGCATCCTCCAAGTCCTCTGTGTTATAAGCTTAACTGCTTGAGGTAAAGATCCCAGTCTAATGATGAAGAGGGAAGGTCCAAAGTTCAATAGATAAAATTTTAGTATATGGAAAGATAGAATGAAGATATACATCAGAAGCATGGGTGCTCAACACTGGAGTTATGTTGAGAATGCCTATGTTGCTCCTACCGGTACTCTCACCAATGACCAAAAGAGAGAGATGCAGGAGAATGGGCAAGTCATGGAATCCCTAATTAGTAGTTGATCTAACATTGAGTTTATTGATGTCCAAGATAAGGTATATCCGAAAGAGGTATGGGATACTCTTGAAAATATCTATGGCGGTGATGAGCATGTAAAACAAGCTAAGGAAGAAAGCCTTAGAGGGAAGTTTGAAGACATGCAGATGGTTGAAGGTGAGACCATTCAACAATATGGAATAAGAATCAAAACCGTTGTTGGAGATATCAAGAGTGCAGGTGGTAAAATAGAAGATTCCACTATGGTAAGCAAAGTCTTGAGATCCTTATTACCAGTCTATGCAATAAGGGTTGCTGCAATTCAGGAGTTGAGATCAATAGACAAGACTAAGGTATCCCTAGACTCCATCATTGCAAAGTTGACAAGCTATGAGCTAAATAGTTTTGATGGCAATGTTCAAAAGACTGACTCAGATTTTAAAGCTTCTATTGTATCATCTAGAAAAGGAAAAGAAGCTAGCACTAGTGGTGAACCAAGATAGAGCAGAGAAATGGATGATGAGGAGATTCTGATGGCATTTGAAGCTCTTCTTGCCAAGAAACTTTCTAAAGGAACCGACAAATATAGAGGTAAGCTCCCTTTGAAATGCTTTTCTTGTAACCGAATAGGACATATTGTTGTAAACTATCCTAATAGCGACAACAAGGACAAACTGGAAAGGTTCAAGAAATTCAAAGGAAGAAACTGGAGAAACTATTTTGTGGCAGTTGATGAAGGTGTCATAGATGAGGAATCAGAAGATGAAGAAAATGAAGATATTGTGTTTGTTGCTATCAAGGAAGATGTGTCAGACAAGAAGTCTCTTGTCTCCCGGTTTGATAATCCCAATGAGTGGATTATTGACAGTGGTTGTTCTCACCATATAACTGGTGACCAGAGTAAGTTTCTATCCTTGGAAGAGTATGATGGTGGTGTTGTTCACTTGGTAATGATGCACCATGTATGGTCAAAGGCATAGGGTCCATCTCTCTGAATGGAAAGAGTAGTGCTAACAATGTGTATTGGGTTGATGGTCTCAGACACAACCTTCTGAGTGTTGCCTAGCTAAATGACAGTGGTCTCACTCTGGAATTCAAGAATGGAGTATGTAGAACCAAAGGAAAGAATGGTGAATTGGTGACCACTGGCATGCAGACCAAAGGTAACCTATTTCAGCTGAATGCAAATATAAGTACATGTCTTATGGCTAAATTTGATGATAGCTGGATATGGCATAGGAGAGTCTTCCATGTGAACTTTGATAACATTGTGAAGGCCAGTAAGATCAAGGCAGTTAGAGGGTTGCTGGTGCTAAGCAAACTGGATAATACCTTGTGCAGAGAGTGTCAATTAGGGAAAATGTCCTCCTAAACCTTTAAAGGTAAACCTTTCACTGCTGACAATTTGCTTGATCTTGTGCATACTGATTTGTGTGGTCCTATGAAAACTAGGAGTGTGCAGGGTGATAGGTACTTCATGATTCTCACTGATGACTACTCAAGAATGATGTGGGTCACATTCTTGAAAGATAGGTCTAAAGCTTCTGTAAAGTTCAAAGCTTTCGGAGCATTAGTGGAGAAGGAAAGTGGTAAAAGGATCAAGTGCCTAAGAACTGATCAACGAGGGGAATTCACTTCCAATGAATTCAACAAGTACTGTAAAGAACATGGCATCAAGAGACAACTGTCTGCCCCCCGGACTCCACAGTAGAATGGCCTAGCAGAGAGGAATAACCGAACTATGGTTGAAGTAGCTAGAACCATGTTGATTCAAGGAAAGGTAGCCCATGCCTTTTGGAGAGAAGTGGTGAGCACTGCAGTCTACACAATGAACCGGGTACTCATCAAGAAAGGTAAGGATAAAACTCCTTATGGTATTGGACTGGTAAGCCAGGTGTGGTTAGCTACTTTAGAGTGTTTGGTAGCAAATATTACATCGAGAGGAGTGAACACCAGAGAAAATTTGATGCGAAATGTAATGAGGGAATATTCCTAGGGTATTCCACTAAGATTAAAGCTCTAAAGTATTTCAATAATAGGACTTAGAGAATTATGGAAAGCATCAATGTGAGAGTTGATGAAACCTCTGAGAAAACTGAGGAAATTGGTAGTGAGCAAGTGGTAAATGAACCGGTTGTAACCTTCTGGGAAACTGTTGTCAGTCAACCAAGTACCAGTAACAGTGTTCCTACACCGATAGACGTAGATGTTGATACTGATGGAGATTAGGATGAAGAAGAAAAGTAAGAGGAATCTATCAAGACCATTCCTTGGTATGTAAAGTTGAATCATGATCCTAAGCAGATCATAGGAGATAAGGATGCAGGAATCCTTACAAGAAGAAAGGTCAGAGAAAACTCATGTATGATCTCTGAATTTGAGCCTAAATCATTCAAAGAGGCACATAAAGATGAAGACTGGATCAAGGCAATGGAAGAGGAACTTGACCAGATAGAGAAAAATGGTACATGGTCTTTGGTACCCAGACCGGAGCATAAAAATGTCATTGGTACCAAATGGGTTTTGAGAAATAAACTGAATGAGGATGGAATAGTGATTAGAAACAAAGCCAGACTGGTGTGCAAAGGATATGCCCAAGAAGAAGGAGAAAACTATGGAGAAACCTTTGCTCCTATAGCCAAATTGGAAGGAGTTCGTATGCTTCTTGCATATGCAACTTTTAAAGGATTCAAAGTATATCAAATGGATGTAAAATCTGCATTCCTAAATGGTGTACTTGAAGAGGAGGTGTATATAGAGCAACCAGATGGGTTTTCCCTATTTGAAGAAAGTGACATGCTTTGTAGGCTACATAAATCCTTATATGGTCTAAAGCAGGCACCTAGAGCATGGTATGAATTCTTTAATTCCCATCTTGTGAAGATTGGCTTTGAGAGAACAAGCAAAGATAGCAATATCTACTTAAAGTCTGAAGGAGATCAGATCCTGATCTGTGAGGTATTTGTTGATGACATTATCTTTGGTGGAGATGACAAGATGAGTCATGAGTTTGCAGATGAGATGAAGAAAGAGTTTGAGATGTCACTCATAGGGCAGATTAAGTTCTTCATTGGACTACAAATCTAGTAGATGAAAGATGGAATCTTTATCACTCAGTCCAAGTATGTCAAAGAGGTGTTGAAGACCTTTGGCATGGAAGATAGCAAACCGGTTGGTACATCGATGGTGACCGGTTGTAAATTATCCAAAGAGGATGACTCAGCATTGGTTGATGAGAAGGAATACCAATCAATGATTGGTAAGTTGCATTATGTAGTGCATAGAAGACCAGATATTACACATGTAGTTGGCATTACTGCAAGGTTCTAGAAAATCCCAAGAGAATCCCACTTGGTTGCAGTCAAGCATATTCTTAGGTATCTGAAGGGAACTATTGATTATGGATTGCGGTATCCATATAGCAAGGATTTCAACTTGAAAGTATTCACAGATGTTGATTGGGTAGGTAATGTAGATGACCAGAAGAGCACAACCGGTAGTGCATTATTTCTCAGTGGTAGACTGGTCTCATGGATGAGTAAGAAGCAGAGTTGTATCTCTCAGTCTACAATAGAAGCAGAGTATGTTGCAGCTTTCATGAAATACACTCAGACAATTTGGATGAAGCATGTATTGAATGGCTTCAAAGTTCCTGTATCTGAACCGGTAAGTATATTTTGTGACAATACTAGTGCAATTAACATCTCCAAGAATCTGGTTTTACATTCTAAAACCAAGCACTTTGAGCTTAAGTATCATTTCTTGAGAAAAAAGGTTTAGAACAAAGAGATTGCACTGGAACATGTTTCCAATAAGGAGCAATTAGCGGACATATTCACCAAGCCTCTCCCAAAGGCTACATTTATGTACTTAAGAGGTGAATTAGGGGTGCTGCCCCTTGAGGAAGTAAACTAAAGGTATATGCTCCACATCAGTCAAGTATTGCATGGTCAAATTTTTCTTCAGGATTGATGTGTTGAAGGATGCTACTCCTTAGGGGGAGCAGCATAATGGAACAGGGAAGCTTGTGCCTCTACTTTGGCATTGTTGTCAAAGGGGGAGAAGAAGAGAAGCGAAGAAGATATTTATAGAAATTGGGGGAGAAGATGTGAAGCGGAGAGATATCTTTGTACATTGCCATCAATGCCAAAGGGGGAGATTGTTGGCATTATGTGAACCGGTATGATGATATAATGACATTGTATGTTGTCATTGATGTCAATATGTTGAAGAGAAGAGAACCGGTATAACACTATGAGCCGACATTTGTGCCAAAGTGAAGCAGTGTGTTTGTTTAAGGTGAACCAGCATGTGGTTATGGGAACCGGTACTAGTTATGGGAACCGGCACATGGAAGCTTTGTATGACTACCGATTGGTAGTCTCAACTTCAGGGTTTCCGGTTGAAGTGCTTCAACCCTATGTGGCTCAACCGATGACTTTGTGTGATGAGTTAGCATTGTAATGAAGAACAGATCATGTTGCCAAGTCAGCCTTGTGTGCATGAAGGATCTTGCATGAAGGAGATTGTTCCCATCTACCTCGAGAATGTGCGAAGCCTATAAATGGTGATAACGCATGATGGGTTATCATCCACCATGAAATTGGTGGAAAATGAATGATGGAGAATGTCTTGAGATTGGATCAAGATTGTTGCATTTAATGCAATATGCTCAATGGTCAGGATTGAACTGTTTGAATTCCTTAACCTAACAGGTTTAGGGTTTAGGGTTTATGCTACCAACCTATCTTTTTCCTATAAGGTCGATGTTGTGTTTCTTTCTGAGGTTGTTGGCAAAATTTGTGTGTGTGTATCCAAGAGAAGAGATACGTGATTCTTGCCAGACCAGAGGAGAGAAGTGATACCTGTAGAGTGTAAGTGCAGAAGGTGAAGAGGAGCTAAAATGGATCTACATTGGCATTGAGTGTTTTTACCAGATCATTGTAATACCTGTTGATCTCTAACCACCTCAACAGTTGGGAAATCCCTTAACAGGGTAGCTTTAACCGGCTTGTTGTAAATCCTTTAACAAGGTGACTCAAAACCATTGAGTTCTTGAAATCCTCTAACAAGGTAACCTTTAACAAGGTTTAAACCTTAACCAAGTATTCTAGCCATCCCTTAATTGAGTGATCCCTAACAAGATCGATTCTTAACAGAACCTATTATATCAGTCTTTAATCGGACAAAGCTCCTAACAGAGCGGACTTCTAAAGAGTGCAAAAACAAGCTTGTGGGTATTCATCCCCACCGTGGTTTTTCCCAATTGGGTTTCCATGTGAAAAATATTTGTCATATGTGATGTCTTTCTCATGTGATGATATGTTGTTCTTTGTCAAGTGGTGAATCATATATATATATATATATATATCTTTGATGGTAGATTACATGTTCATACACTAGGGTGAAATGAAAATGAATTATTAGATTGTATGAGAAGACAAGTGTCAACCGGTTTATTCTTGTCTCAATTACTCTGGGTTTTGCCAGTTGTACTCTGTTCAAGACTGGTATTACTGTTTGCCTGCCTAAGCACAGTGTCTGCTGAAAAAACTAGTTTAGGATTATGTTTTTCTCTATACTGACTCACCCCCCCTCTCAGTACTGGTTTGGTACTATCCATTCATCATTGAGTTATCAGGAAAATGCTTGAGAATGCTCCCAAAGGATCATCCAAAAGAGATTTGAAAGGGTGCTTCTTAAATTCAGGACAGGGGTGATTGTTGATTTCCACCACCAAAGGAGTATCAAAATTTGATAAAGAAGCCATGATAGATAACTAGGGTTTTAGTAGATGGTAAATACCTCAAGATCTTTCCGAATGATGAAATCACTTTTGGACTCTTGAAATTCTCTAGAAATCGCTCTTCAGAATATTGTTCTTCTGAATTTCTTTGTTGTACCCTTGATTTTGTTTTGATCAGCATTGATTAGCCATATGACCAAATCTACTACATGCATGACATCTGATATTTCCAAGACCAATGAATGATGCATTGTTCTAATTGTTCCTATTTATGAAATGAATTGCTATATGACCATATTTATTGCAAAGAAAGCATGCACCATTGAATGTGTGAGCATTATGTTGTCTTACCGGTGATTTATGGTTCTAGTTGTTGGCATGATTTTGCTTCTGGCTGGATGATTGATCTTGTTGTGTAGTATTGGAGCTTTCTCCTTCTTCATAACCAAGACCTCTCTTGTCATTATCATCTCTCTAACTCTTCAGCAGTTCATCAAGTTTTGGAGAGTTGGCTTTGAACTTGTCTTTGTACTCATTTGTAATGACTAAATCATCTCTCATGATTATGATTTGTCTCTCAAGTTCCTGTTCATTATTCCAGGATTGAATCAACTCAAGTTTCAACATGTCATTCTCATGTGTCAATATATTACATTCCTTAGATCTGTCCTTCAATGATTAAGCTAGATTTTCTTCATTCTTCTTCCTCTCCTCAATTTCCTTGCACATTCTCATGGTTAGGGCTTGCATCTCATTCTTCAAGATAGTGTTCCCCTCAGTGATTTTTTGACATTGATCTTTCAAGGCATCTTCTTCATCACTACTCTAATTATGTAGTTGATCACAGAGTTCTTTCCTCTTGGCTTAAATAGCTGAAAGACTTCCTTCCAATGAAATGATGTGTTCTCTGGCTTGCATCAGTTTATTCTTTAGTTTACCATTTTCCATCTGTTCATTATCAAGATCCTCAAGAGAAAGTTGAAGTTGTTGCTGCAAACTGGTTTCCATTGATTCCAAGTTCCAGATCTTCCTCAAGTGCTTAAACTTCTTCCAAGGAACTAAGCTTTGATACCAATTGTTGGAATCCAAGAACACTGAGAGGAGGGGGGGTGAATCAGTGTTCTATCAGTGATGAATTTTTGAACTTATTGTATTTGAATCGGTTAACAGTAAATATAATTAAAATGCATAAGCCAAATAACACATAAAGAAGCACAACCATAACACCAATATTTATACATGGAAAACCCTATAAAGGGAAAAACCATGGTGGGGCTGATACCCACAATATCTATATTATTGATCAAAGTATATAAATATTACATAGAGGGGATTGCACATGCAATCAGGCTCACCACCTATAGCACACTACTCAAACAAAATTCTCACTGACTTACACAAAATTATACAATGATTACAAACAAAAATGAGCTTATAGATTGCATCTGACCATGATAGATAAGTTTCAGTTTATGCTTTGTCAATCTCTTGTGTGAACCAGTTTACTGATACTCTGTTTTGCCCTGTTCTGCTACCGCTTGGAACTGGGCATGTGAAACTAGGCATAAAAGTTTTTACACATTGATAAAATTGCATACCATCACTCTATGACTGATTCGCATCCAAAATTGCATTACTATTAACCTTGAATCCATCACTAAGAGATATCCATTAAATACCCTTTAACTTTTCACCATGTCGGCCTTAATGAGAAAAATAATCTTGTTGGCTGTCGGATCATAACATGAGATATGCATTACCTGATGATCATGTTGATGTTGGCCTTCACACGCTACCATAAATTCCTTCAAAGATATTACTGGGGTCCTAAAATATCTTAACTGGGTTCCAAATTACATGTTACCGGTACCAAGACTAATCGATTATTAAGAATAAAGTAAAGTGTGTATATACTGGTTGTGTATGGTGTATACCAGTTGACCCAAATGATGCAAAATTATAAGAAAATGAATCTCGATAAGAATTATCAACACCTGAAGATGATTTACCATCAATGACAACCCTAAATGCAATTTACTTTACTGAATGAGTGTCAATTGCCAACATAGGTTAGTATCAGTAGTCCCTTTATTAAATCACAATTTCAGCAAATACTTATCCAATCTATCATACCAAACCCTAGGGGCTTGTTTCAATCTATAAAGAGATTTCTTTAGTTTACATACCATTTCTCCATCATCTGATAATGAAAATCCATCAGGTTGCTCAATGTAGACTTCCTCCTCAAGGACAACATTCAAAAAGGTAGATTTGACATCCATCTGATATACCTTGAAATATTTAAAAGAAATATATGCAAGCAACAGTCTAATGGCTTCAATTCTAGCCACTAGAGAAAAATTCTCCTCATAATCAATTCCTTCTATCTGTGAATATCTTTTACATAGCAATCTTGCTTTATTTTTGACAACTTCACCGGCTTCATTCAATTTATTCATGAATGAGCATTTAGTACCAATCACATTCTTATTTTTTCATCTAGGAACAAGCTCCCATGTTTTATTCTTCTCAATCTAATCTAATTCTTCTTCCGTAGCTCTCATACAATTTTCATCTTTGCTAGCTTCATCAACATATTTAGGTTCAACTTTAGAAATCAAATATACCTCTTTAGTATCTAACCTTCTTCTAGTCATCACACCTTTATTTTTATCACCAATAATCTGATTTTCTGAATGATTCAATCTCACATACCTCAGCGTCTTCTGATTATTATAATTTTTAGGTTCTTGCACTTCTCCACCAATAGCAGCAACATCCGGGTTAACTGTTTCTATAGGGATCATTCTGCTTCAATTCCTCAGTCTGAATAGGATTCAGAAAAATGTGTTGACCATCATCATATCCGCAAGCTCTAATTTCTTTCACAAGGTTCTCATCCACCTTCATATTTGCACTTTCCACTATCTTTCGCATTCTCTTATTGTAGCACCGGTAGGCTTTTCTCTTTGTTGAATATCCCTATAAAATTCCTTCATCACGTCTTGCATCAAAATTTCATGTCCTCATCTCTCTTGATATAACACTTGCTACCAAATACTCTAAAATATCTCATAGTAGTAACATGACCAAACCATAACTCATAAGGAGTCTTACTAGTATCACCTTTAATATGAAATTAGTTGAATGTGTAAATAAGAGTGCTAATAGATTCTCTCGAATAGATCTTTAGAACATTTCCTTCAATCAGCATAGTTCTTGCAGCATCCAAAACAATCTTGCTCTTTCTTTCAACAACTCCATTCTGTTGAGGGGTTCTAGGAGTAGACAATTGTCTTCTAATCTCATGATTCTGACAAAATGAATTAAACTCACTGGAAGAAAATTCTTAACCTCTGTCAAATCTCAGACATTTCACCTTCAATCTTGAATCGGTCTCAACCTTTGGTTTGAATATCTTGAACTTGTTTAATGCTTCATATTTTTCCTTCAAAAAGATAACCCACAGCATCTTGGAATAATCATCAATTAGCAACATAAAATATCTATCTCCCTACACACTTCTAACATTTTTAGGTCCACATAGGTTAGTATGCACAATATCTAGCAATCCATCAGATGTATACTGCTTTCTTTTGAAATAAATTCTTGTTTTCTTACCCAATTGACATTCCTTACATACTGGATTAGCAAGCTTAACAATCTTAGGTAGATATCTAACAACTTGAATGGAACTAATCTTAAAGTTAACATGACACATTATCCTATGCCATAACCAACTTTCATCAATCTGAGCAATCAAATAACGTTTCTCACTAGCATTCAAATGAAAAATATTACCTCCAGTCTTAGTTCTAGATGCATACTCTATACCAGAGGCATTTAGGATCTTACATTTACCATTATTGAATTGTAAATCATAACCTTTGTCAACCATCTATCCATATTATGCTTTAAACCTTCAACATACAGAACATCATTAGTATTATGCTTACCATCAAAATAAATAGAACCTCTACCATGGATCACACGGGCTTTGTCATCTCCAAATCTCACTATTGCACCATCATAACTCTCCATACTCAAAAATTTTCTTTTATCACCAGTCATATGATGTGAACAACCATTTTCTATTACCCATTCATACTTTTCTTCAACTTTAGCAGCTAAAGCTTTCTCCTCAATAAAGCAGCTAGTGGGATCAATAGGTACCGATCCATCTTCTTTAATGGATAGAAACACTACTTCATCTCCTTTTTATTCTTCATCTATAGCACCTTTATCAATAGTATAATAGGAGTTCTTCTGATTCCTATACTTCTGATTAGACTTGTAAGGCTTATCATACTTCTCATGCTTCTCATATCTATCATTTATGTCATTCTTATCAAATTTATCATGCCTGTCATATTTAGCCATTCTCTCTGAGCATCTAGAAGCAAAATGTCCTACCTTATTACAAGAGAAACATTTCAAGGGCAATTTTCCATCATACTTACCATCTCCTTTAGACAATCTCTGGGCAATCAATGCTTCAAGCTCATCTAGTTATCTTTCTTTCTCTTCCATCTCTCTCCTTTCTCTTTCATATCTGGATATTCGGCATTCTTTGGGTTCATACTTCTATTTATTGGATATAGATGCTCTAAATGCTTTCAAATACTTTCTATGTGAATTACCAAATTTTCTCAGCTCAAATGCAGCAATGTTTCCAACCAACATATCTCTTGTCACTGTAGTTACACTCTAGATCTCATCAATAGAAACTACCTTATGTTTATAAGTAGGAGGAAAAGATCTCTGCACCTTAGCAACAAAGTCATCTTTTTCAAGGGTTCCACTGGCACATCTAATACCTAGGACAAGGTCATTAACTTTAGCCATAATGGTATTTATGTTCTCATCTTCTCCCATCTTCAGCATCTCATATTTCCCTTTCAAATTCTATAATTTAGCAACTTTCACTTGTTTATCTCCTTCATAAAGGGTCTCAAGCTTCTCCCAGATCTCATGTGTGGTTTGAAGTCCCATTACATTTTGTTGGCATATGCACACTCCAATGAGACATTGTATGTGATTGAAGGTTTTGTCATTGATGGCAACCTTGCAATCCTATGGCACCGACAAAGGCATTATATCGGCATCAGCAGATCACACTCTACACCGGCACTCAGGTCACCAGCACCGACACAAAGAAAAGAAGTATACCGGTATAGAGGCCGACAGGATTTTGTTATATTATATTTTGTTTATTATTGTAAAAAATTTGTAAGCTGACTTGGCAAATTGTAAAATGACTCTTATATATAAAAGAGATCATTATAGACATTTGGCATGAGTGAGGAAGTGTTAAGGAAAAATATTAGGCAAACCTATTATGTGAAATATAGGCTAAGGATTTATGTAAAAAGTAGAGCAGCAACCAGTACTGGATTAGGCATTATAGATGTTATTGTAAAGTAGTACAAGATATTGGATTTATATAATCCTCATTGTAAGTCAATGGGACTTCCCACTGAGCAGTGAGCTCTAGGCAGTTGGCCTTCCTGCATGTGCAGGCCCCTATTGTAAGTAATATTCTCTTATTGGCCAGTGAGTGAATATTGTGGGTCACAAATCCCACTGAGGTTTTTCCCACACCGGGTTTCCTCATTAAAACCTTGTGTTATGGTGTGCTTTTCATATGGATGTTCTTAATTCTATTTATTACATTATTTCTTGCATATCGGTACACTATTATAATATGTTTTGTATGTTTTAATTCAAGAAATTCTACTCACCGGTTAGATACTGATTCACTTCCTCCCCCCTCTCAGTATCTGTGGGATTCCTAACAATTGGTATCAACGCTTGGTCCTCTATTTTCAGAAGCCTAACAGCTCGAGGAAGATCTTGACACCGGTAAAGATGGAAAATTTGATGAAGCAACTTGAAGGAGCTCTTTCAGACTATGATGCAGAAAAATTAAAAAATATCAAACTAGAAGATGATTTAAGGGAGATCGGGATATCATTCAGGCACTTCAAGAAAATTTTACTGTTGCAAGAAATAAGAGAAGAGAACTTTGTGAAAAATTGCAAAATGAGAATGATGAAAAGGAATCACTTAATGATATGATAAGCAAGTTGAAACAAGAGAACATGACAACAAAGAATGAGATGTAGGATATGACTATGATATTTTGCAAAGAGATTGAGGATAGGAAGAAGAATGAAGAAGAATTGACTAGAAGACTAAGTGATGCAGCAAATTAGAACACAAGACTTAGCTATGAAAATGACATATTGAAGGTAGATCTGATGCATACTCAGAATGACTCAAATGAACTGATGAGACAAAAAGAAGTCTTAGAAAGAGAACTAGAAACTGCAAACCAACATAAAGAAAAATTCAAAAAAAGCTCAGAGGAACTTGGCACCTTGCTGAAGAATCAAAAACCTAAAGGTGACACTTCTGGAATTGGCTTTGAAGTTGGTGAAAGCACCGATACTGCAAATACTCAAGATCACAGCAAACCGGTAAGACAACCTAATGCTTATAAATTCAATGGAAAATGCTTTAACTGTAAGAAGTATGGTCATAAAACAAATGAATGTAGATCTAGAAATTATCAGAATATCAACACACCCACCGATCAATGTTTTAAATGCAACAAAGTTGGTCACAACTCTGAAAATTGCAAAATGAATGTGAGATGTTATGTTTGTGGAAGATTTGGACATTTATCTAATCAATGCAGAACACAAACCAACATAGGTTATGGGAAAGCTATTCAGAAGAATATTGTAACTTGTTATGCATGTAACAAGATTGGGCATATTGCAAACTTCTATAGAAGTAAAGGATCATCGGTAGACAACAAAAGTTCTAGCTTGAAAGGTAAAGAAAAAGTTGAAGAGGCTAAGAAAGAATTCTCAAAATAATGCATTAGAAAAGCTAATCTAAATATTGGGAATACTCCTCCACCGGTAGAACAAATCAATGCTTCACTGACAGGATAGAGTGATGCTTCACCAGCAGGACAGAGCAATGCTCCACCGGCAGGAAGTTCTTCATCTAATTGAAGAAAGTTTCCTTGAGGGTTTGGCAATCTAATGACACATGTGCTATTATTCCCTTGGTTAGAGATAAGAAGTTGGAAATTACTTTTTACTGCCAGACAATGTTAAGTGAATACTTAACCGGTATGCATTTAATGTGGTAGATGGCAAAAAGACACTATAAAATTTAGGTTTTGGCTCCATTCCAGTTCACCGAGATTTCAAACCTACGAAGAGCACGAAGATTCTGAGCTAAGGAATTTTGAGCAAGAGGCAAGAACACTCCAAACATTCATCCATCCTAAAGGCAACAAAAGGTATTTTATCATGGCATCCACCTCTGCAATTGAATATATAGAAAACCCTACTATTGTCGAAGTGATAAAAAGACCTAGGCCCATATTTCAGTTAGTTCCCAAGGTAGCAAAGAAAGATGATACCTTAGGTGCTTTTTCTCAAATTCCCAAGGGAGTTGTCTATGTTGAAGACCCCAGAATGTACATCCACTGCAACATTGAGGAACTAGGAGATGAAGAGATTAAAACCATGTTTAAAACTGTGATAATAAAACCGGCAATGTAAAAGATGAACACAAGATCATTGAAACCCTAGAATTTATAGAGATCCTTAGCATTCCTCACTTCCCCAAGGATGTGATTAGGATAGTCTTAAGCAGGGTACATGGTGAATTTTTCTTGTTAGATGCAATCCACAAAATCACTAAGGAAGCTGTGAAAGTTGTCACAGGGTTACCGACCACCGATAAAAGGCCAGATAAAACCAAAAAGGTATCCAATGACCTAGTTACAAACCTAATTGGTGCAACATTCAACAAAAGATCCCTAAGAGTTAATGATGTAACAGACATTAATGTGAGATTTATCAGCATGATATTAGGGTATAAAGCTACTCATGCAAATAGACTCAATTCAGTTTCAAGTTTATGCATTAAGAGTGCTTATGATATGGTCATAGATAATGCCAAGATTGATATATGTGAGTGGTTAAAGGATGAATTAATTGACAACCTTGGAAAGATTAAGGACAATAAAGGAACTTATAGGTTTGTAAATCTGTTAGTATGCCTGATGCTACATATAACCAAACAAGTTCCTAGTATAGGTTGCAAAGAACTTGGATATGATATACCGGTAGGTAAATAGTTAACTAAACTATTCAATAACATGGAAGAAGACAAGGAAAATAATATTCATGACTTCTTTCAAGAATTAAAGGGCCAAAATGAAGAAAAGAATCAGGTTATCACAAAAGATTGTCGACAAAGACAAAGATGAAATATGCTTTGTAATCAAGAAGGATGAAATAGATTATCATATAATTGAAACATATGCTAAAGCACTTCTAGAAGCCCCCAGAGAACCTAAGGAAGAAATATTTGGTAGTGCAGAAACTATTGAAAGCCAAATACAACCAAAGAAAAGAGTGAAAAAAGTTGAGGCAGATGTAAGGAAAGGTTCCAGACAAGCAAAGGCCATCAAAGAAGATGTGTTGAAGAAAACCAGTATAACAGATGATGAGTTAGCAGCTCCACAACCTGAAACTCACCTATCACCGGTAGGTACTTCTTCGGGGAGTGACATGCCTACAACTTTCAAAAGAGTTGTAAGGAAAAGAGATCCCTCACCGGCAACTACACCCTCACCTAGGAGAACAAGACAAAAACAACAACTAGTAAGATCTCTGGTAAGAAAGGCTACACCAAAGAAGAAGAAATAGACACCCAAAAAGAAGAAGAGGACAAACAAAGACTTGGCCCCTCTTGATATACTGCTGAATGAAATTACAGAGAAAGGTAAATTGAAAAATATAGAGAAAATATATGACACTTTAACAGATGATGAAAAAGAACAAGTTGAAAATAGTGTTATATTGCATATGGACATGTATAAGAAGTTTTTGATGGAAGTAGTCAACGAAATTCTAGATGAACTATTTAAGAGACTGGAAGCAAGAAGACAAGTAGTAATAGAACTGGACAAGAAAATAAAGATTGAAAAGCTACTTGTTGTATATCCGGTAAATTCACCCAAAGAAATTGATGACCTAATTGCTCGAGCCAACTGGTCAGTATTTTCTACTGCACACCAACACATTGCTTTAATGGTTGGAAGAGTTAATGAGGTGACTGAGGAAATAGAAAATGGATGGGATATATTCCTAGTTGAAAAAGAAAAACAAGAAGAATACAGGAACCCCAAACCCATAAAAGTTTATCAGAAAGATAGAGACAAGGGTAAAGGTAAAGTTAGTGGACCACCTAGTATCAAGATTAGAGACAACTTACCCCCACCTCCTTTGATTACTCCACCGGTAAAAACAACAGCTACAGAAGATCAACCGAAAACTGAGAGTATGGATGTAGAGGATGGTAATCCTAATCCTGAAGTCTTATATACTGTGGATGTTGATACTCAAAAGATCAACATAGTGGTAGACAAAGATATAGCTGATAACACTGACATCGCTAGTGAACCTCCGGTAGCTGAGAAAATAGAAAACACATAGGAGAAACTAGCAGAAGACAAAGAGCAAAAGGTAGAGACTCAGACTGAGACAATGCAACAAACAGAGCAAAAGGCTCTGAAATAGGAACAATAGCAACATGAATAGGAACATAAGGAAACAGTGCCACCGGCAACTAGAGAAATAGAAAAACCATTACTTAAAGAAATGCAGACACAAACAGACCTACCAGAGGTCAATACAAGCTTGGTTACTTCCACTGACGGTACTCAGAATTTTGGTTCATCATAAGGCTACAAATCAATTGTTAGGCCCAATATAGAAAGCTAATGTACTGAGAGGGGAGGGGTGAATCAGTACTCCAAAACTTTTCTCTAATAATAACCTTACTGTTATGCATAAACAGAATAGTGCAATAACATAATATAAAACTAAAATCAATAGATAACAATCATACATGATTCACTCCATAACACATATATTTTGGTCACGCAAAAACTCTTGGTTAGAGAGAAAAACTGTAGTGGGGATGGCACTCACAACTTCACTACTACAATAATAAAGAATGCTCAGTTAGAGCTACATTTAGCTATTTCTGATAGATTACCCTGTTAGGAGTATCAAGATCAGTTAGATCTACCTTACTAAAGTATTTTTACAACACTATATAAGTGTAGCACCTGGTTAAAGGATTTACAATTTATAGACTTGGTTAGAGTCTTTTACCCTATTAAAGGTTTCTCTTACAACTTCAAAATGTTACAATAAAATCATTACAAATATCTTCAACTTTACATCTGAAATGCTAAAGTCATTTCTATGTGCTCTGAATAAGATTACCTAGCTTGTAGCATACCTCGGTAACCCATAATGAAACTTGGTAAACCCTTCTATTTACTCTGTTCTTTGACTATTCACTGATAACCTTCTCGGTGACCTCTATGTGTCTCTGTAACAGTCTTCCTTCATGCATACACTCTCTTATGTCATTGCATCTCATATATCTAACCCTAGAATCATGTTGTATAAATATATCTCTTACAGCAGCGATTTGATTCATTGCTTCGATCTTACAAAAAGATTCTTTGAATGAATAACTAAACAAAATATCTCATTGGTTAGATTGACCTTGTAATCATACACAATCTCCTAGTGCAATTTCCAATGCAAAAATGGTTAGATGTGCCTCGATATTGTAACATGTTTTCATGTGCATGTCCAGGTTCAATGTATCTGGTAAAATGTTTCACTCGATGAATATCAACTTGGAGAGTTAACTTTACCACTCGGTAGCCATGAATCTTTACTCGGTAAAAAGCTCGGTTAATACTGTGTTCTGTGACTGCTTTCTTCTGTAACCGACTAGACTATTCATACCGACTTCGCTGAGTGTACCGACTGCATGATTTGGTAATACTAACCGATTAGAATATAGTATGACTTTGATATGAAACTAATGGCAATTTGATAAGTAGTAACATCAACTAATGTGACTGAGGTACTATTAGATTCAATCAAAAAGATAACAAACTGCAGCTCACAAGCTTATAAGGCAATTGATGATACCATACCAATATTTAAGGTAATTGCTCCTAACTGTAATTCAGACAATAAAGATTCTTTAGGACAACTTGATACACTGTGTAAATATATCACAGAAAACATTGAGAAAATAAAGGAAGAGTCATTGAAGGATAAAGTAGAAATTGAAAAGAAGAAATTCTTTGATGAGCAAATAAAGAAGTGTAACAAAAATTTTGACACACTTCTACCGGAAGTGTGTAATTTATTGAAAGAGTACAAAATTTTGTACAAAGAAACCTGTAAGACAAACTTTTTGACTATAGATATAGACAAAAAGATGAGCAAGGTACAGGATGAGATCAATAAACTTGCAGATAATTTTGTTAACTCACCTAATACACTATCAGTTTTTGAGGAGAAAATAACAAATTTTGAAGAAGATTTACTTAAATTGGAAAGAGAGAGAGAAATAATAGTGAATAAGGCAAAACATTTAAGATTAAAACTAAGTCCAAGATTGGACTATCTAGCATCACTATGGAAGGAAGTATCTGAGGCACTAATACAGGGACAGAAAACATCGGCAGAGCATTTCCAGCATCTCACTGGTACAGTGAAGAGAACAGAGATAAAAATAAAGGATAGCAAGAAGTTTATGGATAGTATAAACTTGATTTTGGGAGATCTTTTTCAAATTGCAACCACCTAGTTACAAGGTTGAAACTACAAACTCTATTGACATCTTGACAACCTTTGTCATTGATGCCAATGGGGGAATAGTGGGATGAGAAAATTCAATATCAAAGGAATCATATGCTCAGGGGGAGCACACACATTTTTGGTAACATTTTTAGACTTCACATTTTTTGATACATTTTTGATATTTCTCATGAGTGTTGCCATCAATGCCAAAGGGGGAGATTGTTGGCATATGCACACTCCAATGAGACATTGTATGTGATTGAAGGTTTTGTCATTGATGGAAACCTTGCAATCCTATGGCACTGGAAAAGGCATTATACCAGCATCAGCAGATCACACTCTACACCAACACTTAGGTCACCGGCACCTGCACCGGCACAAAGAAAAGAAGTATACCGGCACAGAGGCTGATAGGATTTTGTTATATTATATTTTGTTTATTATTGTAAAAACTTTGTAAGCCGACTTGGCAAATTGTAAAATGACTCTTATATATAAAAGAGATCATTATAGACATTTGGCATGAGTGAGGAAGTATTAAGGAAAAATATTAGGCAGACTTATTATGCAAAATATAGGCTAAGGGTTTATGTAAAAAGCAAAGCAGCAACCGGTACTGGATCAGGCATTATAGATGCTTTTGTAAAGTAGTACAAGATATTGGATTTGTATAATCCTCATTGTAAGTCAGTGAGACTTCCCATTGAGCAGTGAGCTCTAGGCAGTTGGCCTTTATGCATGTGCAGGCCCCTATTGTAAGTAATATTCTCTTATTGGCCAGTGAGTGAATATTGTGGGTCACAAATCCCACTGAGGTTTTTCCCACACTGGGTTTCCTCATTAAAACCTTGTGTTATGGTGTGATTTTCATGTGGATGTTCTTAATTCTATTTATTACATTATTTCTTGCATACCAATACACTGTTATAATATGTTCTGCATGTTTTAATTCAATAAATTCTACTCACTGGTTAGATACTGATTCACCCCCCCTCTCAGTATTTGTGGGATTCCTAACACATTTGTCATTTCTGAATTAGTCAGGGCACTTGACAATGCTTCCTTCTCTCTAATGTTATGTTCAACTTCCTTTATCTCATCAGCAGTAACTGGTCCATTCGAAGGAGTAGAATAGGAATTCTTTGTAATATTCTAGTAATCTTCTCCAAGATATCTCAAGTGCACTTTCATCTGGTTCTTCCATATAGCATAGTTACTACCATCAAATCTTAGACTCTTCTTCTTAAAGATAACACTTCTAGTTTCCATCATGGATCTGCTCAAGCAATTAAGCTTCTTTTGGAGGATCTAGATCTGATATCGATTGTTGGCAACAATAATGAGGGAAAATTGAGAGGGGGGTGAATTAGTTTTCACTGGATCTACTAATAGATCTGATAAACTAGACCAACAACAAAGATAATCAGATAAATATCACAACACACAACACCAAGATTTTGACGTGAAAAAACCTAGTTGAGAGAAACACCATGGTGGGAACCTACCCACAATAAGATGATACTCTATAGTAGTATGTGAAAATATTACAATGGGGAACGCACATGCATTCAGGCACATTGCTTAGATCTCACTCCTCAAAAGATAATAACCTGGAAGGCTACAACCCTCAGGGAAGTCTCACTGACTTACAAAAATATTTGGACTACAATCTGAAAGGAATGAACTAAAATAATAGCATCTCCAAATGCCTAATGACAATTTCGGTTAAGCACAATCATCTTCTCTTCAACACCAATCTTTGTTCAATACCTCACACTGAAAGATGAATCCTTGTTCACACATATACCACTCTCTGATAATGTAGACACAACCTTGATACCTAATTTACATGACAATATCACCTATTTATACAATTCATAAATCTTGACAACAAGGTTGGCTAAACCATCAACTCACAATTATAAAATTGTATCACATTATATAAAGATCAACCACCAGACTAATATATTTATTTACATGAAATATCATGAACATAAATCAAATCTCCAAACATGAAACACCACTGGAAATGACACCAATATCAACCACATCACACTACACTACCAGGAAAAACTGCATAACACGAAGAAAATCACCAGTTTAGAAAAATAACCAAGAACTCGCACAATGATTGATGCAGATCATAAAAAAAAATAGGACACAATTAGGAGACACCAACACCACTTATCAAATCTTCATTTGTCAATGTTTGAAACTCAAGAGAACTCAAACATCAACAATTGTCACGAAGAAAGATAACTTGTGGAGCACCAAATCACTAACCATCTGAAATGAAGATACACAAGACCATCCCAAACAATATCCCAAAATATCAGATCAAGATTTGATCACATCAAAATATACCAGAGGAAATACTGAACTCTACAAAGCACTGATCAGATAAATAAACAGCAAAATTGGATCATCTGATATGATCAATTAAGCTTCCCGGATCACCGACACCAATATAGAAGAATATAATGATACTAGAGATACTCCATACACCAAAGAATAATCCCAATAAACCAATCTGCAATCACCAGAGGAGGAATATGTTGACATCAATGACAACAACATATCCTTGCAGCAGCAATGTCCAATAGGGTCTTGATATAGGACACTAATATCTAGCATGCCGTATTGTTGTTCGGCCATCTTCTTCTTTTGGGATCAAGTTGTGACCATACAAGAATAACCTTAGGAAAGATTGATTGGAAGGAGAAGCTTGATGAGAGTACTTAACAAAAAAAATTGGATTTTGATTTGATTTAGATTTGATTGGATAGTTGATTGGGTCCTTGGATTAGGACAAAGTTGATTAAGATTGCACCTTAGTCCTTGAACAAGGATTTCAAGCCGAGGAGATTGATAATGAAAACCACAAACAAGGTGACAACCAAGTTGGGTTAAATTTAGACCTTAAACTGATGATTAAAAATTCTTCTTCTACTAAGGATTGACTAATGATCCTAAGAAAAATAAAGACATAGGATTGGGTTCTTGATTGACCCAAAAGATGAGGCAAAGGTACTTGGGGGAGATTCCTTCCCAAGCACAAAAGCCAAATGATTAATTGATTAAAGATGAGGTCTAAATAAAGCTTCACAAAGTACAAACCTTAGAGTATGGTTGATTTGATTTGGATGATTGATTGAAGGATTGGATGATTGATTAAGGGTAGATTTGATTGTTGGATTGATTGATGTGCTAAGTCCTTAGAAAAGGTTAATGATGAAAGATCAAAGAATGGTGATAATGATGACTAGAGGAAAGTCTTGACTAGACTTTTCTTGATAAGAGAATGACTCAATAAGTGATAAGTTTAGATGGCAAGTTGTATGAAGGGATGCGACCACCCTAATTTTGACTATAGCTGGTATTAAAAGATAAACCTGATCCTTGGTGTAGGGCATGGACTCTTAGTTCATCACTAGCATCAAACTCATTTCTATGACCATGGGTATAGTCGTGATATTGGTCCAAGAAGGTCCTATGTTTAAGCAAGAGTTTCTAGTTGGTATACCAAAATTTTCAATGTCTAACAAGTTGTGCTTGGGTGAGTTTCTTCTTCTTGACTTGGTGATGGATAGACTTCTTGGGATGCTTATACAACTTAGGCTTATGGAACATGAGGTGGAAATGAGGTGGACTAGATTTTGATTCTGTGTATGCTAGTGTGGAAGTTTGGGTTTGGAATGTTTGTCAAAATATGGAGGATGAGGAATTTGTTTGTCAACCTACTCTTGGCAAGAAAACATCAAGCATAGAAAACATGTTGGCCAAGTGTACCACTCAATAATGAGTGTGCAAGTGATGGGGGGCTTAGATTATCTCAAACAAATTTTACGGGTATAAACAAATGAAGACACTTGAAGACAACACAACTTAGGATGGAAAGTGGAAACCACTTGATAGGCCCCTCGCATAAGCAATAACTCACTTAGGTGAACAAATAGAGATTTTGGTAGCACTATGTCCACTCCACAACACTCACTTCTTGGGCATACCATATTCTCTTACCCCAAAGATCCAAGGATCTATTATATGGGGAATTTATGTCTCATCCTAAGTGGATACATGAGGAGTAACTCTGGGGTATGATCGACATCCCCTGCACTATCAAATGTAGGATTTTGGCTACTAAAACTAGTGTCTAGTGTAATTTATGAGGGATCACCAATCCAATGACGGATTCTCAAAGAAAGCCACTTAAGGCTCTAACTGAGCTTATCAGTGCAGGGAGGGCCCCCACATACTTTGAATTCACTAAGCACTCTAGCCACCTGACCAGCTTATTTATATAGTGGCTCAGAAAACTCGCTCGAGATCGTGCCAAGAGAGTTGATATCCCTGACATGTCCCAATTTGAGATACTCTTGTGGGGTGATAAAATCCCCAATCAAGAAATACCCCTCAACTACTAAAATGAAAAAGAGGGTGTTGTTGATCACTCGTTCTCTTACACCCATGATCCATGAATGCAAGAGGAGAGGATACTAGAGTGAAATGGTGGGTCCACCCAACATTAAATGTGCAAGTGCATAAGACACAGAAGACACTTGTTCATTTTAGTCCCACATATATATGATTTTTTAACTAGAAATGCAACAAAGCAATCCACTTTAGTGGGAAAAAGATGTCTTGGACAAATGTGTTGCAGCAAAAATAGTTAGTAGTCTTAGGATAATGTCTTGGACAAACAAAATGGACCTGCAAAACTCAAAATTAAATTAGTAACACAAAATCCCTAAGGATACAGCACAAGCATAGGCGTTACAGTGCCTATGCAAATGTTGAAGCATCTATGCAAACGTTGATGCAACTGTGCCTAGCTATTGGATAGAAAAAAGCAAGAAATGTAGATTTAAATCAAATTCAAATTTTGAGTCTAAAGTTTACCTTTTGCACAGGCATTGATGCTTAGCATAGACACTGATGCATATGTGCAAGCGTCAAAGTACATAATTAAATGCCTAACAAAGTTAGTTAAAAACTTGAAATTTGAAATTCGAGTGGGAGGTTTGGCTCAATGTAGGCATTGAACCAGAATGTAGACATTGAGGTGTCTGCGCAGACGTTGATCTGCCTGATACCCGAAAAATTAATCTAAGTTGCTTAAAATTTGTTTTAAAAAAGAGATAAAAAACTACCCTAGCTTCATTTTTATTCTTTTTATCCTTTTTCTAAATGTTTTTGTGATTTTTACTATAGGAAACAAAAATAAAGACTAAAATTAAAGTGTCTAAAGATACTGTGGAAATGTCAAATGCCAGCACATACATTGAAGTAGCTAGAACCAACAAAAAGGCGGGTCAATTTTTTGAATTCAAAACAAAAATGTTGATTACTGGTGGAAATGTTGAAATAGGCAGGAAGAAACATTGAAGGGTAGGTGGAAACATTGAAGCATCAACATGCGTGCTAAAATTACCAAAACACAAAATAATTAGGTTCTAGGGACGTGGGTCCCACTGGGCATGCCAAAATGAACTAAGGGAAAATATTTGCAAGGTTAGGAAGTTAATTCAAATTTAAATAAGCATAAAACATTCAAATAAAAGACATGAACACAACCTTTTATACCTTTGCAAAGGATCTCTCTCTTTCCTCCAATTAGACCTTTGATAAAGCCAAGAATGCACCCCTTCCTAGCTTGTTTGGATTGGTAATAGATGGAATAGGTGGGTTGCTCCCCAAATTACACAACAAATGATAATGGATATGGAGGGAGGATGAATGCTCAAGTGAAGGATAAGGATGCCATGGATGCTAAGTGATAATTTGCCTATAGTGGAGGTGCTTGGAGTATGATTCCTAAAGCTAAAAGGCCAGCATGAGATTGCACAAATTGGAGATGGAAAAAAAAAGGGGAGGAGACCCCAATTTATAGACTTGAGAGAGGAGAAATGGATGGTTTATATTGAATGGAAATGGAGGGTTAATATTGAATGAGATGGAGCACATGGATTGAGGAGACACTAACCTGACCAAGTGTGGAGACCAAGAGATTTGCCATGATGGTTGTTTTGTCTCCATAGTCCACAATGTACATGGGGAAGATATCTCAAGTACATTGGAAAGACAAGAAGGAATTTAAAATTCCTTGGCGGATGATTAAGAGATTTAAAAATTCTCAAATAATGAAATCAATGGGGAAAGGAGATGAGAAAAGGAATTTAAGATTCCTTGGGAAGATGAGATACATGGGAGAGTGTGAGATTTTGAATTCTTTGAAATGACTTAATTAGGTGCATTTAAGGTTGGGAGGTGAGGAGGGGACAAGTGGACTTAGCCATTTATGGCTATTGGTTGACTTGGTGGCTAATCATAGGGAATAGCCACTAGCAAATTATTAGGGGAGATGATTAGGTGGGATAATTAGAGATTAGAAGACAAGTGGAATTTGTAGGAGGATTTGACAAGAGGGGATAGAATGAGTGGAGGAATTAAAAATTAGGAAATAATGCTAAGCATAATTATGAGGGATTCTAGAAGAATTAATTAGGCTAATGAAGGATTGGAGGAAGTGCTTTGTAGGAATCACATGATTAAGTTAATTAATTGTCATTAATTAACTAAGAGGGGATTTTGGAAGAATTAATTAATTTTGATGGCTTTAGAAGAATGAAGGATAATCAATTTATTTAATAAATCAATTATTGGACTATAGTGATAGGATTAATTTAATTTAATTTAATTAATTGTGAGAAGAATAAAGTGTAACATAATTAAATTAATTAATTATGTAGATAGGATAAAAATTAATTAAATATTTAATTTAATTATTTTTGGATGTCTACAATACTGAAAAACATTTTTCATTGACAAGTAAGATTCAATAATTGATTGATAACAATACCATATCTGTGGCAGGTGTGAATGATAAAGGAAACAAATCTGTAGCTCCTCCTAATCAAAACATTTAGATTTTCACTTATCCTTTACCATCCCATTCCACTAATGTGATTGAGACTGGTCATCTTTCTTTCTCCCCCAATGATGTTGGCCTTGAATCTAACAATGTGGTGAACCTTTTAGACAAACAAGAAGCTCCTAAGGACTTGTGCATCACATTTGATCCTAGTGAGACCATTAAATCACCTAATAGCCCATTATACATAAGTGCAAAAATCAAAGGTATACCTGCTAGAGGAGTTCTTATTGATCCTTCTTGCATGGTTAATGTGATAACTGGAGAGTTTCTTTATACTTTGCAATTGCATCAAGTAATATATGATGATACGGATGTGGCAGTTAAATTTTTTGATGGATTCTCTTTTCCTGTTATTGGTTATATAACACTTTCTATTGATGTTGGCACTAAATGCTTAGATGTTCAATTTTATTTCATTACTACATCCAATCAATTTCATGTCAAGTTGGGGCATCCTTGGCTCTCTTCCATGAAAGAGATCACTTCTACTGTTCATAAGTGTTTGAAATTTCCTCATAATGGTGAAATCATAATTGTTAATCATAGCATGTATCAACCTATGATGAGGAATGGAGATGTTTGTCTTGATTACTTTTGGTTCGAACGATTCCAGCCTCTTCAACCTAGAAGTGATATATCAAAACTAGAAAAATAAAATAATTTTATCCTTTAGTAAACCTAGAAATCCAACACTTACCATTCCTCTTGATGATCATATACCCCTTCTTGAGGATAAGATTATTCTTCCTCATAAGGAAAGAAATAATCTTCTTCCTGAAGAGGCAACTATTCCTTCTCCTAAAGAGAAAAGTATCCTTTCTCCTAAGAAAAGAGATATTCTTCTTCCTAAGGAAAAATCTATTCCTTCTCCTATGGATGAGTCTACTCTTCCTCTCCAAGGTAGAAAAAATCTTCCTCCTAAACATCAATCTATTCCTTCTATGGTTTAACCTATCCCTCCTCCTCATGATGGACTCGGTCTCCTTCCTACACCTCCCATTCCTCCTTTATATGGTACAGTTCCTCCTCCTTCATCTTATAGAGAGAAGTGACCAACCTCTCCTATTGTTCAACCTAAAATACCTCAACCCATTCATCCTTCCCTAAAAGAAGAGATGAATCCTATTCCTAATTAATGCAAACCTCATCAACCTTCAACCAAAACTAGACGAAATCATTGTGTGAGAGAATGCCAATGGAGACATCGTGCTAGAGCTTGTGAAGTTGTTTCCCAAACCATTTCTTCTCCTAAAACACCAACTATTGATATGATTTCATTTTCTCCTACACAAGATGTTTAACCTAATTCTCCAAGATGTAAAATTCTTAAAACAAATGATGGCTCAAGTTCTATTCCTATTAGAGCTCCTATTCTTATAAATCTTGATGAAGAAATAGGTGAAAATATTGTTAATGATGAAAATGTTGATCCTAATATTTCTAATGATGAATATCAATATATTGATGTTGACAATGATTTATCTGCAAAATTTTCAAAAGCATTAATCCTTGCTCCTAGTAACGAACAAAGTGACTCGTCATTAGAGTATGGTCCTTGTTTGGCACTTGTGATAGCTCCGTATATTGTGCTCAATGTGCCTCCTCTTGCATGTTGTCCACCTTCCCTAAATAATGATCAACAAGATCAGGTGGAGGATGATGTGCTTGATTAACTTCATTAGCACCATAGATTCTCTCTCTCCTCTATTTCTTATTCATGACATTCTTCTATTTATTCCCCTATTCTTCTATTTGTTGTCCCTAGTGTTTTCTACTTGAGGAAAATGTAAAGTGTTGAGGTCTCTTTTGGTATCTTCCATGTTGACTCACAAGACACATGTGTTCCCTTCTTCCATGGTGGTTTCCTTTCTTTAGGGGATGAGGAAAATTCTATGCACATATATATACATGATATACATGAGTTATCATAAAAATCATACTAACTCCAAATTTAGTTATAACCACCTCATGTTTTGTGCTTTGTGTTCATTATCCTTTGATTTATCCTCTCTTGGGGCCTAAATTATTGTGATTACATGCTTGTATGTTTTGTGTGTATCCTACCTTAAAGCAATTGCTCCCAACAAGGCATGTCCAATCTCTTTAACATGGGGGCATACACTCTACTCATGATTCTCTCTCTTGATACTTAAAGTTAATTAGAGAACTATGTCTTTCCTTTGTAATTTTTGGTGCTTTTCTTTTCATGACTCATAGTAAGATAACCTTACTAGTTGTAGTCATGGTTCTCTCATTTTCTCTCATGATTTCCCTTTTACCTTATCATTGAAGTCGTAAGATCCTAAATTCCACTAGGGGCTTGGTGTATCTTGCCTCTTTGACATGGTGAAAGTCTTTCAATTTGAATTCCTTGTCCTTTACCATGAGTATTTGTGTAAGATCATACTCTTGCTAAATTGGGGGCTAAATGTCACATCCTAAAATTGCACCCCTTGCAATTTCCCACCACACTTGGGTCTTTGCCTTAGTGTTTGCACCCCTCAGCCTAATCGGAGACCTGATTATGCTCACAAATGTCAAAAACACCATTCAACTCAGTGATGCACCCAACTACCACCTTGATCCTGCCCCAAATTAGGGCAAGACGAAGGCATGGAACCCTATTCCCCCTTAATGGGGACCTATTCTTGGGCCCCTCCCCCTAACCTATCTCAAATTTGAAGTAGGAAAACCCCTCTATGTCGGCTCATGTCAAAAAATTTAATCAATTAATCCTATGAGAAAGTATATATGAGGGATTTCCACTCTCATTTGATAAGATCAAGAAATTTAATCAAGCATATGAGCATTCAAGAGATCAAGCATCCAAGCATTCAAGAGCAATTGAGCATTTTCAGTCTTCCTTCAATCTTTCGAGGAGCAATAGAGTCAATATTTCAAATATTGAAAAGGAGATCATCATTCTAATTCATGACATCATAATTGTATGTGGAAGTAAGAAAAACTTCACAAGGAGGTATATGCATTTCATTTTCAGTCAATTCAACATCCCCTCAAAGAGAAGGATTTCTGCTTTCAGTCATTTCAATTACATTATTTCAACCACTTGGTTAATTCTAAAACTGGGGTTTGACCTAAAGGCAAGCCCCTATTCCCAACACATTTCTCTTTCCTTCTCTTTGTAGGAAGTAGGTGTGCAGTTGTTCTTATCGAGTTAAGCTTAATTTGTAGAGATAGGAAAACCCTTTTCAATGCATGAAAAGTTCGGAGGACCGATAGGAGGGCGACTTGGTTCAGACACATGGTCCCTACAACTTTTGGTAGATTTTATAGAGTGGCTCCAAATCATCTCAAACTTCTTAGATCCAGGTACATGACAAAATCCTGAATATATAGCTCATTGTTTTCTCATATTTGTCTTCATTTCTAAAACTTAGTCTTAATTTAGCTAGTCAACTTACAAAAGAGGGTCAAAAACATTCCAAACAAAATCAATCTACTTAGTATTCAGCCCTTGTATCATTTAGGATTGGATCTAGTAGATTCATTCCCTCTTTTGAATGTAAAGTCCTCCAAGTGAAAATTGACTTAGTGATTTCCTCATTCTATGTGGTGAATTTGCTAAGCCCTGAATTTTCCACTTTACACATATTTTTCCCATGTAGCCTTCTACTTCAATCTTTGACTCTTCTTATCACTTTTCACAACTCTCATAGGGGTTCTATAGGAACCAATCTTATCGAAGGAGAGGTAGATGCAGACCTAGTTGTAACACCCCGCTATGAGGCCTAGAGGACTTAAACAAATAACTAAAAAAAATGCAAACAATTTTTTTTATAAAAGAATTAAACCATACAAGTGCAATGAGTATTATGATGATACAAGATAATGATAAAAATAAAATTTAATATCAAACAAGAGTCCTCAAGGCCCCACAACGATGTTACTCAAGGATAACAACAACCATACATACAAAGACATATGAAATCTCATAAATTATGATAGCACTATCTTACAAGGATCAAGATACATAATACATTACCAAGAGAATATATTTGTGATCATCAGTTACATCACAGGGTATCCATAAGGATATAATCTCCATGAGTACTTTAATGGAGTGGATAGAAAAATCTAGTACATAATGAAAGTCTTTAATCTTTCCATGAGCCATCACAAACATGAAGCAAGATGAACCAAAATCCAATGGGTGCAAAAAGCACTCCACCCAGCCATGTGGTACCATCAGGACCACCCCCATGCTAGCAGGTATTAGCCAGACCCCAGAGACGAAAGGAAGTACAAGATGATACAAATGACTCACACAAGGCTCACAAGACTACAATCACATGAGACCCACAAGGCTATAATAACAAGAACTCAAAGTAAAACAACCAATTTCTAGAGGCCCAAGCAATCCACACAAGAACAAAACCAAGAGGAACCACTAGGTATGTGATAGGGAAGAGTGTCATCACTAGGTTGTCATGAGTTACCCTGATGAGTCTTCACTAGGTCTCGACCCCCTTCCTGGGTTACCCTGGTGACCTCTCCTGACCCCCAGCCCCCATACAAACATTAGTGGACCACACCAACCTTTCAAAAGGACAAGATTGGTGGAAGCCATTTCATGTCATTATCTACTTACCTCAACCCTAAACAAGCACTCAAACATAAGAGAGGAAATAATTTAATATTTATTAATGTGAGTTAACTACCCTCCCAAATTTATTATTCTAAATTATCACTTGTTTACAAAACTCTCATTGAGTTACCCAGATGACCACTTTGGGTCCTGGCCCCCAATGAAAGCCACTCCCCTTTAACTTGCACCTAGGAGTAAAAATTCAACACAAGGTCTATGACACCCGAAAACAACAAGAGTCTAGACCCCTCTACCATAGCAAGGTTGGCTGACTTGCTAGAACAAGATTACACACAAGAAGGCACATTACAACCAAAGAAATATTGACCAACACCAAACTCATGCGGGACACCAACCTCATTACAAATAATGACGATGAGAAACTATACACATTTAGGAATACCAACATTGTCCTAGCCTCTAGAACCTAAAAGCATTTAATAACATAATTGGGTATACCACAAAAGGAACAAGAATCAAAGCAATCACAGGGTCTCAAATGTCAAACATAAAAAAATCCAATCTTAAATAAAATACCAAGAGAATATAATCTCATCGATGCAACAATTAATTCAAGTTAACATTAATTTCAATAACCCAAAATTTAAACCTTTATAACTCATTTTATTCCTAATAATTTGAATAATGAATCTGACATTTTATTATACAAAACATTCAAGATAACGTAATTCATTCCTACAATTTTGTTATCATTATATTTGGTCAACAAGAAATTAAATAAAGATTAGCCAAGTTCATATGAAAACATGTATATAATCCTAAACCAATCGTAACCACATGATTGATTAATTAAATGAAATAACATATGGATAAATCTAAATACCTTTACTCTTCTCACAAATATAACCAATTTCCAAATATAGCTATATTTAGCAATATTCATATATTTATTCGCAAATATAACTCTATACTCAAATCTAATCTAAATATACCTAATTTAATCCTTAATAATCTACCGTTATCAAACCTAGCTATATTTATCCTGAAATAACTATTTTGCCGTGTCATGCAGGGGGGAAATACCATCATGGACCCCCCCAGTGGTGGAGGAGATCCTACCATCATGGGTAGCCCACGATGGGTGGGCTCCCCACCACCGTGGGTGCCACAGTGGGTGGGGGTTCCCACCTCTATGGGTGCCCATGGTGGGTGGGAAATACCCCACCACTATGGGTGCCCACAGCACCCCAAACAATTAGAAACAGGACAGCGAAATATACAAAAACTTAAACCACAGATAAAATATTTACGTATAAATACAAATATATATGTATATATATTATATATATATGAATATATATACATATATATATACATATATATATATGTATATATATACACATATATATATACATATATATATATATGTATATATATACACATATATATATACATATATATATATATGTATATATATACACATATATATATACATATATATATATACACACATATATACATACATATATACATATATATATATACATATATGTATATATATATATGTATATATATATACATATTTATATATAAATATATGTATATATATATTCGGGTTCATGATTTCAAATGCGCAAATTCACTATTAAATTTCATCTAACCCCCAAATTTTTAAGAAATTTTCTTTTAAATGAAGATCATGCAATAATTACAAAATAAGATCACAAATTGAATTTTTCCCAGAAATCAAAATAAACCTAGAGTTATCAATTGGAAATCCATAAACCACCAATGATAAATAAAAATAATTCCAGATTTCTTTCAAAAAATTTCAATGAAATGCTCAAGAGAAAAAGAGATCAAATTTCCTACCTTCAAACACTATTCCGGAAACAACACAGAGATGAAACAAAAGTTCCAAAATGAAATCCACAACTTCGTCAAATAAATCCAACAAGGTCCAGAAAGCTCCAAGAAAGAAAACTTCCAAATCTTTTCCATGTATCCTCTTATGAATTTTTCCACAATTTCCTCCTTTCAAACTAGATTTTCCCAATTCTTTTCAAAACCCTATTTTCAGAATATTCATGCACACATAGTAAACTTCACAACAAGAGCCTCTCCCATTTTCTTTCAAAAAGAAGATTATAATAATTTCCCCAAAATGTAACTCCCCAATGCATGCGAGAACTTTTAATTAATTTTGCTCATTAATTACTTTTGTAACTCCCCCTCATGCAAATATAAATTGAAAATAATTTAATTGAAATTATTTTTTAATAGATTATTTTATGAGCACAAATAAAATGCCAGATAAAGATTTAACTCCCTTAAAATAATAATTTTCAAAATAGTTAAATAATTTAAACCTTCTAGTTCCACAAACTAAATTAATATATTAGTGCAACAATTTTCAATTTTATTAATTAATTAATCCTTAATATTTAATCACTTTTAAAATATTAATATTAATACTTCCTTGCTAATAAAACATTAAACTAAACACAAGGGTAAGGGACTAAGACTAACAACATGAAATACCAACAGGGCCAACACTAACATGATCGGCAACAATGAACAAGAGATAACAACAACCAATGAGGATACCTAACAGAAGACTCGTTCCATAGGAATGATGTTTATGCCTAGGGTTTGATTGATAATCCAATTTCCACCTTACCATTGGGTTGTAGAGCACACTCAGACATGAAGATTTAGGTGGAGTTGATGATCAATACCTACAGTTGCATAAACAAATTGTCGAACATGTACATATAAACCATATACTACATACTGTGAAAAGGGAATAGAAGTGACATAGCTTGCCCATAAAGAGCAGTGCGACACTTTTCCCTTTCACCCAATCATATCAAAGATAAAACACAGAGTATGTCAGAACAAATAAACATCAATAAGTACACTGATTAAATCCTAACATCACATATATAGTCCATCTCAATATACATGTAACTATCAGAACATAAATAACAACATATAATTGCATCAACATGTAATTCATCGATCCATAAAGAATACACCATAGATAACCACATAAACTGCAGCAAAGGTCATCCAAGGTCAAACTGGGTTAATTCGAGTCTGATCAAGGGAGAGGAATTACACTAGTTCTTCTCTAAGATTGCTTACCAAATGCCTCAGACACTACGGGCAGATTAATCTTCTTGTACAAATTTTCAGTTGTCTTTTCATTTGTTTTCCAAATTTCTTCTAAATCGTCTATTTTAAAATCTCAACAATTGTCCTAAATCTTTCTTCATTTGGATCTACTAGCAATTGCAACAATGTCTTACTGTTCTTCTCAACATACTCCTCAAAGATTTCATATGGTAGCTCTAATAGCCAAGTAGTCCTTGGCTCAACAACTTCAATATTACAATGGTCCTTGTTGACCATAAATGTGACTTCATTTTTGTATTTCCAAACCAATCCACTAGGGATTCTTTTTCTCTTTCATGCATCTTATCCTGAAAAGTATTGAACCAACCAGAATATGTAGTGTTGTATGCCTTTATATCCTTATCAAAACTTATAATGTGTTGTTTTATTTGTACTACTATAGGATTGAACTTGTTCCGCACTTTACTCTTAACTCCCAAGAGCTCATTCATAAACATAAATGCTAAACAAATTATCAGTGATCCATATCTAAATGGATACTTGGTGTTGTTTGTCCTTTCCAAATTGTCCAAAATTTCTTGTCTCAGAAGCTCATAGAGATCAAATTTTTCTCCTTCAACCACCATTTGATAAATTCAGTGTCTTGTGGTGGCAATGGTGGAACCCTCACAGTTTTGATAGTACATCTTGTATACCAAACCCTTGGTCACATAGCAGACACTTGGATCAATGATATCCCCCATAGTCAAATCCCTTTTGTTAGACCTCACATCGGTAAGTTGAGACACCATATCAATATTCACCAATATAGAATAGGAAGAGTGTCATAGGTACACAACCCTATCAAATCCCTAATAGCATCCTTCATGATCTTATGCGGGAAATATAGAAACATAACATCTCCATGAATTCATCTCATGATGATCTGAAACCATGCATGCTCATGGTTCAAATCAGGAACTCTTTCCAAATCTTCAACCCCATCTTTGGAATATGCTTGTACTACTGCTTGAAGGTCGTCAAGACATCTTCCATCATATTTGTCCATAAAGTTGGCAACTGACACTCAATTGGTTGTTACACTATGTTGTCATTGATGGCAACATGATATTTTGTTCTAGCTTCATGTTTTGGTTCAGCTATGTATCGACAAGCACTTCACAGACACTACACCAGCACATAGAAGGATTTCTTTTGTTACCAACAATGCAGGTCGACATGGTTTAGAATAAGGTAATTTGTATTGGAGGCCAACATCTCTTGGATCTGACATTAGCAATTGTAATTTGATATTCATGTATTTATGTTATCTAGCTGACATGTAATTTGATATTGTAATAATCTTTGTAAGCCGACATAAGGCATGATAAGCTGTATAGGGTATATAGGTCAGTTGGATTAGATCATTTTTAATATAGGAGATTATGGACATGTGGATGTGATATGATGCGAAATATATCAGAGAGATCATGTATGTGAGGATATTTATGCAAGGGTTATTCCAATAAAGGGTTTAGGGTTTTAGACCGGAGTAGACAGATCTTAAACCGAAACTGTATTCTGGCATAGAAGATGCCATCTTTTGTAGTTCAACACTTCTCCGGATTGTAGTCTAGATTTATATGTAGTCAATGAGGCTCCTTTTGTGATTGAGCAGTGTGCTCTAGGCTGTAAGCCTTCCTGCAAGTGTAGGCCACTTATATTTTATAATATCTCTTCATATGGCCAGTGGATTGATGTTGTGGGTCACAAATCCCATCGTGGTTTTTCCTCTTTGAGGTTTTCCATATATAATTTTGTGTTATGGTTCTCATTTATGTGATTGGCTTATTAGTTGCTTTACTTCTTTCAATTATATATGTACCGGTATACCGATTGGTGTGTGCATGTTTTAATAAGGTTAAAATTGGATTTCTTGGTATAACTCTAATTCACACCCCCCCCCCCTCTCAGTGTTATTGGATTCCAACAATTGGTATCAGAGCCTCATGCCTCAAAGGAATTTTAACACCTTGAAGAAGATCCAAAATCCAGAATCCACGGACATGGGCTTGGAGAAGCAACTTGAGATGACACTTGAAGATTATGATGTTGAAAGGTTGAAGAACTTGAAGCTACAAGATGAATTGAATTATGTTAAGGAATTCATTCTTGTCCTACAGGAGAAGCTATCATCTATTCAAGCTAGGAGGAAGGAACTTTTGCAAAATTAGGATGATGAAGAGAAAAATGCACTTAAGGAACAATGTCATAAATTGAGTCAGGAGAACATGGTTATGAGAAATGAAATGCAAGCTATAACTATGAAAATGTCTAAAGAGATTGAGGACCGGAAGAAAAAGGAAGAAAATCTTGTTGTATTCCTAAAGAACAAGTTTAAAGAATGTGGTAGATTGGTTCATGAGAATGATATGTTGAGAGTTGATTTAGTACAATCCCAAAGTAATGAACAAGAGATTGAGAGACACATGATAATTCTACGAGAAGATCTAACTACTGCAAGTGACTATAAAGAAAAATTCAATATTAGTTCAGCACAGCTAGATGAGTTGTTGAAGAGACAAAGGCATATTGGAGATTCCAGTGGACTTGGATTTGAGCAAAGACAAAGTTTTGGTACCACTAATGAAGATCAAAACCATAAGGCACCAGTAAGGCAATTTAATGCTTATAAGTTTAATGGTAGATATTTTGTTTGCAATAAATCTGGTCACATGGCTAGGCTATGTAGAAACAGAGCAAATCAGAACCCTGATTCTGCTCCCGGTAAATGTTTTAAATGTAATAAGTATGGTAATAAGACAAAAGATTGCAGAATGAATGTTAAATGCTATGCATGTGGAAAGTTTGGACATATGGCTAATCAGTGCAGGTCAAGCAATTTCATCGATTTTAGCAAAGCAATTCAAAAGAACAATGTTACATGTTATGCATGTAATGAGACTGGACATATTGCTAAATTTTGTAGAAGCAGAAATCTGTCGGTTGGTAATGGAGGATCAAATGAGAAAGGGAAAGAGAAGGTTAGTGAAATCTGGCAAGATCGTATTCAGAGATGGGTCAGGAAGACTGAAGAAAAAATAGTAGATGATAATGCACTAGTTACTTATCTGGCAGAGGACGTTGCTCCTACACTGACAGGTAGCTCATCCGGTAACTAAGGCAGATGCCTTAGGGGTAGGCAAAATTCATGAAGATATTGCATATACCTTGGGAAGAGGTTCTAGAAGATGTTCCAAACATTGGAAATGATTATTCAACATGGAGATGTTTAATTCGAGATCTGATATCTTTCATCGGAAGTCATTGATGTCAATGGAAGACTAGGTTTTTTCTTGAGGATAAAAGGTCGAATTCACTTCATTATTGATCACCTTGCATTCAGAGTGATTTCAGTGTGATTAAGAATGATTTAGAGATATCAAAGGTGATTCAAAACGACTAGATATCTTCTTGAGTGATTTCACGGAAGACTAGAAGAATTTGTTAAGGTTTTCACCGGAAGCGATCATCGGGTATTTATCCTTAAACATAGAAGCGGGATCATCATCTATTCCAATCTTTGTTACAAATTTGACTGTTGTAGAGGTCAAGGACCATCCCAGGCCAATTTTCAAGTGGTATCCGCATGTGGCTACCCTAGAAAATTCAGTTGGAGCATTTTTTGCATGTTTCGGAGGGAGTTGTTTATGTCGAAGATGTTAGGGCATACATACATTGTCACATTGAGGATGTGGGGATATCTATAATAAAGGGCATGTACATGAGCAAGATAATGGGAGAATCTAGAAAGATCAAACCGACATACAAGCACATTGAAGACTTAGGGTTTACCTGTATTTTGGACATCCCAGAATTTGAAGATGAAATAATTATGTATGTTTTGAGCAGAGTACATGGAGAATTTATCTCGTTAGATAGACCTTACAATATCACCAAGGAATCCATCAGGGAAATCATTGGTTTACCACAGGTTGGGCAATGTCCAGATAAGAAGGTTTCGAATGATTATGTCAATAAAATCACCAGTGTGACATCTGACAGGCGATCTATGAGAATAAGCACTATTACCGACATGGACATCAGATTCAGTAGCATGATCATCGGGTATAAGGTAACTCAGTCAAACCGACTGAATTATGTTTCTAGTTCGTGCATTTTCATAGCTTACAAAATGACGAGAGAAAATGAGAAATTGGATCTATGTGGTTGGATGTTAGATGAGTTATTAATAAACCTAGGAAAGATTAAAGGTGAAAAGAAAAGAACTTTCCAGTATGGCAACTTAATTGTCTACTTAATGTTATTTTTCATGAATGACACTCCCAGTTTTGGGAAGAGGCAAAGGGCATTTGATATCTCGGTAGGGAAACAATTGAAATAGTCAATTGCTACTTTAGGAAGTCAGAGAGATGAAAAAGTATGGGGATATTTTAAGGGATTCCTAAAGTCTATGAAATATAGGGAAAGGGTTCCTAAGAATATTGTTGAAAAATAATCAACCGACATATGCTTCATGGTGAAGAAGGATGAAACACTTATGGAAGTGGTTAAGCCCCGAAAGATTTGGATTGAAGAAATTGGCTATGAAGTTGATGCATAGATCTTTGATGCTTATGCAAAAATGTTGACTGATGCACCTATTGATGAAGCACCTTGTGGTACTGAAAAATAGAGAACACAAGAGGTTAAAACAGAGTTCAACCAAAATAAAAGAGAGAAACGGGAAGGAAAAGAAAGAAAATTTGTTGAGAAGGTCTCACAGGACATTAAAGCATTAATTGATGTTGTCTCGGAGAAAGGCAGGAAGAGGAAGAATCTAGAAGTACACATTGAGCCTGTTACAACAGATTTTGAATCTGAGAATGACACACCCTTGGCTTTCAAGAGGGTTGTAAGGAAGAAAATAGAGAAAACAAAGGTAGAAGCTAAAAAGCAACTGGTTAGGAAGGTTACATTCAAAATACTGGCACATAAGCAAGCACCAAAGGTAACACCTTCAACTCCATCTGGTACTACAAGAAGGAATAAGAATCACATCGATCTAGCAATTCAATTTGGTAATGTAACTATCATTCCACCAAAACTTGTGCAAAATTAGTTGATGAAATAACTAAGGATGGCATGTTAAAGAATGTACAGTTTTATTATGAACATTTAGGGGATGATGAACAAAGAGAGGTAGAGGAAGCAATATTATTATATTTGGATATTTATAAGAAATCCTTAATAGAAATTGAAAACCAAATACCGGCATAATTATATAATATGTTAGATGCTAGAATATTGTCAAAAATGCAAGAAGACAAGCATATTAAAATTCAAAAGTTGTTATCTGTTTGTGTTACTATTGTTCCAGAGGAAATGGAAAGGACACTTAAGGTGGCAGATAGAAAAGTCTTTAATAGCAAGCATAGAATAACCAATCTGATGCTAGGAAGGGTAAATGAGATAATAAAGGAGACTCAAAAGGCATGGGTTAAGTTCTTTGAAGAGAAAAGAGGTTTCTTTACTTCACTAGAATCAAAGAAGGATACTACAAACACCCCGGTTGAAGGAAAAGGAAAAGGTATTATGGGTACTTCACCCTCAATTTTGAAGAACATTAAGATAGTGGAAATCAAGCCCCTGGTAGATACAAATGTAAAGACAGATGTTGAGACACCGGAAAATATAGAGAGTGAAAAGGTTGATGATGTATAGGATACTAATATTGAGGATAAAAGTCCTTCGGATACAAATGTACAGGTTGAGGTTACAGTTCCTATAGAGGAACCGATAGTTATAGAGACTGCACTAAGTGGCGAAGCCACTAGTACAAGTGAGGAAGCTATAAAGGATAAATCATCAGAGGAGAAGAAAGGGGAATTCAGCAGGGAACCGGTAGTAGGTCCATCATTTTTGTCAATTGACACCTCACAGGTTGAAAAACATAACTGAGATGAGTCCTACTGAACTCATGATGATGACAACACATAAATTAATGAAGGAGAGATCTATAGATAAAGGGATTATTGATCAGTCAATCACTATTTTACACAAACTAGTCTCAAATTGCAAAATTGACAATGAAGCAAGCCCATCTGGAAATCTTAAGACAATTATTGAGCATATTTCAAAGTATTTTCAATCATTGTAGCAGATTTGAAACCAGAAAGCACTAGAGAGGTTCACTCAAGCTAAAAGAGTTGCATTTGATCAGGTGATTGAATCTGAGAAGAAAAAGATTGATAAAATGCTGAAATTGATAGATAATTCTTTGAAGTAGTGTACAAATATTTATAGGGTATGTTGTAACACAAATATACTTACATTTAATGTGGATAAGAAGATAAAGGAATTTCAAGAGAAAATTGAAAATATAGCTAATTCTTTTGATGGATTGACTTCATTGACTACATCCATTGATGGTCAAATTTGAATTTTGGAAGCCCAAATTTTTGTTCTTGAGAAGGAAAAAGACAAAATCATAAGAAGAGCTAGAAGTCTGAGAGGCTTGGTGATTCCCCGGTTGGATTCACTTAGTGTACATAAGAAGGAATGTATGGATATGGTTGGAAAGACCACACTGGCAGAGATAAGTGAGAAAGAGTCATTTGCACATATATTAAATGGACTTGTATATATTTTTGGCACTTTCAAAACTGGTTGGGATACTTATCTTGAGCTATTGGAGAAGGCTTATCCAGAAATTTTGAAATTTTTTAAGCTCCGGTAAGCTACTTTTGGGATATTCATTGTACAGTTTTGGATCTTTGATATCTTTTATTATTTTTTATGGCATTGATTTCAAAGGGGGAGTGATATAGATGTTTAAGAAAAAAAAAAAGGATTTTTATATATTAGGGGGAGTATGGAGTATTTTGCATTGATGAATATTCATCTTAGGGGGAGCAGGGAGGATGAAACCGACAGATGAAACCTTGACCATTTTTCACATGAGTGTTGCGATCAATGCCAAAGGGGGAGATTGTTGGCAATTGACACTCAATTGGTTGGTTTCACTATGTTGTCATTGATGGCAACATGACATTTTATTTCGGCTTCATGTTTTGGTTCAGTTGTGTACTAGCAGGCACTTCACAAACACTACACTGACACCGGCGAATAGAAGGATTTCTTTTGTTACCAGCAATGCAGGCTGACATGGTTTAGAATAAGGTTATCGGTATTGGAGGCCGACATCTCTTCGATCCAGCATAGGCAATTGTTTTTTATATTCATGTATTTATTTTATCTAGCCGACATGTAATTTGATATTGTAATAATCTTTGTAAGCCAACATAAGGCATGATAAGTTGTATAGGGTATATAGGTCAGCTGGATTAGATCGTTTTTGATATAGGAGATTATGGATATGTGGATATGATATGATGCAAAATATATCAAAGAGATCATGTATGTGAGGATATTTATGTAAGGGTTATTCTGGTAAAGGGTTTAGGGTTTTAGATCGGAACAGACAGAGCTTAAATCAGAACTGTATTCTAGCATAGAAGATGCTATCTTTTGTAGTTCAACACTTCTCCAAGTTGTAGTCTAGATTTATATGTAGTCAATGAGGATCCTTTTGTGATTGAGCAGTGTTCTCTAGGTTTTAAGCCTTCTTGAAAGTGTAGGCCCCTTATATTTTGTAATATCTCTTCATATGGCCAATGGATTGGTATTGTGGGTCACAAATCCCACTGTGGTTTTCCCTCTTTGAGGTTTTCCATGTATAATTTTGTGTGTTATGGTTCTCATTTATGTGATTGGCTTATTAGTTGCTTTACTTCTTTCAATTCTGTATGTACCAGTATACCGGTTGGTGTGTGCAAGTTTTAATAAGGTTAAAATTGGACTTCCCTATATAACACTGATTCACCCCCACCTCTTAGTGTTATTGGATTCCAACACATAGATCATTGAACTTCACATGACTACTTTTAGTTATGGGCACATGAATATAATCCCTAACATCCTCTGTATACACTACATCCAAAAACACCTTAAAAAATGATCCTTCCTTATCTTTCTCCGTTTCCACAAATGGGTAAGGCTTGAATTGGAGTTGTGTCTTTAAGGACAAGTAAACAACAATGGAGTAGTCATTGAATCAACAAGAAAAATTGATAACACAAAATTTGTGAAATACCTTGATTTCACTATCGCTAGGGTTTGCATAAGAAATATTATTTTTCACAAAATGGCTCTCAAATTTGTAAGATCACAAGTGGCCAAAATGAATTCAAAAACTCAATTTATCTAATACCTTCAACCACTTAGGTTTTGCATTGAATACACTTAACCGTTAGACACCAAAAAAATACTACTCTGTATTGAACCCCAAATACTTCTACATATCACTGAAAAAACTTGGAAAGCTCCAAAAAATCATTCATAGCATTGGTCATGCCAAAACCAATCCAACATCCAAACCATAAAGGGGTTCTTAAGGTCTTCAATCGAATCTTCCTCTCAAATAATGCATCTTGTCTAGCTTCCAAAGGAAGCATCTGCACAACCAGAAGGTACAAACCTATCCACTGTCTAGTCATTCTCATCAGATTTATTCACTCACGTGTTATGCATCTTTCCCTTTATATCATTGATATCAATCTTCTTTTTGGAGTAGAGGTCTTCTCATTCTTTCCTCTACATAACCTATCAATGTGTCCTAGTTTTCTGCAATTATAACAAGTGGGACCTTATTTTGGACCACTTGCATTCCTTCTGATATGAGATTTGCAGTCAATAGCCTTGTGCCCATATTTGATGTATGCATAATAATATCCATTGAAAGACTGAATATTTCTACCATAGTCTGTATTCGCATATCAATTCCACATCATTCTACTATATTCATTTTCCTTATGTCCAAACTTATTGCAAGCATAGAATTATCCATTAAATGATTGAGATTGGACCTAACTTCTACATTCACTATCTCTATGTCTAAACTTATTTCATATAAAATATTTACCATTGAAAGATGGAGAATACCTAATTTTAGCAAGAGGAGGCTTTATGAAGATCTTCTTGTTTTGGACATGAATGAAACCTTTTCTATATTCATTAGTCTTTTTGGATTCATCATTGACCTTTTTCTTTCCTTTGTCATTCTTTCTTGGAGTTTTCAAACTTTCTCCTTTGTCAAAACCAAGATGACCTTTATCCTTAGATGGTTTATGAGTTCTAAACATCTCATAAAGAATATCACTGCCACCTTTGGGCTTCAGGTTCTTATCAATTTGTTATTTTACTCTTTCAATTCTTTCCTTGACATGACCATTTCTTCTTCAATCTTAATGCACTCTCTAGATTTTTTATGTAGCTTTGTTTCAAGATCATCAATGGTCTTCTTTCCTTCATCAATTGGTCATTTTAGATGGACAATGTGTTCTTCTACCTTGTTGATTTTTTTTTATAATCTTCAAGATTAGATAGAGATAGTATTAATTTTCCTTTAAGATCTACAACCACATCAATATCCTAGTCATGCGATTCCATAGAATCCAAATCTTCAAATTCAAACTGTAAAGCGGAAAATCACGATCGAACCCTAGTTGCTCTCCCCTCTTCCAACTCCAAGGAGAGAGAAGGGAGATTCACTCTAGGGTTGATGGTTTTCACTTAGGGGAGAGACTTTACATTCAAAAGAGGGATTGGAACCCACAAGATCCAATCCCACGCAATGCAAGATTGGATGCTAAATGAGTTTCAAGGGTTATGACAGCAAGGCTACCCTCTTTTGTAAAGAATGTGCATAGAAGAATTAAGCTAGGAATGCATAGAAAGTGAGAAAGATTCGCTTATAAACTGAGATAGGAATACAGTATGAAGCTACGGACCTGGAATTAGTAGTAAAATGTCTATACGGCGCTGTCCTGCAAATTTGAGCGAAAGTTGTCGGGACGATGGCGCCCGAGCACCACGGTCCTCCGAAAAATCCGCGAAACGAAGGGGGATCTGTTCGTCTCTGCACAAGGATTCCAGATCTTCAATTTCAGATGCATACCTGCAACCTACACACAGAAAAGTGAAGACGATTGGGGGGTTAGGGATTAGGGGTTTGCCTTTAGGTCAAACCCCAGTTTTGGAATTAACCAAGAAATGAGTAATGCTATAAATGTAAATGTCTGTAATGTAAAACAAGTACTAATACCTTGTTGTAAGGATGTTTGTATCCTTATGTGTGAAGGTATAGATGTTGTATGTTGTATGTTGTATTAGTATGTAGTAAGTGATCTCCTCTTCAATGGTTGAATCCTTGTCTTGAATGCAACACTTGGCCTTGAATGGAGACTTGAAATGATCAATTGCTTGAAGGAATGCTTGAATGCTTGAGTATAGTTTCCACGCTTTTTCCGTCATGTATGTCTCTCTCCATCTCTCCAAATGAGAGAGGAAAATGTAGTTTATATACTTGTCATTTAGGGCTGATAGACTGATTCTCCCGACCTTAGGCCGACCAGGAAAGATAATTTTCCAATTTGCAAACATAAAGACCCGAAGTCCAAAAGAGACCGGGCCCAAAATAGGACCCAGGGACCAGGGCGCTGGGCGCCATGGTCCTAGAGGACCAGGGCACTGGGCGCCCTGGTCCTGAAGGACCAAGGTGCTGGGCGCTCTGGTCCCACCTCCCGGGACAGCAGGGTGCAAAGGAGGTTCAGGCCAGGGTGCAAGAAAATGCAGTTTTCAGTGTCATAATCAGGTTTCGGGGTCTCCATTCAGGTTGCGTGTTGCGTCACCATCGTGAAGACTGAAATGCGGTCGAAATTGCAAGTGTCGCAATTTTAGGATGCTACATTTAGCCCCCACTTTAGTAGGAGTATAAGCGTATGCCAATACTTCCGGTAAAGTACAAGGAAACAACATTGAAAAACTTTCACCACGTCAAGGAGGCAAGATACACCAAGCCCCCAGTGGACTAAGGATCTTATGACTTCGATTGACAAGGTAAAAGGGAAGATCACGAGGGAGAACCATGACTGTCAATAGCAAGGTTCCCTCACTATGAGTCATGCAAGAAAGATATCAAAAATTTTCAAGGCAAAGCTAAATTTGTCAAGAAATTTTCAAGTATCTTGAAAAGATATGAACGGGATGTATGCCCCCCTATGTTAAAGTGATCGCACATGCCTCACCGGGGGTGATTGCTTTAAGGTAGTGATACATATAAGAAATGAGAAAGGAGCACGTTATCGCAAGGATTTAGCCCCCAAGTGTGAGATAAGCCCAAGGATAATAGACACAAAACACAAAGCACGAGGTGACTTCACTTTTCTCGGGGTCAGTATGCTGTATGATAATTCATGTATATATATCATATGTATGTATGCATAATTGTTCTTCATTCCCCAATCAAGAAAGGTCACCTAGAAGAAGGGAACACATGTGTCTTTTGAGTCAACATGAGAGAGATCGAGAGATCTCAATGCTTTGCATCGTCCTCAAGTAGACAACACTAAGGACAACAAATAGAAGAATGAGAATAACATATAGAAGAAGTAACACAAGAGAGGAGGAGAGAATCTGCTATGCTAATGTAACTAGTCTAGCACGTCATCTACCCCCCGATCTTGCTGATCAATGTTTCGAGAAGGCAGGGAACATGCTAGAGGAGGAACATTCAACACAGCAGATGGAGCTATCACAAGATCCAAACAAGGGCTATGTTCATGTTCCAAGCCACATTGTTCTTGTCTAGGAGCTAGGATAAGTGCTTTAGAAAATTCATTAGATAAATGGTTATCAATATCAACAAGTTCATATTCACTATCAGAAGCAAGAGGAGAAGTAGCATTCTCATCATGAATAACATTTTCATCTATATCATCATCAAGATTTATAGAAATAGGATCTTTAACTCACACAGGATCAAGACCATCATGCATCTTATGTTTAGGAGATTTCGGCTCAATCGTCGGCTGAGGAGAAAATGGAACAATGCTTGTTGAAGGTGTTTTTGGAGATTGCAAAGTTTGAGAAGCAGCTGCTTGAGCTCTAAGATGATGCTTTCGTTGGCGTTCACGTGCAGAATGATTTCGTCTAGTCTTAGTAGGAAGTTGAGAAGATTGAGGAGGAGGAATGTTTTCATCCTTATCACTTGGGTGTTTAGGTTGTGGTCTCTTAGGCTGGATAATAGGAGAAGAAGAAGGTCTCTTCTCTCAATAAAAAGAAGGAGGAGGGACTACTCCATATAAGGGATGAATATTTGGTTTAGGAAGGAGACCAAGTCCATCATGACGAGGAGGTATAGGTCTACTTTTAGGAAGTTTATTAGATATAGACATAGTCACATCCATAGGGATGGGTTGGGAATCTTCTTGAGGAAAGACATTAGTTTTATCTTTCAAAGGAAGAACTTCCTTCTCAAGAATGATAGGAATGTCAAGTTTGGGTGTTCTAGGTTCACTTAGAGATAGGATCATATCTTTTTTCCACTTTTGATAAGATTTGAAAAGATGATCACTTCACGGAGGAAGAGATTGGAATTGTTTAGGCCAAAAGTAATCAAGAGGAATGCTAGAAGTTCGTTCAGCTGGTTTAAAGAGACTATGATTGACAGTAACAACTTCACCATTATGGGGAAATTTCAAACACTTGTGAATAGGAGAAGCAATAGCTTTCATGGAAGATAGCCAAGGATAGCCAAGCTTCACATGAAATTGTTCGGAAGATGGAATAATAGCAAAGTTCACATCAAGGGATTTGTTATGGACCTCAATAGGCAATGTAATAGAACCAATTGCAGGAGAAGCAAATGCATCAAATAGTTTCACAATCACATCTGTTTTGTCATATATCACTTGATTCAATTGCAAAGTAAAAAGAAATTCTTCAGTAATAACATTAACCATGCACAAAGGATCAATAAGCACTCCACGGCAAGGTGTATTCTTGACTTTTGCAACTATGTATAAAGGACCATCAGGTGCCCTAATGGTTTCACTGGAATCAAATGTGATGGAAGGTTCTTTAGGGTTTTCTTGCTGCTCTACAAAGTTAATCACATTTGGAGTCATAGACACAAGACCATCAGATGAAAGAGAGGAATCATTAGTCTTAATCGCATTAGAGGTATGAGAAGGTAATGGATCAGTGAAAATCTGAAGATTTTGATTAGGAGGAGCTACAGATGTATTGCCTTTATCATTCACTCCAGAAATAGAAATAGTATTATTATCAATCAAATCTTGAATTTTACCCTTTAAAGAAAAACATTTTTCAGTATCATGCCCAGGCTGACGATGGAATTGACAAAAAGATTTGTTATCAAAATAAGGTGAAGTAATCTTTGCAGGATCAATTTGTCTTATAGGAGGAAGAGTAAGCACATTTTATTCCAATAACTTATTCATAATACTATGCAATGATTCATTCAAAGGAGTATACTTTCTTTCTTTCTTGAAAAATTTAGAAATAGGAGGCACACCTGATGCTGCATTCACATTGTTTTTGATGATGTTTTCATTGAATTTGATGGAATCTCTGTTCGGTTTAAACTTCCCAAATGGTTGTTGACTGCTATCACCCTTATCACTCGGAGCCATAGGATGTGATTGTTCCATTTGACTCACAGTCAGTTGATAATTGTGAAGAGTTGCACACAACTGTTGGAAAGAAGTAAACTCAGAAAACAGAAGTTTGTCTCGAATATCTTTTTGTAAATTAGAAATAAAGATTCTTTGAATATCATTGTCAGGCACTGGAAAAGAAATTTGAGCATACAAATGCTTATATCTACCAATGAAATCAGTCACTTTTTCTTTAACACCTTGTTTACAATGCATTAAATCAATCAAAGTAACTTTAGGACTTATATTGTTTTAAAATTGTTGAATGAAAGCATTTGCAAGTTGTTCGAAAGAAGTAATAGAATAGGAAGGCAATGAGCAATACCATTGTAGGGCTTTGTCTCTTAATGTTCTAGTGAACAGTTTTGCAAGCAACCTTTGGTCATAAGCAAAATCAGTACAGATTGTTTGAAAAGTCTTAACATGTGTTAGAGGATGACCTTTACCATTATAAAGCTCCAAATGCGGAATTTCAACATGTTTAGGAGGGATAGCTCGAACAATGTCAAGAGAAAGTGGGCTCGCAACATCAAATGTGGGCACACTAAACTTAGATTGATTCATAGAAGCAATTTGTTGCTGTAAAGAAGAAACAGTTTGTGCAAGATTGTTAATGGTCGCTTCAGTCGAAGAGTTCATATTAGACGTGTTAGATTGTGATGGAGGTGTTATGTTATTGAAAGAAGGTAAAGAGTAAGGTGGTGGGACTCTATGATAATTAATCATAGGAGATGATTGGAAAAGGGGAACACTACAAGGAGGAATGGAATGGTTAAATGAATTGCCCCCTTGCATCATGTTCATTTGTGGAGATGTAATAGGAACAGTCATTGAAGGAATGAATGAAGAAGTCAGATTAAATGAAGGAAGAGGGTTAATTGAAGAGGAAGGATTGCCCCTATGACTGGTGATCACAGGAGGAATGTCTTGTGTAGAAGTGGCCATTATGTTTGATGTAAAGGTAGGTATGCTAGCAATAGAAGTCGCCAAAGGAATAGAATGATTGTCTTGAGCAGGAGGTTGTGTATAACCCAAATTTTCAGCACAACTCTTCATAGGCATCACATTCGAATCCACAATGTGTGCAATACCACACAAAATATCAATTCCATTCTTATCACTTTGAAGCATACGTTTTAGGCCCTCAATTAAAGGAAGAGCTTGACTATCAGGGTATTCTTGAGACATCCATTGTCGAAAATCATCAAATTGGTTATCCAATTTCGAAAGTTGTTCTACAGAAACCTCATGGAGAGCTTCTTCATCATTAAGAGGATTAGAGGAATTACCCATGTCCTCGTTAAAAAGACCATTCAAATTAGGTTCCATCTCCTCGGTAATTAAACCTCAGAAAGACTTAATTCTACAGCTTCGTCTAACGGGAATAGTGTAAGTAGGGCTTATTGTTGTAAAACTCATGCACTAGAGAGAGAGAGAGAAAGTTTTGAATTTAGAGGTAGCAATTTTCAGTAAAATCAGCCAATCTTCTGGATTTAAGCTGTTAAATACAATCAGGACAATCTCCCGAAATTTCAGAAAAAATGTCAGGGACCGTGGCGCTTCGGAGTGCACACGGTCCCTGCAACTTTTTTCGAAATTTGCAGGGATGAAAGTTATGATGATTTTGGAGCTAATCTGAAAAAATTGAGTGGTTTTACGATCTGTAGATAGGCCAAATTAAAGTTGCAATCTCAAAATTGAACCCTACCAAGGTTGTCGAAAAATGCAAAAATTTGAATTTTGAAAAAGAGGGAAACTGAAATTTTGAATTTTATGATTTTAGAGGGAATGTCAAGAGCAATGCAAATTTTGAAATTTAAAAATTGACTCAATTTCACACAAAATTCAATTTTGAAAGCGGAAATTAAAGTTGTTGTAATTAAGCGCTTAATTTCAAAAGTCACAAATTGTAAGAATTTGAATAAAGCACTGAAATTTCGAATGAATGCAAACACACTTTTCAGATTTAGGACAGTAAGAACACAATTTTGACACAAAATTTCAGTTTCAATGATTTTTGAATGATTAGAAGCGTTAATCCAAGCAATCCCTAGACCAACTTTGACTGTAATTTTGAAAGTGTTAGATTTGATAAAATTAGCCAAAATTCTGGATTTTAGCAAGAAAATACAGTAAGATCTAGCTCCCAAAATTTCGAAAAAAATGTCAGGGACGATGGCGCTCGGAGTGTACACGGTCCTCGCAACTTTTTTCCAAATTTTCAGGGATGAAAGATATTGTGATTTTATTGCGGAATCCAAAGTTACAGCTGATTTGGAGATGTTTTGATCAGTGAAATTGTCGGACAAAGGTTGAATCAAGAGGGTTTCAAAAATTAGGGTTTTGACACTTAACCACTTAATTTTCAAAATCAAAGCACAAATATGAATTGATAATTTGTAATAGAAGGGCAGATCTGAAACAAGCATCAACAATTAAACATTTCACAAGTTTAATTACTTAAAAAGAAAATTTAGGGTTTTTATGCAATTAACCTCTAAAATTTTGTAAAAGATCAAACATGGAAATGTAATCAAGGAATCCAATTTTTAGATCTAACCATGAATAATCAGAAAGGATGTTCACGTCGGGTTCACCAAAATGTAAAGCGGAAAATCGCGATCGAACCCTAGTTGCTCTCCCCTCTTCCAACTCCAAGGAGAGAGAAGGGAGATTCACTCTAGGGTTGATGGTTTTCACTTAGGGGAGAGACTTTACATTCAAAAGAGGGATTGGAACCCACAAGATCCAATCCCACGCAATGCAAGATTGGATGCTAAATGAGTTTCAAGGGTTATGACAGCAAGGCTACCCTCTTTTGTAAAGAATGTGCATAGAAGAATTAAGCTAGGAATGCATAGAAAGTGAGAAAGATTCACTTATAAACTGAGATGGGAATACAGTATGAAGCTGCAGACCTGGAATTAGCAGTAAAATGTCGATACGGCGCTGTCCTGCAAATTTGAGCGAAAGTTGCCAGGACAATGGTGCCCGAGCGCCACGGTCCTCCGAAAAATCCGCAAAACGAAGGGGGATCTGTTCGTCTCTACACAAGGATTCCAGATCTTCAATTTCAGCCGCGTACCTGCAACCTACACATAGAAAAGTGAAGACGATTGGGGGGTTAGGGATTAGGGGTTTGCCTTTAGGTCAAACCCCAGTTTTGGAATTAACCAAGAAATGAGCAATGCTGTAAATGTAAATGTCTGTAATGTAAAACAAGTACTAATACCTTATTGTAAGGATGTTTGTATCCTTATGTGTGAAGGTATAGATGTTGTATGTTGTATGTTGTAGTAGTATGTAGTAAGTGATCTCCTCTTCAATGGTTGAATCCTTGTCTTGAATGCAACACTTGGCCTTGAATGGAGACTTGAAATGATCAATTGCTTGAAAGAATGCTTGAATGCTTGAATGCTTGAGTATAGTTTCCACGCTTTTTCCGTCATGTATGTCTCTCTCCATCTCTCCAAATGAGAGAGGAAAATGTAGTTTATATACTTGTCATTTAGGGCTGATAGACTGATTTTCCCGACCTTAGGCCGACCAGGAAAGATAATTTTCCAATTTGCAAACATAAAGACCCGAAGTCCAAAAGAGACCGGGCCCAAAATAGGACCCAGGGACCAGGGTGCTGGGCACCATGGTCCTGGAGGACTAGGGCGCTAGGTACCCTGGTCCTGAAGGACCAGGGCGCTGGGCGCTCTGGTCCCACTTCCCGGGACAGCAGGGTGCAAAGGAGGTTCAGGCCAGGGTGCAAGAAAATGTAGTTTTCAGTGTCATAATCAGGTTTCGGGGTCTCCATTCAGGTTGCGTGTTGCGTCGCCATCATGAAGACCGAAATGCGGTCGAAATTGCAAGTGTCACAATTTTAGGACGCTACACAAACATTGTGTTCAAATCCCATATCTACCTCATATGTTGGACTATTAATTTAGGAACCTTGCTCTAATACCAATTATTGAACACATCTAGATGCTGAGAGGGGGGTGAATCAACATATATTAAAAATTAACCATTCATTCATCATTTATCTTAATTATCAATTGTGTAGAAATAAAAAACAAAAAACAAAAGAGCAATCACACAAGGACACTAATATTTTACATGGAAACTCGAATGTGGCAAAAACCACGAAGAGAGCTATATCACAATATGAAAATTGATTACAAATTTTTAGGCTCTAGGTCAAGGAAGCTCACTGCTCTTGAAATAGACTTGCATGATAAGGAAGACAATATTAAGGCAAGATATAATAGATTATATTACAAAGAATAATTATTGTTGAACTAAGTAGAAGCACATCCTGTAAAATGCGGATTATAGTTCATAGTTCTAAACATCTGATAGTGAATTCATTACTGATCATTTATAATTTCACACCTTCTCACTCGCACCATACACAACTCCTCATTCAACACATATCACCATATATAATCCTTCAAAAGATCTCTTCATTTATATATCATTTACACAAAGAATATGCATCAATTAGGTTGACCTAATTAGATATAGCCTATAGAGAATAAATAGTCAACCCTAAAAAACATTCTCCAAAGCAATGCAGAAGGGAAACAAATGTGTGAATCATCACAACATGTCGTAACACCTTCCAATCACTCTCAAATATTCATCTCAACTCCACATGCTATTGCATGAACCAAAAATACTTAAGTTAGATTTGAAGGATAGTATTGATAAATAAATACAATCAAACATGTTCAAAATATGGTATAGACCTCTATAAAAATTTATGGATGCACAAAATAAAATCACCTGACACTAACAATACATCATCAAAGAACTACAACACTAGGAACATCTGTTGAGCATTGATTTTGAAATCAATAGAATCCCAAAGTTTCAACTAAAGCTACATAAGTTTTCTTAAAAAATATATATATATGAAAGTTAGCCATGCCCTTAGGAATTTTGATAGAACCTTTAGCACTTTCACTGACATCAGAATTCACAAAAAAAGCTATCACTCAAGCTGAAGTCATCAGATGCGCACATTAATTCTTACCTAAGTATTTAATCTGACCAAAATGATATCGATGAAACCCATCAATGTTTTACCAATAAGTAACTCATCGAACAAACTTGAGCCTCAATGATCTTCGAAAGCAATTCACCGAAAGCACAATTTCCATCAATAAGTGATGTGTCAAGCAAACCATGGGAAGATTTCATCAAAAGTAATTTTTGATAAAAAGAACGTGTCGAAGAACCACCGAAAATGTTGACCAAAGACATTTTTACACCGAAGAAAAGACATCGATAAAACATAAGAGACTCCCATCGAAGACCCGTTATCGGCCAAACATAGAGATTCAAAGGAGACCATTTGTCTCTCACCGAAAGAGGATATTTCATTGACACCAGTGCAAATGTGGCATGTGAGATAAAACTTTTTGATGAAAGTGAAGAGGTCGATGAAGCCACAAATCCCCTTGACGATGATGATAGTTCCATCGAAACTGATACAATATCGATGAAGATGATGTTTCAAGGAAAGATAAAGTCAGGATACCAAAGTGCATAATTTCATCGAGAAAGGGTACAACCATAAAATTGATGAGCATCGACAGGCAGCGTAAATGTTGCTAGATGAATGATTATTTTTTGTCGTGAGAATCAATACGAGTATTAACAAAGTCACTTCATCATGAATTCAAATAAATGACTCTATGACCATTGTGCAACTATTAAAGGTAACTAACAGAATCACCATGAATGCTCGATAAATTGGCAAAAGAGGGACATTTATGAGCAAATGCTTGAAGGATTCACCGCAAGTTTCAGAAAGCTAAGACGATTTGAGGGAAAATTCACCAGTGGTCTACCTTGAAATCAAGTAAGTCTTTCACTCTCAAAACTCTATAGTGATAATGAAGGAATCATCTTATAAAAAGAGTAGAGCTAGGAAAGCTAAAGAAACCCAGCCCCCGGAAGATAAACCTAAGAGGCAAAAAAAGGAAGGGCACTCTTTAGCCCAAGACCTAATTGACCAATGTCTTGCATCAAGCCTTAGGTCTCAGAAAATTAGAATGGACGAGGAACAACTGGAAGATAGATTTGAAGGCCTAGGGGATACATGGACAGAGATAAGGGGTCATGAGTTATTTATTTTTGGGTATATACAAAGGAGTGCACCCGAACCTGTGAATAATCTATGGAGGTTAAATTTGGGGAAATTGGTAGTGGCCAATGTCTTTGTGAATGTTGAACTCATGAAGTCCCTAGCTAACAAATATGAACCCAAGACCAAGACCATATGTGACTATATGGGGAGACCAATACTACCAATTACCAAGGAAATAATTGACACTGTGTTTGATTTGGATTGGGGGTTCAAAGAGCAGATTGATATTAAAAAATTGATGCAAGAGTATTTCAATTTAGAGAAAGTTTACAATAGGTGGAGACTTCCTATCCATAGACCCAGAGTTGCAGGATCGATAGTACCATTTGATAAAAATGATAAAGCTCCATATGATGTTAATTTGTTTCACCCCTACTTTAAGTATACATACTACTGTGTTGCTCAAGTTTTGGGAATAGAGGCTCACGCATTGAAGGATATCACAGCTATGGCCATTTGTGCGGACTTGCAATCCAAAGATCCTCGGTTGTTCGATTTTTCTACTTATCTTGTTGATGCTATCAATCATGGTCTGGAGAAGTTGAAAGGTGATGTGATTAATGTGCATTTCAAGTATTATTTTGTACTTATGCATATGTTATTATATGTCAGACAAGACAAAGGGTTATGGCCAAACAAGTTATCCATTAGGGCATATGATAAAACTGGGGTAAGAAAACCTGTGCAGTTGTGGGTATCTTCATGGGACCAAAGGTACAGTAACTGCCAGTACTGGAATTTCGAAGAGTATTTTGTTAAGACATTACATAGATTATTAGGGCACCCATGTGATCATGCATTGTCCCCTGAAATTCACAGATTCTTGAGGCCAAAGGATTATGGTGAAGATACTGCAATTGAACATAACTGGGAGGATTTTTATTGTTACTCGGATTGCACTCAGATAAGGGTGTATGGATTTGAAGGAAACTTGTATGTGTTGCCTATCACTATGCCTAACAAAGTGGCCTACTTAGAAATCATCAGGCAATTGTCAATAGTAAGCACCCAACATCTAACTGATCATGGGAAGTAATCCATTGTGCCTGGATTACTTGTCTTTTCAGACTTTGTTGTCAAAAGTTCAAAAGTTACGGTTTGCTAAAGAATAAATTGGACTACTACAAAATGGCAGAAGGTGACCCTAGGCCAAATTTTGATTTGGAAGGATACATAGGGGATGCAAGGTCATCCCAAAAACTCAAGGATGGAGAGCGTATGTCACTCATGCCCGATGATTTATTAGAAATGTAAAAAGGGAAGAAGCTAATAAAAAAGAGCAAGTATGAGCAAGTGTTCCAAGCTTACAAATGGAAGCTCTTCCAAGGAAGAATAAATGAGGATATGCTCCAACATATCAAAGACCCCTTAGAGAAAGAAAATAAACTTATGGAGCATGAGTTAGAATTGCTTGAGGGAGTGCCTACTTATGTCTATGGCAAGCATATCAAAACTGTTAGGGATATAGAGCCTTTAGCCCATTTGTCTCCACAATCTGTTTCAAATGTTTTTCCAATTGACTCTCCCAGAGAGGAATATCCGCCTGGATTTGAAGATGATGTGCAAATGGATATGACCATAGGGAAATATAATATCCAAGACATTGTAGGTATAAGGATGTTTGAACATGAGGGTTTCATTGCTAATGATGATTTCATTTTTTCCAAAGAATTTGACACATTTTTGTACCAGCATAAAGGAATACAGGTTAGGGATGCTATGAAAGATAAGATAAAGGATGAACAAGCCCAAAGGTTGTAGGAGGAAGTGGATTTCACTAAATGGGAGATGACAACTGAGAAAGGGGGGCAATTGCTTAAAGATGTTGGTGTGTTGATTTATTCAGGGTGGGATATGAAATCTGCATTTCTATTTGATGGTTTCCTCAAGAAACACGACCCTAACAAGCGGATTATACCAAAAGAGATAGATAAAATCTTTATGGGGTTAGGGTATGATCCAAATCAAAAGGCTCTAATAATGTGGGCCTTATATCTAAAAGAAAAGAGACCTATTCTAGTTGATATGGATCAGATTTTTGGCCATTTAATGGTCCAGCGGGTTGGGAAAATTGATCCCAGGATCACAGCCAAATTAAATGTGGATGTAGAAAAATTAAACCAAGAACAAATAGAGTTTTGGGTTAAAGAGAACAGTATTTACAAAGGCTTGTATGAGAAAGCTACTGAAGAAGTCCAGAAGTTACAGGGACAGTTGTCACAAAAGACTCCTATCTTAGGGGATCATGAACAAGATATGGGCTACCAATCTGATTTAAGAGTCCTAGATGCTATATCTGATGCTACCTACTGGAGGATAAAGGCCGAGAAGTTAGCCAAGCAAGTAACCAATGCTCAATAATAGATGAACAAGTTGGCGAATGATGTGATTGAGCACAGGTCAAGGCTATGTTACCATACGCCAACTTATATTGGAAAGAATACATAGGAATGGTAAAGGCTCTAAAAGAGCATGAAAGATTAAAGGAGAGATTGCATGATGTACTAGAGAACAATGAGGCCATGACTATAGAGGAGAAAGCCCAAGGGGACCAATATCTAGCAAAACATGACAGGTACACAAACATATTGAATAAAGATCTCCAGATGTTGGACAAAGACTACATTACAATGATACCGACTATCTACAAAGATGGTGAATTGACCCCATTAGAACAATGGTGAGAGGAATTTTCATTGATTAAGGAGAAGGCAGTGACCAAATTTGACCAGAATGAGTATATGGCCCCGCATATCAACCAGCCAGTGTTCAATTTCTTCTCACTAGAGACAGATATGAAGTAGAGAAGTGCAGTCGTTAGGTGCCATAAGAGCGATAGTTACATTAATCATCTAGGCATGATTAATCTTTTCATCTTTCACTGTGCTAAACAATTATAATCTAGTTATGAAGGGAAACAACTTTCCGTAGAATAGGTGTTGCTCACTTAGTTATATGAGTAAGTTTTGTAAAAGAAAGACATGATTATAAGAGAAGATATCAGATATATATTACAGCCTTTGGCATACTACTGTACTTTTCTGAAATTTTAATATAATCAGTTGTGTTTCTCTATTTATGTGTTGTGGATTATTCCATTTCTTATAGGCAGTTGTTTGTGATATTATCTAAAGGAGATAAGGTTATTTGTATTCTTGCAGCGAATTTTATGTTTCATTATTATAAACTTGGATAAATAAGATCTACTTGTGAATTGTAAATGTTCCCCATAGTTCTTCCTTGAATGGTCCCTTAAGGTTAGGGTTAAATTCATTTAGGTGATTTATGATATAAACATTTAGCAGATCTCATGAGAAACAGTAACTGACAGATTTACCAAAGGGGGTAAGTTTAAAAATTGTCTCACAAATCATACATTCAATCCTAGGGAAATATAAGACTCTATAGCCCAAACAATAAGAAAGACACTAGTCATTTATAAATTACAACTTTTACCATACCAATCACTTTTACTTTAAAGCAATAGGAGTAGTTGAGTAGGATATATAGAACCAATTAGCAATAGTGTATACATATAAATTTCAAGCACAAAGATTGAATAGCTTCCAGAACAATAATCTTGAACTCATCTAAAAGACATCTATTCCAACAACTTTTGCCATTTTGAGATAGGGGTCAATTAGATCAAAATAATCAATCTTCTATAAAAATCATTAGTTTATCAAAAGCTACTACTATATAAGTATACCCTCCTAGGTCTTGCAGAGCCTAAAGTGAGGGAGTTAGTAACCAAATAGGTTCACTCTATAAGTTGGCCAAGTCAAATTGGAGGGTTTGATCATAGGAGTTGGCATTTCCTTAGAACCTATCCAATCTGCTGATTTCAGATCCAACAACATCAAAAAGTAGAGGAACGCAAAGCATTCATGTAAATAGGTACATTGTCATTGTAAAAACTGACACTCAGACTGACACCAAATAAGCTATAAATCAAATGGGAACATAAAACCTTGGGCACAACCTTCATTTATATCCACAAACATCGTACTACAATTGAAAGAAAAGATGAATCAATGTGGCACAATGTGGACTAGAAAACTAAATCCAATCAGATGAACTATTCATCAAAATAGTCACACTTAACCAAAATATATTATGAACATCTGAAAAACATATCTAATGCTCCACAATAGCCATAGGATAGCTAGTTATATAATCCACTATAACCACCATCAACCATCATACATTAATATAAACACATGAGGAGACACCAAATACAACACCATTGATCATATACTTCCAAACCAACTTTTGGACCTTGGTTGGCATAAATGACAACAATAAAAACATCAATTATTTTGGCTTCAAGATATCATGTACATGAAGCATGTTTTTTTTTACCTATTGGTCCCATGAAATAGCCTTTGTAAGTTTCAAAAACATCAATTAGGGTTGTTGTAGATGAAACTTGCAATGCTTTACCAATCAACCACAAATCACATATTCCAAGAGAGATAACAAATTGTGATTCAAAACAAGTTTCAACCAGGACCAAAAACATCTCAATGCAAAATCTCAAGGTGGTGTGAACATAAGGAAATATGGTGCAAGCATGAAAACAATGTCCTAGCCCATTAACCATTAGTCACCCAAAGAATCAATACTGAACATCTTGCAATACTAGAAACATGGAGAAACTTTATGCACTTCAAACCTTGAGCATTTATGAGACATGAAGAGAGTCTACATAGACTAATATAGCTAAAATACACAACCTTCAACTGACGCAAGTACATAACCACTTGTACATATTAAAAGCATACTAGTTCAATTGTCTTACTTTACCACTATGAAAACTAAACTTGTGGTTGACCAAATTATTTGAAACTTGAATAGAATATACCTTAGATGTCCCTAATCATGTCATCAAAAATGCTTGAACATGTTATTTAGTATGGTGGAATGCAGAGCATTCTGGCTTGGCCTCTAAGACCCTATACTCTGCCTTGGTAGAATCTGATACACAAACATTTTTTACTTTCTTTGTGCAAGGGATTATGACTCAAAATGGATATAACATCTTTTTAGCTCTACAAACTTGAAATTTGAACCGCAAGACAATATCTTGCTATGTGGAGGAAGGTAGACCAGATTATTGTGTCTTTTCCTTAGAAGATAAACTATTAATGCCTTAGATAACTTTTTTATGACTTACCATTGTGTAAGTCACACCAAACCAACATTAGATCACTACAATTCACTTCGTATGTGTGTACTCACTACCGCATCTTACTTAGACATCAAAATTGATTATCTTTGGTATAGAACTCATCAAAATAGTGACAATAAAGATGCATTGATATATAGTATAAATATGAATTTCAAAAGATAAGGTACAATAGTGTATAGTTAATACTTACTCCTTCTCTTCCACATCATCGCAATGCTAAACTACATCCTTATAGGTTGGTGTTAGTGATAAAATATGGATACCATAACTGCATTAGTCTCTCCCTTATTCATACAAGTGTATTTGTATAGATGTATAATGGGTTGACATCAATGACAACATAGTGCTCCATATCTATAATAGTAAAATAAATTAAAAAATTGTAAGGACGTGAAAAATAATAGAAATATCCTTTACATTTCATTGATAAGAAATACATAAGGCATGGGTGAAAAAATGTGTATTCTACATGCTTCTATGATAAAATGTATTACACTCAGAGTTTTCCTATTGATTTAATAAGTATGTTTCAATTTGACATTAAGTATATTAAACAAATGAGACATGCCTTCAAAAAAATTGTTAATGGTTGTTATTAGTATTCTTCTATAGCTAATGGAAGAACAAATACTTCAAATTCCTCTATAGGTGAGCTTGGTATCAACATCTCATTGCGCTAGAAATTGTTGAAAACTTATTCTTTCTCTATTCTACTTGGAGAACGTTTTTATTATTGTGTTAACATTATCATATATATCCTCTTATTTTTTCACTTGCTCTACCTTGTGTAGGTTTTGAAGTGCGCACTCTATTTTTACCTACATGACTCCATAGAAATTCTCTTAGAACTAACCATCCTTAGATCATCCATGACCTCAACAATTAGATTCTCCTTAAAGGTGGGTGTAAAGAAGAAAATGTGTGCCTCGACATAATTAGTTGCAACAATCCAAATAGCTATAATTTTAATTAGTTTCATGAAAATTTTCTAGTGTTCATCTTCAATAGAGTTGCCAACTTCCATCCCAAGGAAGTATCTTTTGATTTCCAAATTTTGAATTGTCAAGGCAGTTCAATTGCTAGTAGAATCACTATTTTTTTTTATCAAGTAAACTTGCCACTACAATCTTGTAATATTATGACCTACCTAATGGGAGTGGTAGGTGCTTACAATAGTTGAATAAATTACTATTGAATGAGTGATTTTTTCTATGAGAAATTACTATAAATCATGAAGGACATAAAACAGAAAAGCAATTAAAAGAGGAAATATGGTGAAATCTTGGACATTATAGATGCAAAGAACTATCTAGAGTTCCTTAGAAAAGAATAGCATGTCTTTCTATGCAAAGGAAGGCAAACCAAATTAATGGGTCTTTTCCTTAGAAGATAAACTATTAATTCCTTAGACAACTTTTCTATAACTTACCATTGTGTAAGTCACACCAAACTAACTGTAGATCATTGTAAATCACTTTAAATGTGTGTACTCACTATCACATCTTACTTCTACATCAAAATTAATTATCTTTGGTATAGAAATCATCAAAAAAGTGACTCAATATATATGCATTGATACATAGTATAAATATGAACTTCAAAAGATAAGGTACAATAGTGTATAGTTAATACTTCTCCTTGTCTTCCACATCACCACAAAGCTAAACTACACCATTATAGGTTGGTATTAGTGATAACCTGCAGATACCATAAATGCATTAGTCTCCCCCTTATTCATACAAGTGTATTTGTATAGATATATGATTTGATATTAATGACAACATTTTGCTCCATGTATGCAATAATAAAATAAATAAATTATAAGGACGTGAATAATAGCAATGTCCTTCACATTGCATTGATAAGAAATGCATGAGGTGTGGGTGAAAAAAAATATGTATTCAAATTCTTGACTATGAATAGAAATGATACAAATACTACATGCTTCTATGATAGATTGTATTAGACTTAGAGTTTTCCTATCGATGTAATAAGTATGTTTCAATTTGACATTAAAGATATTAAAAAAATGAGACATACCTTCAAAAAAAATTTTAATAGTTGTTCTTATTGTTCTTCTATAACTAATGGAAGAACAAAAGCTTCTCTAAATGTCTCTATAGGTGAGCTTGGGATCAACATCTTATTGCACCAGAAAATGTTGAAAACTTAATCTTTCTCTACTCTATTTGGTTTCTCTTAAAGAATGTTTTTATTCTTATGTTAAAGAGAGAAATGATTTATGGAAAGAGAGAAATGATAGAATTTTCAGAGAAAAGAATACTAAAGCTAACATTATGTTTGAAAAAATAAGAAAAAGCATAGTGGAAAATATGAATATTATAGGTGGTATTGATAATCCTAATACTAAGGAGGATCAATTTGTCTATAAAAAATGGAGATTAAAAGCTCAAGAGAGTATCCAGAGTAACCCTAGAGAGGGAGTGATATGGACCAGTCTGCCTAGGGGATGGATGAAAATCAATTTTGATGGGGCCTCTAAGGGAAACCCAGGGGTTGCAAGATGTGGAGTGGTCCTAAGGGATGAATGGGGAATATATAAAATCATAAAATGTATTCCTATAGGAAAACAGACCAACCATGTTGCCGAAGCCATGGCGGCTTATCATGGGATTATCCTTGTCAAAGAAGCCAAAAGCACTAAAGTTTGGTGTGAAGGAGACTCCTTAAACATTATCAATTGTTTAAATATGAAATTCCCATCGTCATGGTTGATTAGTAATGCTATTAAAGAAATGAGGAAAATCAGCGAAGAGTTTGAAATGTGTGTTTTTACACATGTTTATAGGGAGGCCAACTCTTGCGTTGATTGGGCAGCCAACCTGGCTTGCCAATCGGGAGACATCATCACTAGTTATGGTGAAATGGAGATTGAAAGTGAAATGAAATCCTTGCTCAATCAGGACGGAAGATATACAAGGCAACGTGGTACTTTTAATCATTATTTCTAATGACCTTTCTACCCTTTTCAATGCAGGGCTTGCTTGAAGATAATGAGCTATTAAATAGGTGTCATATCATCATTATTTGGCATGGATTATGGGCGCTCTTATATAATAACCATAGAAACCAAAGGAAAAGTTATCAAAATGAGAGAAGGCATTGCAAGGAAGGTGCTAGAAAAATGGGAGGAAAAAAGAAGAGATTTGAACCTGCTTCCTGCTCTGAATGGAGAAAGAACGAAGAAGTCTAGAGTATCCTTCAACAGGGGGGTCTCAATATTTTCATGGAATGACTGAATGGGAAGGACCCCACAATTACCAGCTCCTTCATCAAGAACTAGAAAAATGGAAAAGTTCTGATTGGATCACATATGATGAATGTAGATGAAGAGGTTATCGCTGAGGCCACGGGGATGACTACTGAGGCTATGAAATTTTACAGGGACAGAGGGATATCAGATAAAGCTGCAGACAAGTTTCCTATTACGGATGGTGAGAGAAGAAAGATGATCAAAATTGACAACTCCTACCACTCCCTGAAAATAATTTGCAAGCCATGGAGGTTTGTCTTATTTGCTTCTATTGAGTATATTACCTTAGACGGTAGGTTTACTAGGGCTTATGGGCATCACTTCGTCCTTCTTAACCATTTCCGTCATGGTGTCATGGAGAAAAGGTTAGCCTTCCCTATTACCTAGCATGTTCAATGGAACATACTATAAAGGAGATCCAGAAGGACCCTAAAGGCGATCATGCCCTCCACTAGGGGCTTATGGACCTGGTTTATAAAATGCTAAAGGGGAAGTGCATTGAAAAGCCTATTAAAGGCAAGCATGCCAGAGATGAGACTACGGAAAGTAAGGATAGTGGTTTCAACTTTGATTCTGAGACCAAGGGAGAGTCAGAAGAAACTAGTAAAAAAGGGAGGATTGGGGCCAAGAAGACAAGGATTATTGTGGAATCTGAAATGTTAGACTCTGAAATTGATTCCCTTGAGGAAAAACCTGTTAAAAAGAGTAAAGGGAAAGCCTCTGGAAAGAAGGCTCAAAAAAAGAACACTAAAAAGGGTAGCAATTTTGATCTCAATTATGTTCTAGTTGAGTCTGAGGAGGAGGAGGATGATAATAAGAGGATTGATAGTCAGGACAAAGAAGGGGAGGGTAACCTCATTAAGGATAATTTGGAAACCATGGAGACCGTGAATACCACTAGTCTGCATAATGAGGAAAAAGGGGGTCAAAGTGATAGTGGTGACAAAGATACCATTAAGGCTTTCTATGAGACCATTACTACTTTGGTGAAGGATATTAATAGTTTGAAAACTGATACACAAACCATGGCAAGAATTATAGTTGGTGACAAGCCCTTGGCGGAGCATGTTAAAGAGTTAGTGGTCATTCTGCATAATGTGCAAGCTATTGAATGTATGGTTGGAAAAATCTTAGCCATGGAGAAAAATTTCAATGAGATGGGAGATAGAAAGGAAATGGACAACAAACTGAAAGATTTTGGTAGCAGAATTGACAAGCTGGAGCACAATGTCAAGCAGCTTGCTGATCAAAATTTCCAAATCCTTAAATCTTTGGTGGACAATATGAACATCTTTATCAACAGGTTCAAGAATAATGCAGAGAAGGATGGTGATAAAGAGCAGGTGAAAAATAAGGGTCATGAAAGGAGGACCAAAGCCAACACAAAGAATAAGGTCAACATCAATGGTCGTGAGCTGGAGGATATGAAGACCTTAGCAAACAACATGAAACAAATGGTCATTCACGCTGAGGAGATTTTGAATAGTATTTAGTTCTAGTTGATGTCCTTGGTTTTGTCTCTTTGTTGTCTTTTGCTTTGCTTTTGCTATCTGTTCCGAGTTTTAAGTAATAATGTATTAAGTTGTGCCCTTCCGGTGGGTTCATTTTGACTTTTTGAAGTGATCAGGCACTTTTTTTAGCATTTTTGTTTTCTTGGCTTGTAAAAGGTTTGGGTACCTTTCATTTACCTATTTTTACTTAATCAAAACATTACTTAGAGAGTTGAGAACAATGGCAGAGCGAAAAGGAGTGAAAAGCCCAAATTTCAAATTGGTAAATGGCGGATTTCTTGGGGAAGGCGGATTTCCTAGAGATTGCAGTTTTTCTGGGACCCGAACTGGCAAACAGGCAAGAGGTCAGGCATCTCAAGGGTTAGAAAAGGACAAGGAAAAAGCAAAATCAGGAGAGGATAAATATTTGAAACCCGAGGAACCACACGACAGAGGTAAAGGTAAAAAATGGTCTTCACTCTTTGGAGTGAAGCCGCTGGATAAATCTGGGCTTCCGAAAGTTACAAATACCTCAGACCCAACCTCTAGATTGGTTGCTATCTTTGTTCCGAACAAAGTGGTTGACATGACTGTAGCTGGCCTATCCATGACATTAGTGGGATGATTCTCTGGTTTTAGGCCTAACATCGATGATGTTAGGAATTTCATAAGGAGAAAATGGCTCGTAAAAGGTCAAGTGGACGTGGTAGCGTTGCCTAAAGGGTTTTTTACCTTCGCTTTTAACTCTGAAGAAGACATGAATAAAGCTCTTTACGAAGGCCCCTGGATGTTTGGTAAATTATCCCTAGCTCTTTAGAAATAGGCCCCGAGCCCTGCCCTTGACAAGTCCTTCTTTGTCTCTGCGCCAGTATGGATGCACCTCTCGGGTCTCCTGCTGGAATACTGGAATGAGGAAGTTTTCAAGGGTATTGTGAAATCCTTTGGAGAACTCCTAACGATTGACCCATTGATGGTAGATAAATCAAGGTTAGTCTTTGCTCGTATCTACATAAATGTTAATCAAATGCCAGATATGCCTCAATCCATAGAAATAATATCTAAACTTGGAAAATGGTCACAAGCTATTGAATACGAATCTCTTCCATTTGCCTGTTTCCACTACAAAAAATTGGGGCATTGGGCAAAATCATGTCCGCTCAAGAAAAGCAAGGAAAGCAAGACCAATAGCAACATCAAGAACAAAAAGATCTAGAAAATGGTAAATATTAAAGGAGACCCACCAACTAAGTGTAATCAAAATAAGGATGTAACGGATTTAACAAATGAAGTTAGGAGGATTGGGAATAGCAATAATGATAAACAAGACTGTGTTTTCTCTAACAACCAACCAGAGAGCTCTAAAGAAGTAGAGAAAGATATTGAGTCAAACAATAAAAATAACCCAAAGGACCAGGAGGTTGGATCTGTCAATTAGGAGAAGGAAGAAACTATCCTGGACCAGGAGGCTGGATCTGTTAGTTAGGAGAAGGAAGAAATCATTCCAGTCACATCATTCTCAAAATCGGTCAAGGAAGACTTTAATGAAGCTCAAGAACCTTCTGACATTGAGCCCTTACTACTTTTAACTAATGGAAGCTCAAAGCCACTTCTATGTAAAACCCCTCCTCAAAGCATGGATATGTTGGATGGGAATCTTCGGATTCCCAGTTCGAGAGAAGAAAAAACGAACAAGGAGGAACTCAATGGAGGAATCTCAACTAGAAGCAAGATCAAGAAAAAGGTAGATGTTGGAAGTCAGAACAAAAATTAGGGAAGGCCATCCCTAAAACATCAAAGGGAATAGGAAATTTGGAAGAATTGTGCTTATGGAACACAGTGTTCCATTGAGTCAGCCCTATCCCTAGTTAAAGTATGAAGATAATATCCTGGAATATCAAAGGGTTGAATGCCCCTCATAAGCAGGATGTGTTGCGAAACATCATAAGAGATCACAAACCAGATGTGGTCTTGGTATAGGAAACCAAGATGTCTAAGGAAAAAGTTGAAAAGATTAGAATTTTTAAGGAAAATGGGGTCATAGGATCTAACTCGGAGGGAGCTTCTAGAGGAACTATGATTTTTTGGAACCAAAAAACTATAATAGGTAAGGAAATCATCTCTGATTTTAATAGGAACTTTGTTCAACTTGAGCATATTAAGGACAACTTTGTTTGGGTGTTAACTAATGTCTACGCGCCCAACACCAAAACTGGGAGAGTTAAATATTGGAATAGCCTGGCAGCCGACAGACTCAAGTTTGTTGATAAAAGATGGATTATTATGGGAGATTTCAATACTTCGCTCAAAGAGGAAGAGAAGATGGGAGGTATCCCTTTACAACTTGATGGGAAACAAGACCTTATGGATTTCATAAATGATCAAGCTCTCATTGATGTGGATCTCCAGGGTATCAATTACACCTGGACCAATAGAAGAACCGGAGCTGATCTGATTCAAGTTAAGCTAGATAGATCTTTAATTTCTCCTGACTAGTTTTCTAAGTATAGCTGCTCCCTTGCTTCTGTCATCAAAATTGGGTCTGACCATTACCCCATCTCCTTTACTGCCAACTCTTTTTCGGCCAAGAGAAACTTCCTTTTCAGATTTGAAAAAGCTTGGCTTTCCCATCCTTCTCTGGAAGCTCGTATTGCTGAATGGTGGAATTTTGAAGTGGAGGGTATGACTCTTTTTAGAATTGCCAAAAAGCTCAATATCCTAAAAGCTAAAATTAAAATTTGGAACAAAGATATTTTTGGTGATATATTCAAGAGAAAAATTCAAGTCAAAGCTGAAATAAAGGAGGTTCAGGATAGAATCCAAGAGGTTGGGCTATCTGAAGATCTTAGGATGGCCGAAAATGATCTTTTATCCAAATTCCACACCATCATTTCCAATGAAGAGACGTTCTGGAGACAAAGATCCAGAGCCTTGTTCCTGAAGGAAGGAGATAAAAACACCCGGTTCTTTCACTTAACTGCTCTCAAGCATAGGGCAGCCAATAGAATAGCCAGTTTATCCTGCAACAAAGGCATCCTAACTAAGGATAGCGATATCAAAAAGGAAGCTCTTGAGCATTTCAGTGCCCTGTTGGGAGATGTGGATAACCTGGATTTTAGCAATCAAAACACCCTTTTGCAAGCTATTCCTTCAATCCTGACGGAAGTTGATAACAACCTTTTATCCTGTATTCCCTTAATCTGGAAATCAAAAAGGCAATGTTCTCCTTTTAGGGAGATAAATCCCCTGGTCCAAATGGCTTCGCTATGTTCTTCCAAAAATTTTGGCACATAGTGGAGGCTGACATCTGCAATGGTGTCAAAGAATTCTTTGGCTCTAGAAGACTACTTAAGGAACTGAATGCCACCTTCATTGTCCTTATCCCAAAGATCCCCAGAGCTGATTCTCTCAACAAGTTTAGACCTATTAGCTTGTGTAACTCTATTTACAAGATTTTATCCAAGGTTCTGACTTCCAGGTTGTTGGAAATTCTTCCTAGGATTATCTCTATCCAGCAGAATGGCTTTGTCCCTGGAAGATGGATTTTGGAGTCTATCATATCCATTCATGAAAATATCCACTCCCTGAAAGTGGCGAATAACCAAGACTTCTTCCTAAAGTTAGACATGGCTAAAGCTTTTGATAGAGTTAACTGGCAGTTTCTCCTTAGGATCATGAAAGCATTTGGTTTTGGTGACAAAGTTATTCAGCTCTATTCTCAACTCATGGAAACTTCCTCCTCTACTGTTATAGTCAATGGTTCCCCGTCTAGTTTCTTCAAAAGCTCCAGAGGTCTTAGACAGGGGGACCCCATATCCCCTATCCTATCCACTATTCTAGCTAAATACCTCGGCAGATTTATTCTTAAAAATGTGGAAGATGGCAATCTTAAGGGTTTGAAACCTTCTTCCTCCAATGTAGTTTGCTCTCATGAACAATTCGTTGATGACTCTATTACCATGGGGAAGCCACCATTCTGGAAGTTAAGAACATGAAGAATATTCTAAACACTTATGAATCTGCCTCTAGCCAAAAAATCAACTGGGATAAAAGTTCTTTGTTCTTCATCAATACCTTGGTCCAAAGGCAACTAAGGATTGGAAGGTTTCTTGGCTGCAATATTTCTGAGCTTCCCTCTACTTATTTGGGGCTTCCTCTGTGTCTCAAACCTAAGGATTCTTTCTAGAATAAGCTGATAGACAGACTTAACTTGAAACTTGCTGGTTGGAAAGGGGTTCTCCTTAGTCAAGCGGGCAAAATTATTTTGCTCAAAGCCACTCTTCAAAATCTTCCTATTTATGCTCTCAGCCTATTCAAAATTCCCTCAAAGTTTGCGGAAGCCATTGAAAGAATCCAAAAAAAGTTCCTTTGGTCAAGGGTGGAAGTCAAAAATAGAATACCCCTTATTGCTTGGAATAAAATTTGTTCCCCTAAGGCCTCAAGTGGGTTGGGCTTAAGGAACATTGGTTCTATGAATAAAGCTTTATTAGCCAAACAAATATGGAGACTGAAAGGGGAGGAAAGAGAATGGAACTCAATCTGGAAAAACAAATATCTCTATATGCAACCCTCTGAGGAAGAATTCCTTGATAATTCTTTCATTGTTGAAGGATCAACTATATGGAATGTTGTTCAATCTGCTAAAAGTTGGGTTGCTGCTGGTAGAACCTGGAACCTTGGGGACGGGAGGAGAATAAGATTTTGGGAAGATAGATGGATTTTGGATAAACCTTTGGAGGAAATCCCAATCCTTAAAGATTGGAAAGACTGGTTCAAAAGCAATTTTGGTGAGTTGGTAAGAGATTACTAGAGAAATGGGAACTGGATTGATTTTAGCCAGCAGTGCCCGGGGCTCAAGTTCCTTCAGATAGCTCTCTCTACTAAAATCCCTAGAGACAACAAAGATGACAGATTGATATGGAGGGAAACCTTGGATGGGAAATATTTTGTTTCCTCGGCTGTGGCAATTCATAATGATCTGGTGGAAGAAATTCCCATTTGGGCTAAAGTTTGGAACAAGAAGTTAGTTCCAAAGGTTAATATCTTCTTTTGGATTTTCATCCAAAATAAGGTTTTAACCCCAGACAACCTTCATAAAAGAGGTTTTATTTTTCCTAATAGGTGTTCTCTTTGTTGCAGGGAAAAAGAGATGGCTTGCCATATTCTCAATCAATGCACTTTTAGTCAGGACATCTGGAAAATCATCTTGAGCAAGTGGAACCTGAGTAGGGTTTTCCCGAACTCCCTTGGGGATTCCTAGCAACAATGGCAATGCCCTAATTCTAATCCTACAATTGTGGATACTTGGAGAATCACTCTGCCGATTATTATTTGGAATATCTAGAAAGAGTGTAACAATAGGATTTTTAGGGATAAAAGGGCTATTCCTGAAGTGGTGGCAGATAAAATTTTTAGGAGTATTTTTTAATGCCTCTATGGCATTGATCATGGACCTGCTACTAAAGATGACTTCAAAGACAGGTGGAACCTCTCTACCACTACTACCAGCAAGGAAAATGAAAGAGAAGGTCTCGTCTAGTGTTTTCCTCCTCAGGGGTGGATTAAGGATAACTTTTATGGGGCCTCTAAAGGGAATCCAGGTAAAGCTGGATATGGGGGCATTGTCAGGAATTTTAATGGAAGTGTTTGAAGGCGGTGGTTGGTCCCCTGGGAAATCAAACTAGGCACTTTGTCGAAGCCTCTGTCACCCTGAACACCTTAATTTTAGCCAAAAATCTTAATTATGATAAATTATGGCTTGAGGGAGATTCACTTAATATTATTAAGTGTTTAAAGGGGGAGTTGGAGCCTTCTTGGTCAATTGAAAATATCATCATGAAAGCTAGGGAGATCATTGCAATTTTTAGAGAAATAATTATTCAACATGCCTTCAGAGAGAAAAATAGTGTAGCGGATTGTTTAGTGAATATAGGAGCTAACTCTAACTCCCAATCAATTTGGCATGAGGAGGATCTCAATTTAAACATTAAAGAGTCCCTTAGAAAGGACCATTATATGGGGAGAGAAGGACAATTTAATCATGACAGGTAAAAAGAACTATTTATGCCTTGTTGGAAAGGTCATCATTACTTGGCAAAGCGGTAGATCTCCAACAATCTTTAATTATTTGCTGGACGCTTTGTGGGTAACCCGCTTCAAAATCTCAAGCAACTTTGGGAAAGAAGGAATTAGTTTGCAGAGAAATAGAGCAGATAGCCTGAATCCAAAGATGGGAGGTGACCTAAGGTGGGAGGAACTAGATAATACGTCGACTTGGAGAGTGATGCCAAAAGTCTGGGTGAAACTGGAAAAGGGTTCTCTCACCAGCTTCATGGAGAAGCTCGTGGACTATGACAAAGGTAGGGTCAACCTCATCGTTTCCAAGATTTCTGAAAACTGGTCAAATGGCTCTTTTAAAATCTATGGAGTCAAGTTTAAGCTGGACGCTGGGCTCATATCTACTGTAACTAGAATGCCTCACACTGGGCTTAATTTCTTTCGAGACCTCAAAGTCTCCAACAACGTGGTCAATCTGTTCCCGCAGAAAGAGAAAGAAAGGGTTAAAATCAGCAAAGCTACTTGGGGCTACTATGAAGCTACAAACCTCAAGAAACTATGGGGTTGGGTTCTGAATGCAATTACAGAATACATCACGGTGGCTAACTCCCTGCTCCCTGCTCTCTGAGAAAGATGAAGGTCATTTCTCCAGGGCCCACACCTACCATTTCATTCTCTTAAACCATTTCAGACACGACAAAAAGGTATCCCTGCCCTACTACCTTTTTAGGTCACTCTCTAAGTCCCTTAATAAACATAGGAATAACCCTTCCAGCCCGATTCTCCACTGCGGGCTTTTGTTTCTCATCTATGAGCATTGCAAAAACCTCGCCCTACTGGAAAATAAGAGGATTTCGGGCTCTCTGGGTAAGAGAAAGATGGAAGAAGGAGACTCCAGCAAGGAGAAGGCGTCCTCTAGCAAAAAAAGGAAAAGTGCCTCTAGATTGGAAACAGAGAAAATTGAAAAGGAAACCAGTGATATGGAGATAGACGACTCCATCGGTGAAGACAGCTGAAAAGATGAGGAGCTGGGTAATGAGGAAGAAAGTGGTGGTAATGAGCCTGGTCATGAAAGCCCTATTCTCAGTGATTGCCTTGGTAAGGACAACAGCCATCTGATGGAAGAAGTGGATTTCAAGGATAATGAGGAGACGGATGTGAATTCCGAGAGGGGAGTGAACAAATATTCTGAGAAGGTCCTGACTAAGGACAGGGTTAGCGAGGATAAGGAAAGTGCGAGTAAAGGGCTAATCTTGGATAACCTCAAGAAACTCTCTGAGGTGAGAATGGACTACAATAGATGGACCTATGAGCACCTAAAGAACCTAGATAAAAAGGGGAAAAACATGGATGAGAAGAGGGAGGATGAAAATAGAGAGCAGCTAAACTGGAAGCAGAATATGGAGGATAAGGTTAAATTGCTAGAAGATGGGAAGGAAGCGATGAAAAATCTTATGGGCGTTATCTCGAGTTTCCTTTCTACTGTCATTAAAAACCTAGAGGATACTGCTATGGTCTGTGATCAAACCTTCTCTCCAAAACTGGTTGTGGATCTTGACTTGGATGAAGAGACCATCCAGACTTGTAGCAGTGATGCTACTCCAGTGGGTGGCATTGCGAAGAGGACCAGGGCTAGTGTCAAGAAAGTTGTGGCTGCTCTCGCAAAGAATCTCCCTAATCTCAGCGATAACATTAAAGAGATACACAAAATTAGCAACACTCTAGCAAAAGCTCTGGAAAAAATCAACTAGTATCTTCTGGACTCTGGATGGCCTGCTGGCTTTGTGGGGCTTTTTCTGGTTTTCTACTAGCTCTTTGTAGGCCTTTTCTCTTTTGTTTCTTGTCGTTTTGTTGTTTAAGTTATGCTTGTAAAGGGTTTCAGGGCCCCTTCAAAACCTGATTTTACCTTAATCAAAAACATTATCATATATATCCTCTTATTTTTTCACTTTCTCTACCTTGTGTAGGTTTTTAAGTGGGCACTTTATTTTACCTACATGACTCCATAGGAATTATTTTACAACTACACCTTCCTTAGATCATCCATGACCTCAACAATTAGATTATCCTTAAAGGTGAGGAAAATATTTTCCTCGACATCATTAGTTGCAACAATCCAAATAGCTATAATTTTAAGTAGATTCATGAAAAAAATTTAGTGTTTGTCTTCAATAGAGTTGCAAACTTCCATCTCAGGGAAGTACCTTTTGATTTCTAAATTTTGAATTGTCAAGGCACTTCAATCGCCAGTAGAATCACTAAAAATTTTTTTATCAAGTAAACTTGCCACTATAATCTTGTAAGAATTAAACCTGCCTAATGGGAGTGGTAGGTGCTTACTATTGAATGTGTTCTTTCTTTATATGAGAAATTACTATAAAGCAGGAAGGGCATAAAATGGAAAAGCAATTGAAAGAGGAAAGATGGTGAAATCTTGGACATTATAGATGCAAAGAACTATCTAGAGTTCCTTATAAAAGAATAACATATGTATATACATGCTCTTTTTTACAAGTAAAATATATTCTTAATAAATATAAACTAATATTCAATATTAATAGCTACAAAGTCAATTAATATTTCCTACACAAATGAAATACAAATCCATTATTAGATTTTAACAATACAAAATTTCTTAAGAAAATAAAAATACATATAGAATAATTAATGTGTAACATTAAACTATGTATTTCACTTACATGTAATTCAATATAAACAAGAAATATAAATTGGAGTCTCTAACATGAGAGAAGGAAAATATTTTTTTATAAAATAAAAATAAAAAATCATGTTTTTCACCCTCACATAACTAGTTGCACAACAACTTGTAACTTCTATTTGTCCAAACATTTTTAAATTTTTATTTTTCACTCACAAGAACTTTTCAACCCTATGGCTTTACACCTTTTCACATTAATTAATTTTAAAATGAATTAATTTATTCTCTAAAATGTTCTTACCACTTAAGGCCCACATGACTAAAGACATTAGTAAATCAACTTAAATGGCTCATTTAATGCACTTATAATGTAATATTAAAAGTGCATGCGTGACTTTGCATATTGTGATCTAATTAATTCATAAATGAAATAATTTTAAATCAATTTAAGATTTTATTTAAATATTTAATTCATGACATATTAATAATAATAACTCTTTAGTTATATTTATTTTTCTTTTTATTAGACTTTAGAGCCTTGTTTGATCATTTTTCTTTTAATTTTTCTATAATAAATCTTTCTAATTTTTTATTTTTCAATTTTAGAGCAGATAAAATTTAGGATAATATGATGCATATTGTTACATGACGTGTAAATAAGACTTTTATGAGTTTCAAACACATATAGTGTAGATTAAATATGATCCATAACACTACCATATGTTGGATATATGGTGCTAAGTGCCAAACATGCATGGAGATATTTCCTATTACACAAGTCCCTCTAGATGCAATGTACATGTCTAAGCATATGATGTGGATAATGATGTTCAATATATTGCACTTGTATGTGGTCAAATACGAAGTTGCAAGTTTAAAATGCATGCAAAGAATGTTGTGTGGTTCATCATGTGAAGGAATACGAACCATTGTAATGCCCCGCTAAGGAAACCTAGAGGAAAACTCATCTAACTAACTAAACTCAAGAAAGAAAACATTGTTTTCTTTCTAAAGAGATGCATTGACTCATTAAACTATAATAATATTAAACATGAGAACAACTTATCTAAGCACGAGTGGAAACAACTCAAAACAATAATGCATGTCCTCTAAGGTCCTCTAACATCGCTACAAGGCAACGCTAACACTTACTAAGGCATACGAAGAAAATATAATCCAACCATTACATAACATATTGACTTAACATAAATAAATGAATCTTAATATAGAAATTCTAACATAAGAACTAAGCAACATGATTACTCTTAGGAAACTAGGTTCATTTTAAATCCCAAAATTTAAATGTTCCTAAGACTACTTCCCACAGATCATATTTAACCAAAACAACTAAACTTAAATAAATGAAACTATGTTCATGAAATATCATTTTATGCATTACAGTTAACATTTTCTCACTAAGAACCTAATCATTCATAAGGGATAGACAGTACCAACATTGTACTATGTAAACTCATAAAACAATCACATGATAATTAAGATCTTTACATTAAATCTTCCTCTCAAGAGGGTGTTCTTATTACATAATGAGCCTAAATGGAAAACATATTTTACATGAATGAATCATTACATAAGAGAATACAACTAGCATTATGATTCCAAAGCACTTGTAGCTAAAGAAGACATAGTCCATCCATGAAGCTCATGAACATATCACCGAAATTCCCAATGGAAGAAAGCATCAACCACTCGCCCATGTGGAACCCAAAGGTCCACCTCCCGTGCTCTGAAGAATGACATAATTCCCCACACACCAGACATACCACTAAGGCTGACACTAACACATCTATGGGAATGCAACATACACAAGGACTAGAACAAAACATAACACATACTACCATAGGCTTCTAAAAAAACTCCACATAGGATAGGGTACCAGACTACAACTAAGGAAGAGTTTCATCACATGGCATTGAAACATGAGTTATCCTAGTGGTTTGACCCTCTCCAAACTCTAGACCTCAGTGCCCATTTGACTACACATGTGGAACCGAACAATAATTTCATGGAGGTAAAGAAGTCTGATCTACTGTATAGTCCTTCCCAATCTCATCATGAGTCTAAACGAGAAATTTAGGCCATGAGTGGGGCATCGACAATTATCTTATTAATGTGTGATTTAACCACCCCTTAATTCACTTAATTTTAATGTTATCACTTGATTAATCCAACTCTCAATGAGATATCCCGATAGCCATTTTAGGGCCCTAACACCCACTTGAGAGCCACTACCCCTAACTTGCACCTAGACACAATTAACCTATGGGTACAACATAGAGGATCACAAAAGCCTCATCTCATAAGTAAATATTTCATAAATTAAAATAGAACTTCCATAAGACCCCAATCAACAAAAGGGTTAATTTCTGAATCTATTTCCTTAATCATCAAAGCATGGGATTGGGCCAATGATCACCAATCCGAATTCAAATGTCCATACATAAATCAGACCTTACAAACAATATCTCATGAAGCACCATATAACTCACATCAAATTGGTTCTATATCAGAATTTGAACCATAATTTACTTTCTGATCAACATATCATTTCTTTATCCAAATTGCTCTCAAGGCATCGTCATGAATGCAGAATCAACCAACCATAATGAATGAACAAATGAATCTGAAAGGAGATATATGAATCCATTTCAAAAAAATCACACAACCTCTGGAAATGCATAACAGAAGTTACAAACCCAAGAACTAGCCTCTGGATTGACCCAGACTAACATAGACTCCTAAGAATTAATTTGGAGGTCAGACTAAGGTTTATGCACATTTAACCCTAAAATAGCACTTTTGTAACATCTTTTAGCACTTTTACAAGTTATTTTAGTGCATTTTCAAGTTCTTTTAGTGCTTTCACACTCTGTTTTAGTGCATTTACAATAGCACTAGGACAAAGACCTAGGGTTGACTTTGGGTCAAAATCTTGATAGCCAAACAATCAACAAGGCAAAATTTGACTAGAACCATTTGAGAGGGGTGAGTCCCCTTCCAAGAAATGCTGAAAAATCAACCCCAAGATAAATTAAAAAAACTCCAAGAGCCAAAACTCAAAAAATAGTTTGGAAAAATGCAACAAAGAGAACACCTACTTCATCAAACATTCAAACTAAAACCATAAATGTGATATCCTTTAAGAATGAAATGAAAACATAAAAAAACATGGGCTTAAGAATCTAACCTAGAAATAGAAGAGAAAGGACGAGAGAGAAAGAAGAACAATCTCCTACATGAACAAAATCCACACAAATAGAGAATCCAACCAATCAAGAAATCTTTCCAATCATGAAATCCACAACAACCAATCTCCATAAAATTCCTTTCAAAATCTCTTCACAAACCTCACAAAAACCCCCTCCAAAATCATCCAAAATCAACACAAATAGGGCTCCAAATACCTCTCACAATTTCCCCCAAAATCCAAGAATTTTTCCAGAAAATAATCCACACAAAACAATGTCATTTTCTAGAAAAATACCATTCCCAAAATATAGTTGGCATTTGTATGAGATACAACCAAATTCCCTCAACCAATCAAAACTAAAAACTAATTCATTGATCCAAACACATAATAATAAACATGTATATTATAATATCCGACTTAGATTATTTTATGCTTATAAATATTTATTACCACCAGGAAAACATAAAAATTTATCATATAATTTCATCCTAGAAAATAGGATGGAAAATAGGACACACACACACATACCACTTAACCAATATACACACATAATTTATATATATACCATTTAACCAAAATACACACATAATTAATACAAAGGACATTATTATTATAATTACACCTCATCTTATATAATTAAACATTTAATTTATATAATAAATTAATATTAATCATAATTAACCTTATACCATAATAAAACTTAAATAAATTAAATAAGAATAAAAAGGATAAAGCACAACTGCTCACATAGCCATCTACAAGACCACATATCCTAGACAAAGATTAGGTCAGGATAATGTAATCAAGATGACATACAAAACCAAAGACATAGACTAGGGTTAGATGTGGTAGGGTCTTAGTGTTACCTCTAATCACCTACCATTGGGAAGGAGGCACGTTCAAACCTGTGAAACCAAGTGGAGTTGGTGCCTAGTACTTGCACTCTTGTGCAACATCAACATGGGACAAAACATGTGCATACACACACACATCCTTCTCATGATGAGTGATGTGATATCATCCCTTACACACTTGTTGACAATAAAACATCATAACCATAGATGCATCAAAATCAAACAACCATCATCATCATATCCAATGAGATTATCAAAATTAGGGTCAGCACAAGATATAACACCATAAGTAGTAAACATGAACCATATCACCTAGGAAATATATAATCACAGTCCATCAATTAATAAACCCTAACATCGTCAAGTAGCCCTAAATATAGAATCACCATCATAAATAACATAATGTATCCACTGATAAGAAGAAGTGTCTCAAAATATGAAAGGGCAGAGCATGAAAACAAGAAGTATCAAGACATAAAAATAATCTACCGGTATCTATCATAATCATTGTAGAGTATGCATCATGGAGGGGCAGTACTGTTAGGTCCTAGAGACAACTGAGAGGGGGGGTGAATCAATTGTCCAATAAATTAAACCAAAATTAACTTAACCAAAACTTAATGCTTAATACCGGTAAACCAAACTTCATGTTAGTAGACAGTCTTAATAGTTAATTGCAATACTTGTAAAGATTAATGCATGAAAAAAAAAGACAATAAAATACACAACACATAACACAAATTTTTGTTCATGGAAACCCTGTAAGAGGAAAAACCATAGTGGGAAGCCTTACCCACAATCAAATGATACTACTACAGATAGTATGTGTGTACAATATGGATTCTGCACATGCACAAAGGCCAGCTGCCTAGAGCTCACTGCTCAATCACAAAATGAGAGTCACACTGACTACAATTGGATGGTTAGATCCAATGATAATGTACTGCACAAAATAGCATCTTCATATGCTGGGTTCAATACTGGTTTAGTTCTGATTTCCTTCACAAAATCCTTCCTTCAACCTTCAAATGATGTTTGCATGTATAGCTCTACTTATTTTTGCATATACCTTATAACAATCCTTTTCGCATTCTCATATTAATCTCACAAATGAGATCTTACATTTATACCATAACCTATGACCAATTTGAATAGGTCAGCTCACTAAAAGATATTACAATAAAATCAATTACAAATAAATCAATATCCGATGCATGATTTCGGCTCAATGCATTTACAATAATAATAAATCATCTCCATAATGTGTCATGTTGATCTGGAATAGATATACATGTTGGTGCATATCCTGGACCAATTTCTCGGTAACAACAAATATGCAAACCCGAATAAACAATTAACCAAATACCAAAACCATGATCGAATAATGTCTTTGACATAACCAAGTAGTCTCCAAGTCATTCCAAGTGTTGGTGAACAATTCAATCTGTCGGTGAACCAAATACCAGTCACTGTGCATAAGTCTCTGACTTGTCGATGAACATAACCAAAGATCTTCAAGTGCTGATAAGTGTTGACAAGTGATGACAAGTGTTGACATCAATGACAAAACCATATCAACATATCCAAAATGCCAACAATCTCCCCCTTTGGCATTGATGGCAACACAAGATGGAAAAACCATCAAAGTGCCAAAACAGAAATGCCAAAAACCAAAAACCAAAAACCAACAATCTCCCAAAGAGATCATTAACCAGAAATTAAAATACATAATATTTCTCCCCCTAGGAATAATCTCTCTCTAAAAGAAAAAGATAATGTGTTTTTCCGTATCAATCTCTCCCCCTTTGACATCAAATTCCAAAGCAATACAAAACCAAATACAAAATACCAACTACTCCCCCTGAGAAGTAGCTCTCCTCATCAAAGCCGGAATAAAATTTCTCTGTTAATTCTGTCGGTTGATGACAAACATCAACTGTCTAAGTCTCTACCGGTGGGGGTAGGACTCCAAGTAGAGTTTACTTTAGTGGCAAATATTTGTCAATGGCAAATTTTTCACGTCGGCCATGTCGGAAATGGCGAATATTTTGTATCATCTGGGGGTGGCCATGTCGCCAGAATATTATCAATTTCCATCAAACTCACAGCCTGATCACCATATGTTTTATGCAATTAAATGTTTCTATACAATGATTTCACCAATACAATATATGGTGGACACACGGTAAATTTAATTGTTTCGCCTACACTCTCTGAGGTTGCCTTAATAGATGACCTTAATTTTCCTATAGGCATGTGAAGATTTGTGAGCCAAGGGGACCCAATTCGCATGACATCTTGCCGACGTGTGTCTCCATTCACCCCAACTTTCGCCAACTATATTGTATTCACCTATTATTTGGATGACCTATAATCACCTCGAAAATTACATAAGTCATGTTATAGCTACGCGGGATTCGCCAAATATTTGTATACCATATAAAATTCCTATGGAATTCGCCATATAAGGATTGGTATAAGTACATGCAAAGATCAGATCTATCTCAACACAATCTGATGGGTTCTAGGCTCTGAATTCTGATCAATAGCGAAGTTTCAAACCAAGGAAAATCATTGTTGTTGACTGTATTGGCGACTGCTAGTGACCTAAAGCCTAAAGGTGAGTGATCATATTTTTGAAGTGGTATATTATACATTATAGTCTATTATTGCTTCTTCAGCAAATTGATATTTTTTTGGCAGCCTTTATTTCGTTGGAGATGTCGAACAGGAAGAGGGGTAGGAAACCTAAATGTGGGGAAGGCCAAGAGAGGCCAACAAAAAGCAGAACGTTGTCTTCGTGCTTTGGCATTGGAAAAGATTGTGGTACTGGTGAAAATCAAGAAGGTACATAATCACAAGTACAAGTACAAAATTTACCACTTGTATTGCATGTTGAAGACGACAGCGAACCTGATATCTTAGATCAGGATGATCTTGAAGAAGATTATCTGGTAGATACCCAAGTTAGCCGGAATGATATAATTGACTTGGGTGATAATGTCATTGATGATAATGCATGGAAGGGGAAAAGAAAATCCATATCAAAAAAGGGTGAACCACAATCAAAAAAGGATCGGGAGTGGGATATGTTAGTGAGGAATTTTCAAATTAATTGGGCATCAAAGTATCCATTCATTGAACCAGTCAAGAATCCAATCGAAGCTGAGCCTCCAATAGAATGCAAGTGTAAGATTTGCACTTGGAAACATAACAAGGAAATTAGGTTGTAGCTAAAATTTGACACCATAGAAAAGCATATGGGTAAAGTTTATGAAAAATAAATGATAGACGGGGTTGAAAGTCAGTGATAGGATGGAAAAAAAAGGATGAATGTAAGCATGTGAGGAATGCCAAAGAGTATTATTTTCATGATAAATTACAGACGAAGCCTGCTGAAGTTAAAGGTTCTATTGAAGTTGTTTTTGGAAAAGCAATGCAAATAGAACAACTAGGAAAAGTTGTTCAGTTAAGCATTGTTTTTCATATTTTGAGCAGAGGGCATGCTATGAGAGATTTCCCATCAATTAGTGGTTTATTACACTTTTTGAAAGTTCCTAACTATCCTAATAGACACTGGTCAGTAAACAGTGGATGGGAATGGGCAACTTGTCTTGCTAAGGTTGAAAAAGAAGATGTATAGGAAAAAATAAGAGAGTCAAACTTCATTGCATTTTCTTTAGACGAAGTTATGGCAGTAGACAATACTTCATGGGTATGCATGCATGTTTATACTGTAGAGAATCATACCTGCCAACCTCATCTACTACCTGTTGCTAAAATGAAGGAGAGTGCGACAACGAAAAATTTATTTCAACTAGTAAAGAGAAGTTTAATTGAATATGGAGGTATGGATGACATGACGGTAGCCAAAAAATTGGTTTGTGTTGGAGTAGATGGAGCTTCAGTAATGTAAGGTCACAGGAATGGTCTTTGTACAAAGATTGAAACTTCATTTGCACCATACATTACTGCAATTCACTGCATGGCTCACAGAATGAATCTAGCTTTTGGAATTGTGAGCAAGTTTGCTTCAATTAAAAAAATTGAAATTTTATTCAGAGAGCTCTACTCACACTTCTGTCGAAGTCCCAAACGATTTATGGAATTTCAACACTTTGCTGATGGATTAACTGATGGGAACAAGCTTCTCAAGGATAATGATACTAGATGGATCTCTTTGGATGGTCCAGCGCATTGAGTGTTTTCAGAATATCCATCCTTGATTGGACTATTTCACACAACTTGTGACGAATCAGATCAACCAAAATTTCCTGAACTTCTTGGCAGGTTAAGTAATTTAGAGACACTCTTAACTTTAGCAGCTCTTCTGCCCATGCTAGAGGAAATGAGGAATATTATGAAGGCTGCCCAAAAAAGAGCTCTGTTTATTGCAGAATATGCTATGCTGTGTAAGATGACATGCATGACCCTTGACAATCTCTATCGAAATCAACCAACACTATCTAATGAAAAAATTGTTAAGTGGTGGACACTCATAGATTTGAACAATCCTAATAACTTTTTACAAATCAGTGTAGATGGGGAGGTATGTGCCAATGTATAGGTAGTTGAGATACCAATGCACTTCTATGCCACGGTCGACCCCAAGGAATCGGGAAAGTGCCCCAAGAAGAAACTAGCATAAGTTACAAAGGAAGATTTCGACAAGATTGTTGAGACTGTAACTACTTCTGTGAAGAAAATTGCATATGATCTTTCCTCACAAATTAGAAGAAGATTCCTTCCTGATAACCTACTCGAAGCCATGTCTATTGTGTTTCCTCATTATTGGAGCCTCAACAGTGCATCTAATTTTCAAAGTAAGCTACTGACTTTGATAAAACAATTTTGCATATCCAGAGAATTTAATGGAGTAACTATAAATGGAATATTAGATGAAACTCATCTTCGAGAGAAATCATCTTGTTTTGCATAAACTATGAAACAACAATATGCCATTATGGAGAACCCCCATGAAGAGGGATCAGTAACAAGGCTTTGGAAATATATAGCTGAGAACCCATCCTTGCATGATTCAATGACAAAATATGTGAAGCTTGCTGATTTATGTCTTACCATGATATTGGGTTCGGTGGAAGATGAGAGAGTTTTTAGTGCTTTGGGGTTCTTAAAATCAAAGCTAAGAAACAAACTAGACAAAAATTTGGAAAATTGCTTGAGGCTCTGTACATCTAGGTATGATGTCCACACTTTTCCTTACAATAGGGCATTGCAAATCTGGAGGTCCAAATGTGAAAGAAGAGGTTTGGGTAACACTTCAAACCAAAGTGCTAGTGGGACTACTAGACCTAATGGTAGCTTTGAGATGCAGTGCGGTGAAGATATGCAGACTCAGACTCGGAGTGAAGAAACCACAGACAAGTATCAAAATCAAGAAAGCACTAAATTTGATGAGGATGAATAGCAACTGTAAGAGATTGGTATTTATTAATCTTATTATTGTATCTCATCATTCATATTAAAAAAGCATATTACTTTTTGCAATTAGAATTTAATATTGATTTGTAATTGTATTTTTCAACTTTCTATTTCCATATTTAAAATAGCATAATTAAAAAAAACCATAATGTGTTTATTGATACAATTACAGAGATGTTTATTGTTTATTTATACATGTTTGAGTCTCAAATCTATGTGATACATTTCAGAACCATATGATACAATTCATTCAATAGTAATACACATGTAGAGAACTTAGATTTTCATTAATTCTTTCAAAATATAGCCATATGATACAATTCATTCAATAGTAATACACCAATCTGTGTGATTCTCCATGTCAATTGCAAAAGTGAATACAAAGTTTCAGAACCCTTTGCAAAAGACCCTGAATTCCCTTTTATAGAAACAAGTGAGCAACAACAACTCCTGTGTGATTCTCCAATGTCCATGCAAAAGTGAATACAAAGTTTCAGAACCCTTTGCAAAATTGCAAATGACCCTGAATTCCCTTTTATAGAAACAAGGGAGCAACAATAGCTTCAGGTAGAATTGCAAGTTTGCAACATGTGAACACTGAACATCAAAATCACAAACTCAACACATATTTATATGGCCATCACAGGCCGTATTAGCAATTTAACATCTGGTACATGTTTGATGTCTCCTGTTCAAAAAACAGAGTTCAAAATTAAATATTAATTCATGCCATGACAAATCAAACATAGATAATAGAAGTGCCTAAAACCTACTAATCAGAAATTGAGAAATGAATAAATGTTAAAGCAAGGGAGAATTTGAGAATACAAATTTACTGGCTGAAGTTTTGCACTGTGCATCACATATTCATAGGCTGGATTAGCAAAATAGCAATAGTGAGTGTTGTTTTTTTCCTATTCATAAAATAGATTCATAGGCTGGATTAGAAAAATAGCAATAGCAAGTGTATCATAGATTCATAGGTTGGATTAGCAAAATAGCAAATAGAAAAAACACAAAACCTTGAAATTAAGAATAAAAGAAGAAAATTGTACAATACATACTATGATTCTTAAGAATTATGTGCCAGTTTTTGTAGGGTGCTCCACTCTTCATCTGATGGAAGGTCAATATTCCGTAAACTATGGAAATTCAACTCCAACTTCATCAACATTCCATATTTAGAAGATTTACTTTACATCACTGTTTCATCCAATACCGAATTTAGAGTTGAAAATGGTTGGATGAATTCCAGAAAGCTTTTGGGAGTTGTGTCCTTTGGGAGCAACTCTAAATCAGACTTCATTTTTATCTCCATGATTTTTTTGTAAGCTTCTTCTCCAATGAATTTATTTGATGTGTCAACAGGCTTAGGCAAACCAAGTTTAATCAAATTATTTTTCTTTTCTTGCAGCTTTGCTATCTTTTTTCCACAACTTTCCATAACTTCTGATGTTTCCCTTAGCTTATGGCATTTTTGAATGATAGATGATGTCTTAACTATGTCATCAATGCGACTCTTAATTCCCTTGGATGCCAAGTAGCTGTCACTAGAACTGTAGACTACTTTCAAAAAAAAATTTGCCATTTTCTCTTTTGAATAAACATGTGTGCTCTTCTCATAGTGCCCTTTGATTTTTATAAAAAATTGTCTCATACTTTCAGTGAATTGAAACCATTCACACAACTTCTCACTCCTCTGCATTATTTTCCGCCAAATGTTTTCTTGTATATACTTCATTGTATTTTTCATGTTATCTTTCAATCTATCCTCCAAAATTTTTATTTTATCATTTGCATTGTGCAGGTCTTCTTTCATTTGTGCAGATTTTTTCTTTCTTCCTCTACTTTCTCTTGCAAATTTTTTTCTTTTTCCTTCCCATGATCCAATAGGTCTTGTAATTTTCTCATTTGAGCGGCAACAGACTCATAACTTTTGTATAATTTTTGAAAACTGGCTTTTTCCTCAACAATTTTTTTACTGCTTTTAGCTAGTTTTTCTGTCAGGTCCTTCAATTCTGCATCCATCTTCTCCTGCTCTGCAATTTCTACTGCAAAGCCCTAATTTTTTATCCTTTTTTGTAAATCATTGCACTTGCTATCTGCTGCTTTCCTCCTTGATTTTTTTGTTTTCCAGGTCTGCCTGTAACTTTTCTATTTGTTTCTCTAGTTTATTTTTTTCTCTCTCCACCTTTAGCAGTGAAGTGTAGACCACTTCATTAGTCCTTTTTACACACTAATTTTGTCCACATTATGTACTTTGGAAAAATCCATTTGGAGGGTGCTAACTTGAAATTGAGAGGGATCTATCTGGCTATGTAGTGGATTTTTATCTTTAGATGGGCCCGGGGGCATAACAACAATGAACTCCATCATATCTTTATGTGGGTCATATGTTGGAAATACCCTATTCCTTGCAGGTTGTTCGTTTACAACTTCAAACATGGAATTCCCATGAAATGCTTTCTTTTTTTCTTTATTTGCTTTTGTTGTGTGTTCATATTTTTCATAGTAATCACAAAATTGAAAATTTAGGCTTGCTAAAGCAATTGAATGTTTGAAAGGTGACATAGGAATACCATAGGCTCCAGTTCCACTTATTCCTGTGGTTTTAACTAATGCTTGACTAGGATTACCAACAATAGTTCCTGATGTTGTCCCACTCCCACTGACACTTTCATGTGTAGTTTTCATAGTCTTTTGAGGTGTCTGATCTAAAGCTGCAAATGATTGATTCCTAGTGTCAGTGGCACTTGATATAGGATTCTCAATAGTATGAGATTGAGTATCTACCTCTAGTGGCCTCTTGCGAGAGATATTTTGATGTTGCCCTTGTCCAACACCAAGACAACTAGTATCAGTAGTAGTACCCATGCCAACCCTACCAATCACAGTAGCACTTGACTGAACAATAATAGGAATACTATCCCCAGATTCCCCACCAGTGGTAGTGGCACTTGATTCACCACCAATGGGAATACCATGATGTGGTGGTGGACCTGGTGGTTGTGGATTTGAACCTGAAACAAATGTAGGTGGACCCTGAGGGTAATGAGTAGTACCTATCCGTGATGAATCTGAAGAATCAAGTCCAATGATTGGTTTAAGATGACTTTTTGATTTTGATTGTGATGGAAGTTGTACCTGAAGTGGATACCAAATGCCATCTCCTCTGGGACCTAGACCACCACCTTCAAAACCCATTTTTTCCACAAGGTTTGCCCCTTTGCTATATTTTTCTTTCATGGACTCACTGACTCCACCTAATATTTTTGGGACTGTAGTAGTTGTTGGAGGGGGCTCAATGGAAACCTCATGCTCATCATCATCACCTTCAGTCCCGCCATGCTCCATATCCCACAATTTGCAAAACTCTGCATCCTCGTCGATGCTCTCAAATTTTGCAATTGTCTTTGGTTCACCGAGATTCCTCCTCATATTCCAAAAATCATTTATTTTGGTTTGAGTGAAATAATTCTCTTTACATTCGTGCAGAACTGATTTGGGAATAGATTTGTTAGATGGATTAGCATATTTTAGGTAGAAATTGTAGGACCTCCTATTTTGGATGCCCTGGCCCTCCTCTGTTGTCCTCTCTATGTGCATTTGCAATGCCATAATTTGTGATGAAATTTCTTCTGTTGAAATGTTTTTGTCAGCTACAATTTTCTCCATCTCTTTTTTAATCTTATCCCAGGAGTCCATGTTTCTAAGCTTTTCTAGCAATGATTTACTTTCATGTTGACATAACGCTAAAGAGTTCACATTTTTCTTAAGCCTTGCTTGAACTACACCAACTGGATCATACTGCCAGAGACCCTCATCACCAAAGTTAAAAACTCTCAAAAAATCATGTGCCACATTGAATGCTTTTCTCTCAAATGTGAACCCTCAACATGAGAAAGGCAAGGAAGGAAATATGCTCTTCTTTTGCTGACCATGGAAGTGCCTATCTATGCTCTCCAATTGTTGTACATACTCTAATGCAAATACCCTGTCTGTCACATGTATTGGAAGTCTATATGGTTTTACTGTCGATCCGTAAAACCTTAACACAGTGAATTCTTCCATGAAGAACCAGTCAGCCAATTCTATTTGACTTCTGAGTTGAATGCAATCTCTACAAGACACAGGCAACCTAGGCATTGGAGTGCTTGTAATTTCATTATACATTGGTGCCAAAAAGAAGTCTACAAAATGGTTGTAGTTCTTCATGTTATCATGCATCCTTATCTTTGGCGTCCAATCATATATTGGACACTCTGTTCTCTTCCCAGTCTTCTCATCAATCTTATAGCTCACAATTTGAAGCTTGTTGGTCTCGAATATTGCATGATACTTGGATAGAAGGAGATAGCACAAGTAGGATGAGAACCTAAATGTCTTACAGGAACCTTTTTTGATCATTAGTAATTATTTTTGCATGGATTGAACAACCTGCTCAACAAAGTTATATCTTACTGGCTGACCTACACAATGGATATTATAAATCATTTCAAGAGGGCTTGCACCCACTTCCCTATCATTTTCCAATCCTAGGCAAAACGACAGCAAGGAAATAGTATCCCCAACCCATGGAACAAAAATGTTAGAATCATAAGGAGGCTTATGATTTTGATCCAACACAATACCAGTACCACTCTTTATTAGAGCTTTGATAAATGAATCTTTGCGACTTGGATCAAGACTCTCATAATTACCTGCCAGCTTTTCAAGGTCAATTTGGACGTTTGAGTTTTGGGCTTCAAATCCTAGGTTCAACAAACGAGCAAATTCTCCCTCGTTTATGGATAGAATTTCCTCTTTTGTATTTTTATTGACAATTGCTTTTTTATCTTCATCATAATTTTCAACACAGACCATGACAAAATCAGGGCAAGGGAATACTTCAAGAAACACCATGCTTCCCAATCCAACATCCCACGATGCGATTTTATTTGTTTTTTGTTGTAACATTGGGTTGAAAATAGTAAATTTTACCCTGTTTGCATCTCCCACCTTACTAGACAATGTATATCTAATATCTATGATACACTTTTCACCATGGATAGCAGGGTCATAAATATCATGGTATTCATCAGTGAAACCTGATGTTTTTAACCAGTTCGGTTAGGTATATTTTGTTTTTCACTTGGCTTCTTGTTGAACTACTGCTTCCCGTTTTCCCCATCACTATTATTGTCAATAATTCAAAATAATGCTAGATAAAAACTTGAAAATGCTAACCCTCAAATTGGGCCACGAGATTACCAAAAGCAAAAAAGGCGAGATGTAGGTGTTCTAGATTTTACCCAGAAATTGGAATTTCTATTTCACTAGATTGGCGTAGACAGCCTCTGTTGCAACTTGCATTCCTCAATCTAGTAGTTGTTTCTGAATCTCCCTCGATTTACAGGTTTATCTAAGAAATAAAAGACGATTATGATTTACGAGTCTCTTATTTTGAAAACTCTAAAAAGTAGAAAAGTAAAACCTAAAGGGCAAAATATCAAGAATCATGTTGTAATTTTATTAATTACTATTAATAACTATTCGATGCCAAAGGAAAAAAAATTCATTACTTCAGTATAAATTCCGAGGACATTAAGAATCATGTTGTAATTTTATTAATTATTATTAATAACTATTCGATGCCAAAGGACAAAACATTCACTACTTTAGTATAAATTATGAGGACATTAAATGTAATACGTTCAATTCCAAGCGAAGTTCTCCCAAATGTCTTCACTTCCCACATTCAGGCCGAAATCCACCCTAAGTCATTGATCTTTGCTCATCCAACGGACGAGGGACCAAGGTACCTATTGTGACTTTACGGGTCTATTTTTTAAGTCTATTTAATAATTTTAAACTTTCGTCCCAAAAAGTGCTTTACAGACTTACTTATATTTAATTAAATTTAAAACGTTTCAATTCCGGACGAAGTTCTCCCAAATGTGTTCACTTCCCACATTCGGGCTGAATTCCACCCTAAGCCATTGATCTTTCCTCATCCAACAGATGATGGTACCTGTTGTCAGTTGTCGTGGGTCCCATCACTTCTGCTAGTTTTCAGGCACGTCACCATACTCGTGTCACTTTGAACAAAGTTCTCAGAAATTTGTTCACTTCCCACATTCGCCCCGAAATCCACCCTAAGTCATTGATCTTTGTTCATCCGATGATCGATGGTACCTGTTTTAAGATGTAGTGGGTCCCACGACTTTTGCCATTTTTCTGGCATGTCACCATACTCGTGTCACTTTTCGGGTTTGATTTTTAGTCTATTTAATCATTTTAAACTTGCGCCTGAAAAAAAGCTGTATAGACTTAATTATATTTAATTAAATTTAAAATGTCCAATTCTAGGTGAAGTTCTCAGAAAGGTGTTCACTTCCTACATTCGGGCCGAAATCCACCCTAGCCGTTGATCTTTGTTCATCCAACGGTCGATGGTACCTGTTTAAGATGAAGTGGGTCCCATGACTTCTACCATTTTTCTAGCACGTCACCATACTCGTGTTACTTTTTGGGTCTATTTTTAAAGTCTATTTAATCATTTTAAAATTCCGCCCGAAAAAGAGATTTATAGTCTATGGGCTATAGACTTAATTCTATTTAATTAAATTTAAAATGTTCAATTCCGGGCAATAGTTTGAGATAACTATTAAATATAATGTTAATATTAATTGTAATTAAAGATGTGCAATAGTTTGAGATAACTTTTAAATATAATGTTAATATTATTTGTAAAAAATTAAAATTCAAAAATAGTATAAAACATGAAACTTAGTTTCTAGAATAAAACAAATAACTAAATAAAAATATAAATTTTGATATGCAATTTGAAAGGTAAAAGTTTAATATTAAAAAGAAAACATTCAATATTAAATCTAAAATATTAATTTAAAGTTTAACAAAATTCTTTGAAAATAGTTTTACAACATATAACTTTCAAAAATAACTTTAAAATATATATAAAAGTTCAACATAAATCTAGTCTATCAATTTTTAAAAATGTGCAACTGCAGTCCTCAACCTGTTAAGGCAAGCAAATTTGGAAAGTACAAATGCCAAGGTGGCGATTAATTGTTGCACAAGGAGTTGTCTGCGACATGCCGCATGAAAGGAGGAAGGGGAGGATGGTAGGAAATCTTTTTCCCAATCTCATGGCATTAATGTCTTATCGTGCACAAACATTACCTGGCCTATAAGATGGAGGCAGATTTTTTTACCTTTTGATCTGTGTACCACTTTTTGCTTTGAAGCAACTATAGAACAAATCTGTAGTTCATAGAATCGTACCTTCTATAAGACATTTTTTGCAAGAAGTGATTTTGAAATTGCAGGTGACAATGGAGGCCAATTTCACACTTCGAACATACAAGAAGTTGGTGCCCTTTTTGGGCAAAGTATCTGATAAACGAATGCAAGGACTGTTCAGGTTTAAGGAGGAGAAGTTGTGGGTGGAAGCTCAACTGACGCTTGCGGAGGAGGTGGCACATATCAGTCACCGGTATCGAACTAACATGGAGGTTTACTCTCTGATTATGGCGTGGGCCTATGAATTCGAACCGGAAGTGGAAAAGGTAAAACTCACATTGGTCAAATTGATTGATGGGGAGTTTTTGATTAACCTGGATTCAATCTTGGAGTGGGTGGTGCTAGGAGATGGCATTCAAATTAAGGAAGGGGATGACCAGGAGGAATTGCTTCCTTTTATTCATGGCCTAGAGGATGAAATCAAATACCCATGTCATGAACGAGCCCGAGTGGGTTGGGAAGTGATGAAACTCTTTGTTAAATTAATGAGGATGGATGAAGTCCTGAATGCTTTGCATGTGGTGGCAAGGATGGAGGTTGGTAGGGAATTGAGAGATAGGGCTGAAGAAGGAAGGGTCATACAGCTACTGGCAAGCTTGGAGGGTGACCCCGACTTCGAGTTCCTAAACTGCATTCCAAAAATAAAAGTTGAAGCGACAAAAGGGAAAGCCAAAGAATCAACCTCCGAGGAGGGAAAGGACTGGGAGGAGGTGACCCAGGGGGATAGTGAGACTGAGTGAGCGGCCTATCTACAATGAACTAGTTTTTTTGTCTACTTGCTATAAGCTATGGGCAAATTTTGTATCTTGAAACTTTTCAATTAATTGAACGAAAAAACCTTTACCGATAAACTTTTGTATCCTGCAAATTTTGAAATTTGGTATTTTGAATGACTATATAGTATATATTTATAAAATTATAATCAACCATAATCAATGTACAAATAATTAACAGAACGAATTGAATTTTTTTTTTAATAGCATTACATTAAAAAGATCATGGTATTAAATTTATTTCCATTGTTTAACAAATAATTGAAATAACGTAGCTCATATACAAAAAGCTTGTGAAAGAAATTAATTAATAAAAATGAAATAGAATTATAGAAAGAATTTTTATTTCCATAAGACTATAAGAGGCAAAGTGAAACAAATTGGAATTTGAAAAATTATCATTAATATTTATGCTTTTGAAATTTACAATTTTTTCGTCTAAGACTTGAGTCCCCCAAAAACTTAAAAGCCAAAATGAGTGAGCCACTTGCAGCCTGTTAAGGTTCAAGGACATAGGAAAAAAAACTACAGGGGGGCGGTGCTAGGGCATAGGTAGTGGAATTGTTTACAATTTTGCCCTAAGAATCTGGCCCTCCTTCCATGTAGAATTCTTTGGACAACATAAGCTGAGAGAATTCTTCAATCCACATGTAGTTTGGAAAGTCGTCCAGGAGGAACCATTTATGGAGGAAGTCCCTGCCAATCTGCACCCATTTTCTGTGACGTGTCAGCTACTCCGCATTCAGGTTTAGGAGAAATGGTTGTCTGGCCACTAAAAGTGTTTGGTCAAGGAGGAGAAGCTTGGATAAATCACTCACCCAAGGGATCCTCACCCCTACTTTTGTAAGAACGACAAGAGTAATGTCATCTTCAAGGAAGTCTTCCTTAAAATCCTTCCTTAACAGCATCAGCATATCCACCTTGTCTCCTCCCAGGTCCAAAAGAGACGCTAAGAAGCAGGATGTAAGGTCCGTGTTAACACGGTACCTATTTTCATTTCACAAAAATTCTCTACCTAGCACCATCCGCACAGCCTCATTGGTGAACGACCCAACCTCCTTCCGAACTGATTGGAGGGTTGGCTCTCTAACAGAGCCTAGAAAAGCCCTTTGGTCCTCTGCAGAAATGCTTCTCAAGCGGATGGGAGTGTCCATCTTGAGAAAACAAATTAACAAATTAAACAACCTGAGCAGTGAGCCTATAAACCTAAAATATCATGAGCAAAGGCTAATTGAAGATGAAAGAAGCAGAGATCATATATAAATTGTTGAAGCTCTTGATTGTAATAATTACTTCTTTAATAGCATTAATTGCTATAAAAATTTTAAATCTTTCGTATCTCTGCAAATCTTTCCCATAAATGCACTATTGTGCAAAAATGGAAACAGCTATGAACCAATACCAAATTGGCAAGTATCACATTGGAAGTCATGGGGACAGAGTGGATTGCCGTATGTGAATAGATATGTATTAAATGAACAAAATTATCGATCATGATTCATGACATTTGATACGTGTCTATTGAATACAATTCTATTCCGGGCACTTTCTGGTGAGCTATGTTCTCTTCAAAAAATTGGGCCGAAATAAAACTTCAGCCATTGATCTATGATCATTGAACGGTTTAAAATCATTGATAGATTTTAGGTTTGTGTCACTCTTTATGTGTCAAAGAGGCTGCACTTATTGATACATCGTGCAGAGTCCGGACTCAATGTATTATGTGATGTGATGTACTAATGTGATGTGATGTCTATTAATGGCAATGAATTTATGAAATCGCCAATTAATTATATATTGTACCATAAATAACAAAATATCCGCCAAAACAAATTAAATATTTTTCAAGTGGTGGATAAAAATCACCAATACATTTAAATAATTTTCAAGCGGTGGATAAAAATTGCCAATACATTTAAATAAGTTTTCCTTCGAAGTAAAATTTTTTGCTCATACAATTATATATTTGTTCCTTTTAACAATAATTATTCGCCTCCCACAATAAATATTTTCCCCATAGAAAAAGGTATTATTTGCTAGAAATTTATGGCATTTTCATACCCTAGAAAAAAAATCGCCAATTCAAAATAAATTTTTCCTCATTTTAAAAAAAAATTTCGCCATCGATATGAAAATTTATCCCTGAAAATAATGTCTAATTTGCCAGGATTTTACACAGTTGCCCGGGGGGGTTTCTTAAAATTATCCCTGACTCCAAGTTGCTCTCTGAGATACTCAAATGTTTCCTTAGGCAAAGGCTTTGTAAAAATATCTGCAATTTGCTCTTTAGTATTCACATAAACCAATTTCACTTCTTTTGCTTCAACATTCTCCTTTAGAAAATTGAATTTGATGGAAACATGTTTAGTCTTAGAGTGAAATATTGGGTTCTTTGATATATCAATTGCTGCCATATTATCACAGTAGATAGTTGTAGGTTCCTTGGATTTTACCTTTATGTCCTTCAACATTTGCTTGATCCATAATACTCGTGTATAATTAGTTGCTGCTGCAACAGATTCTGATTCTGCTGTTGATAGACTTGTACAACTTTGTTTCTTGCTCAACCATGAAATTAGTCTGCTGCCAAGAAAAAATACTTTGTCGGTGGTTCTTTTTCTGTCATCCACATCTCCTACCCAATTAGCATCTCTGTATGCACATAAGTCAAAATTTTCATCTCTAGGATACCATAAACCAAGATTTGTAGTGCTTTGTAGGTACCAGAAAATCCTTTTCACTACTGATTCATGTTTTTCTTGGATTACTCTGAAATCTTGAAACAATACATATTGCATTCATAATATCAGGTCTTGTTTGTGTCAAATATAGCAAACCTCCTATCATAAACTTGTATCTAGTCAGATTAATAGGTGTATATCCATCCTTCAAAGATAATTTATCAGTTGTAGTAATAGGTGCGCTTACCGGTTTATAATTTTCCATGCCAAATTTCTTTAGTAATTCCTTCAAGTACTTAGATTGACATAGGAATATACCTTTATTAGTATGTGAAATTTGCAATCCTAAAAAGAATTGTATCTCTCCAATCATAGACATTTCAAATTCTTGCTTCATTTTGTTAGAAAATTCTTTACACAATCCATCTTCTCCTCCAAAGATTATATCATCAACAAAAACTTCAATAACCAAGATGTCATCATTAGTCACTTTGTAGTATAGATTGCTATCAACATTACCTTTAGTGTGTCCAAGCTTCAAAAGATATTTGTCCAATCTAGCATACCAAGCTCTAGGAGCTTGTTTCAATCCATATAAAGCTTTCCTTAACCTGCAAACCATGTCTTTGTTATCTGTCAAAGAAAATCCATCAGGCTGTTCAATATAAATTTCTTCTTCAAGATCTCCATTCAGAAATGCACATTTAACATCCATTTGATTTACTTTATAGTTCTTGTGTGCAACAAAAGCCAATAAAAGTCTAACTGCCTCAATTCTAGTTACCGGTGCAAAGGTTTCAATGTAATCAATTCCTTCTTTCTGTGAATATCCCTTACACACTAATATTGCTTTATTTTTTATTACCATACCATCTTCATTAAGTTTATTTCTAAAAACCCATTTAGTTCCAATTACATTTTTGTCTTTATGCCGGGGAACTAATGACCAAGTGTTATTCCTTTCAATTTGTTCCAATTCATCTTCCATAGCTTTAATCCAATATTTATCTTCACATGCCTCATTAATTGATGTAGGTTCAATTTGAGAAATAAGACATGCCTCTTCATTTTCCAATCTTCCTCTAGTCATAACTCGAAATTTGTTTCCAATAATCTGATCTTCAGAATGATTCAGTCTTACATAGGGTGTTTTTACTTACTGTTGTTATTCGATGACTGTTGAATCTCTAGATGATGTCAGTGTCACTGGATCACCATTCTGTACCTGTATATTCATAGTAGTTTCATTTGTGATTATCTCTATTGCCGGTTCAGAGTCTGTGTACCTTGAATTTCCTCTAAACTGTTCATCAATCTTCACATTTGCACTCTCAACAATTTTCTGTAATCTCTTGTTAAAACATCTATATGCCTTGCTCTTAGATGAATAACCAAGAAATATTCCTTCATCACTTCTAGGATCAAATTTGCCAATGTACTCATCTCTTCTAATATAGCATTTACTTCCAAATATTCTGAAATATTTAAGAGTAGGAGTATTATAAAACCATAGTTCATGTGGGGTCTTACCAGTTTCACCTCTGATGTGAACTCTATTGAATGTATAAACTGCTATATTGACCGCTTCTCTCTAGTATATATGAGGTAGATTTGCTTCTGATATCATACTTCTAGCTACATCCAAGATAGTTCTATTTTTCCTTTCCACAACTCCATTCTACTGGGGTGTCCGGGGTGCTGATAATCATCTTCTGATCCCATTCACTTCATAGAATGTATTAAATTCCTTAGATGTGAATTCACCTCCTTGATTTGATCTCAAACATTTGATTTTCTTGTCGGTTTCATTTTCTACCATCACCTTGAATAGTTTGAATTTCCCAAATGCTTCAAATTTTTCCCTAAGAAAAGTAACCCAACACATTCTAGAATAGTCATCAATGATTAGCATAAAATACCTATCTCCTTATATACTTCTAGTTCTTGTTGGACCACATAAATCAGTATGAATTAAATCAAGAACATTGTTAGACTTCTCTGGAATACTGCTGAAATTTTCTCTAACTTGCTTTCCTAATTGGCATTCCTTACATATCGGATTGTGAGGTTTAACAATCTTAGGTAAATCTCTAACTTCCTTAGTAGTACTGATTTTTACAATGCAATCAAAATTTACATGACAAAGTCTCTTATGCCATAACCAACTTTCATCAATATGTGCAATCAAACATGCTTTCTCATTGTTGTTCAAATGAAAGACATTACCTCTAGTCTGATTACCGGTTGCAATTTCCAAACCAGTTCTGTTTAAGATTTTGCATTTACCATTCTTGAATTGTAACTGAAATCCTTTCTCAACTAATTGACCAACACTCAAAAGATTATGCTTCAAGCCTTCAACATAGTAAACATTATCAGTATTGTGCTTACCATCAAAAGATATAGTGCCTTTTCCTTTGATCAAACAAAATTTATCATCTCCATATCTTACTAGACCTCCATTGTAATCCTGAAAGGTTGAGAATTTACTCTTATCACCAGTCACATGATGTGAACATCCTAAATCAATAATCCATTCATCATTATCTTCAACTTTAGCTACCAGGGCCTGCTCTACCGGTTGAACACTAGGTGCCGGTTGATCTTCTGTTATAGCAACAAAAGCCCATCCATTGTCTGTCGGATCCTCATCAGAATCATCAATGACCCCTCCATCAACATAATAACAAGATTTGTCTCTATTCTTCCTAAAATTGTATTTCTGATAGTCAGGGTTAGGTTTATATGTTCTTTTAGCTTCTTCTCTTAATCTTGCATGTCTATCAAGACATCTAGAAGCCATATGACCAATCTTATTACAGTTAAAACATTTAAAGGGTGTTTTACCTTCATACTTACTTCCAGTTGGACCTTTAGGCATTTTCCTTGCAAATAGTGCTTCAAGTTCTTCATTTTCTCTCCTGCTTTCTTCAAGTTCTCTTGCATAGAAGGCTTTCCAATTAGGTTTATCAGATAATGGTGATGATGTTGTAGTTGATGATGATGCCTTAAAAGCTAGATCTATCTTGATAGTAGTAATAGGACCAAATTCCTCAAGCTCAAAAGCTGAAAGTTTTCCAACCAAAGTGTCTCTAGATACTGATGCATTAGGCATTGTTCTCAATTCATTTATAGTAGTAACTTTCATTTTATATGCTAGTGGGAAATCTCTTAAAACTTTAGAAATAATCTCATCTTCACTTAAGGTTCCTCCACAACATTGTATACCGAAAACAATTTCATTTACTCTTTCCATAAAAGCAGAAATTCTTTCTTCTTCTTCTTCCATTTTCAGACTTTCATACCTGACCTGGAAGCATTCAAGTTTTGCAATTTTGACTGTGGAATCTCCTTCATTCAATGTTTCTAGTTTGTCCCAAATAGCTTTAGTAGTAGATCTATCTGATAATCCCATGACTTGTTGATCTGACAATGCGCTCAAAAGTGCTTCTCTTGCTTTGTAATCATTTTCCTCATCTTTAGCCAAGTTAGGTGGATTAGGTTGACCTTGAGTAGGAGTAGTATAGCCATTCTTTGTAACATCCCATATATCCTTTCCAATGCAATTCAAATGTGTCTCCATCATGATCTTCCATATGCCATAGTTAGTTCCATCAAGTTTCAGACTGCCCTTCCTGAAATAGTTAGAAGACATTGGATCTCCTCAAGCTGTTAAATTTCTGCAAAAAGAGGACCAAGCTCTGATACCAATTGTTAGGTCCCAGAGACAACTGAGAGGGGGGGTGAATCAGTTGTCCAATAAATTCAACCAAAATTAACTTAACCAAAACTTAATGCTTAATACCGGTAAACCAAACTTTATGTCGGTAGACAGTCTTAATAGTTAATTGCAATAGTGGTAAAGAATAATGTATGAAACAAAAAGACAATAACATCCACAACACATATATTGAGTGAATGAATGAGAAAATGGAGGGAATAGCGGAGGGAACAACGTTTGCAGTGGGAAATTTGAAATCAAGAAATGGAGGGAACAACGATGCTGGTTCCTCTGGTTCTGACTCCATTGCAGCTCAAGGACAAGCATCTAATGATGAGGATGGAAGGCAAGATGGGGACCCACAAACATGGGACCCTCCTCCCGATCCCAAAAACTTAAAAGATTCTCAAGATTCAAGCCCCGAGGCGATGAAGATCGACTCAGAAAATATCAAGGAGGGGTGAATACCTAAACCCTAGAATAGTCTCTTTGCAAGACAAGCATCTGGTAAACTGAATGGTAAATCATCTTTCCCCTTTGTGAAGGATATATTAGATAATAGAATAGGTAACCTTGTGATTGAGATTCCTGATTTGGTTATTGATCATAGTATCTCTTTAATGACTCTTTCTCTGGTGGGGAAATTTGTTGGACCCTGACCTAATATTGAGGATGTTAGGTCCTTTGTTAAGAGAAAATGGAGAATGAAAGGATAGGTTGAAGTCTCTGCCCTGCCTAGAGGCTTTTTTGTGTTCTCTTTTTCATGTGGGGAAGATTTGGAAGCGCTGTTAAGTGGTGGCCCCTGGATGTTTGGTAAATCCTCTCTTTCTGTTAGAAAATGGTCCCCTAATATGGAACTCAATGACCCTTTCTTTGAATCTGCTCCGGTGTGGGTTAGGTTGCCTGGGCTACCATTGGAATACTCGGTGGAGGATGTTTTCTCAAAAATCGCTAACTCCTTTGGGGAGCTTGTTGCGATAGACCCAATGACAGCTGCTCGCAAGAGATTGGTGTATGCGCACATCTACGTCAACATATCACAGAATATGGATCTCCCAAGTACTATTGACATAAACTCCAAACTTGGGTTATGGGAACAAGCCATTGAATTTGAATCTCTCCCTTTTGTGTGCTTCTCTTGCAAAAAAGTAGGTCATTGGGCTAAGGCTTGCCCCAGGAACCCTAAAAGACCTGTGATGAAAGAAAAAAACATTCACAAACTGGTTTGGAAAGAAAAAAAATAACAACAAAGACTGCAACAAGTTAGAAGAAAAAAGTGGAAACTTGGTAAACATACCAGAACAACTAAAAGAAGATACCACTAACCCTCCTAAAGACCCCCCCTTGAAGGGGAACAAAAATAATGAAACCAAGGAGTTTGAGATCAAAATAGGCAATACCTTTGAGGCTCTACAGTCACAGGCGAAGGAGAATGAAATCAGCGAAGAGACACTTGAAGATGGTGAGATTGAGGATATCACTGACTTTCATCGTGAGGATCTTCATGAACCCATATCAAAGAAAGATGAACCCTGTTTAGAGGAAGAGTTTCAAGAACAGGAAATAAAAATGGGAAGGAGTAACAGGTTTGGGTCGCCACAAGCAAACTTAAATGCCTTATTCCAGAATATAGAAGTTGATATGACCACTTCATCCCAGAAAAGAGAAGATCTATGGAGAAACATGCAAGATGAATCTAGAGCAGAACAACAAGAAGAAAACACAACAGGAAATGGAAAGAAAATTAAAACCAAGAAGGCAGGAGGTCCTAATGGAGTAAAAACTAGAACTAGATCTAAGGCTGATTTTGGGGCCTCAAGATCCCCACCGGGACGCAAAACTATGAAATGGCATAGGGACTAGGAGAGTAAGAAAAACATAGCTTATGGAAGGCAGCGAACTATCAAGGAGTCCTGCCCTTAGGCTTCCAAATGAAAGTAATATCTTGGAACATCAGAGGCCTAAATGGTCTCAATAAACAAGATATATTAAGGAACCTTATTCGAGATCAAAATCCGGATATTATCCTGGTTCAGGAAACCAAAATGAGTAAAGAGAAAGAGGAGAAATTAAAGTTTTTCAAAAATGGAGGGGTCTGTGGCAATAGCTCGAATGGAGCCTCAAGAGGGGTTGCTATATTCTGGAATAAAAGCACTACCTCTGGAGATATGATTGATGTGGATGGCAATATTTTATCCCTAAAAGCTAAAAGCATCTTTGATGGTAAGGAATTTGTTATCACTAATATCTATGCCCCTAACTCCAAATCTACTAGAAGTAAATTCTGGAATAAAGTTTAGCATAAAAGGAAAAAATTCCCTCTACACAGCTGGGTTGTGATGGGAGATTTCAATACTCCTCTGCAAGACATAGAAAAATTTGGAGGTAGTCAAGCTCAACCAGATAGCAGATCTGACCTGATGGACTTTATTAATGACAATGCTCTCATTGATTTGGATCTCAACGGGGCTTCCTACACTTGGTCTAACTGAAGAGATGGTGAAGATCTCATCCAGGTAAGACTTGAGAGATCCCTTCTCTCTAATGATTGGATTCTTTCTCATAGATGCTCCCTTTCTGTTATTAATAGAATTGGGTCAGATCATTATCCCATTTCTTTTGTTGCTGAGAACTCTAAGAATAATCAGAGATTCCCTTTTCATTTTGAAAAGATGTGGACCTCCCACCCTAATCTTGAAAAATCTATTGTTGACTGGTGGAATCTTGATGTTAATGGAACTGCCATGTATAAAGTTGCCAAAAAACTTTAAAACATCAAAACCAACATTAAGACCTGGAACAAGAACGTCTTTGGTGATATCTTTGATTCAAAGAAAAAATTAAAGGAGGAATTGGACCAGATACAAAATTCAATCCAGAAAGAAGGCTACAAAAAGTATTCCAAAGTCATGGAAGATGAGGTCCTAGTCAACATCCACAACATTATTTCTAGGGAAGAAATCTATTGGAGGCAGAGATCTAGGGCTATATGGCTGAAGGCAGGGGACAAAAACACTAAATTTTTCCACATGACTTCTCTAAAACATAAGGCTGCAAATAGAATCACAAGACTGACTGTTGAAAACAACACTCTGCTTAATAAGGATGAAATCAAAAATGAAGTTGTCAGATTCTTCAAGCAGCTCCTTTCTAGTAACAAGGACATTGATCAAACCCATCAACTCAATTTGGTTAATATTATTCCTAAGATCATTAACCCTATTCAGAATAAGGCCCTTACTGCCACCTCGTCTGCTGGAGAAATCAAAAAAGTTATCTTCTCGTTTCAAGGGGATAAAGCTCCGGGCCCTGACGGCTTCCCTATGTTCTTCTTCCAAGAATTCTGGCATATTGTGGGGGAGGACATGGTTAATGTGGTTAAAGAATTTTCTGGATCCAAAAGAATCCTTAAGGAACTTAATTCCACTTTTATAGCCTTAATCCCCAAAGTCGTTGGGGTAGAATCTATGGGAAAATTTAGGCCAATTAGCCTATGCAACTCTTTCTACAAAATTATATCCAAAGTTTTGACCACTAGAATTTTGGCGGTGCTTCCTTTCATCATATCTGAGGAGCAGAAAGGCTTTGTTCCTGGTAGGCAGATCCTGGACTCAATCATTCTTGTTCATGAGAACATTCATTCCCTCAGTGCTGCTAAAAAAGAAGGTTTCTTGATAAAGCTGGATCTGGCAAAGGCTTACGATAGAGTTGAGTGGGATGTTCTCTTTAAAATCATGGGGGCTTTTGGTTTTGATGATAAGATTATCAAAATAATCAGAGAACTGATCACTACTCCTATGTTCTTTATTTTGGTTAATGGTTCTCCAACAATTTTTTTTAAAACTTCAAGAGGGCTAAGACAAGGAGATCCCATATCTCCTATCCTTTTTACCATATTGGCTAAAAGTATGAGCAGATTGATTCATAAGTTGAAACAAAACAAAACTATCAAAGGTCTTCAACCTTCCTCTACTAATATTTTTTGCACTCATCAACAGTTTGTTGATGACACTATCCTCATGGGATATTCTTCGATCAAGGAGGCTGATGCCTTGAAAACAACTCTTAACTCCTATGCCTTGGCAACTGGTCAGCAAGTTAATTGGGACAAATCGGCTATGTACTTCCTCAATACTCCGGTCACAAGACAATAGAAAATTGCTAACATTATTGGGTGCAAAGTGGAAATGCTCCCTTCCACCTATCTGGGCCTTCCTTTAGGGTTAGCTCCCCTAAATTCCTTCTGGAATATGCTCATTGATAAAATTAATAAAAGACTTGCTGTTTGGAAAGGCTCAATGTTATCTCAAGCTGGGAAAATGCAACTCCTTCAAGCTACTCTTCAAAATCTCCCTGTTTATGCCCTTAGCCTGTTTGGTATTCCGGCTAAATTTGTTGAAGTTATGGAAAGAATCCAGAAGAGATTTTTATGGTCAGGAGTGGAAGAAAAAAAGAGAATACCTTTGATTGCTTGGGACAAAGTGTGTATACCAAAGAACAAAGGAGGGCTGGGGATTAAAGTTATAAAAACCTTTAACAAAGCTCTTCTTGCTAAATAGTTATGGAGAGCCTATGACACTAAGAAAGATTGGAATCAAATTTGGTTTGACAAATACATTCAGAATTAGACTATCCAAGGGATCCTTAACTTTGAAGATATCCCTACTGGATCCTTCATCTGGAATAGTATTACCAAATCCATAAAAGTGGCAAAAGCTGGGGCTGGATGGGTCCTTGGAAAAGGTGACAGAATAAGGTTTTGGGAAGACCCCTGGATGAAGAATGAAGCCCTTTATGATCAAAACAACAGTCAAATTATTGAAGAGTGTAAAAGGAGGTTTGGGCTTATGGTATGTGACTATTGGAAGGAGAATAAGTGGGTTAGACTTGATGACCTCCATTCTGGATTTTCCTCTCTCCAGAAGGAGTTGCTGTCATTTTCCCCTAACAAAGGCCATGATGATGTTTTCCTCTGGAAAAGTGATCCTAAAGGTGAATTTACAGTTGCTTCTGCCTATAAAAACACTTTCTCTCAAACTAGCAATCTCATTTGGAGCAACGTTTGGAACAACATTCTGATCCCTAAAGTCAACATTTTCTTTTGGCTTGCTTCTCATAATAGCACCCTTACTCTTAACAATTTAATCCGAAGGGGTTTCAAATTCCCTAATAGATGTGAGCTTTTCTAGAAGGAGGGGGGATCAGTTGATCACCTATTTTTCCACTGCTCCTTCACCTAGGTTATTTGGTGCAAAATGTGGGAAAAATGGAAAATTAACTTGGTCATGAACAAGAGCATCAAGGATATCATCTGGCAATGGAATTTTCCAACCAAATGCCAAATCATCAAGAACCTGTGATCTTTGACCCTCCCCATGATATGCTGGGGCATTTGGAAAGAAAGGAATAATAGGATATTTAGGGAAGTTAAGTGTAATACTCAGGTGGTCTTTGAAAAAATGTGCAGGGCTATAAAGGAGAACATCAACATTCCTCACAAGAATAATCAGCAATGGTCTACTATAGATATGAATGATATGGAAAAAGACATCCTTACTGTAGCGTCCTAAAATTGCGACACTTGCAATTTTGACTGCGTTTTGGTCTTCACGATGGCGACGCAACATGCAACCTGAATGGAGACCCCGAAACCTGATTATGACACTGAAAACTGCATTTTCTTGCACCCTGGCCTGAACCTCCTTTGCACCTTGTTGTCCCAAGAGGTGGGACCAGAGCGCCCAGCGCCCTGGTCCCTGGGTCCTATTTTGGGCCCGGTCTTTTTTGGACTTCGGGTCTTTATGTTTGCAAATTGGAAAATTATCTTTCCTGGTCGGCCTAAGGTCGGGAAAATCAGTCTATCAGCCCTAAATGACAAGTATATAAACTACATTTTCCTCTCTCATTTGGGGATGGATAGAGATATGACGGAAAAAACGTGGAAACTATACTCAAGCATTCCTTCAAGCAATTGATCATTTCAAGTCTCCATTCAAGGCTAAGTGTTGCATTCAAGACAAGGATTCAACCATTGAAGAGGAGATCACTTACAACATACTACTACAACATACAACATCTATACCTTCGCACATAAGGATACAAACATCCTTACAACAAGGTATTAGTACTTGTTTTACATTACAGACATTTACATTTACAGCATTGCTCATTTCTTGGTTAATTCCAAAACCGGGGTTTGACCTAAAGGCAAACCCCTAATCCCTAATCCCCCAATTGTCTTCGCTTTTTTGTGTGTAGGTTGCAGGTACGCGGCTGAAATTGAAGATCTGGAATCCTTGTGCAGAGACGAATAGATCCCCCTTCGTTTCGCGGATTTTTCGGAGGACCGTGGCACTCGGGCGCCATCGTCCTGGCAACTTTCGCTCAAATTTGCAGGACAGCGCCGTATCGACATTTTACTGCTAATTCCAGGTCCGCAGCTTCATCCTATATCCCTATCTCAGTTTATAAGCGAATCTTTGTCACTTTCTATGCATTCCTAGCTTAATTCTTCTATGCACATTCTTTACAAAAGAGGGTAGCCTTGCTGTCATAACCCTTGAAACTCATTTAGCATCCAATCTTGCATTGCGTGGGATTGGATCTTGTGGGTTTCAACCCCTCTTTTGAATGTAAAGTCTCTCCCCTAAGTGAAAACCATCAACCCTAGTGAATCTCCCTTCTCTCTCCTTGGAGTTGGAAGAGGGGAGAGCAACTAGGGTTCGATCGCGATTTTTCGCTTTACATTTTGGTGAACCCGACGTGAACATCCTTTCTGATTATTCATAGTTAGATCTGAAAATTGGATTCCTTGATTACATTTCCATGTTTGATCTTTTGCAAATTTTAGAGGTTGATTGCATAAAAACCCTAAATTTTCTTTTTAGTAATTGAACTTGTGAAATGTCTAAATGTTAATGCTTGTTTCAGATCTGCCCTTCTATTACAAATTATCAATTCATATCTATGCTTTAATTTTGAAAATTAAGTGGTTAAGTGTTAAAACCCTAATTTTTAAAACCCTCTTGATTCAATCTTTGTTCGACAATTTCACTGATCAAAGCATCTCCAAATCAGCTGTAACTTTGGATTCTGCAATAAAATCACAATATCTTTCATCCCTGAAAATTTAGAAAAAAGTTGCGAGGACCGTGTGCACTCCGAGCGCCATTGTCCCCGACATTTTTTTCGAAATTTCAGGAGCTAGATCTTACTGTATTTTTCTGCTAAAATCCAGAATTTTGGCTGATTTTATCAATTCTAACACTTTCAAAATTAAAGTCAAAGTTGGTCTAGGGATTGCTTGGATTAATGCTTCTAATCATTCAAAAATCATCGAAACTGAAATTTTGTGTCAAAATTGTGTTCTTACTGTCCTAAATCTGAAAAGTGTGTTTGCATTCATTCGAAATTTCAGTGCTTTATTCAAATTCTTACAATTTGTGACTTTTGAAATTAAGTGCTTAATTACAACAACTTTAATTTCCGCTTTCAAAATTGAATTTTGCGTGAAATTGAGTCAACTTTTGAATTTCAAAACTTGCATTGCTTTCGGTATTCCCTCTAAAATCATAAAATTCAAAATTTCAGTTTCCCTCTCTTTTTCAAAATTCAAATTTTTGCATTTTTCGACAATCTTGGTAGGGTTCAATTTCGAGATTGCAACTTTAATTTGGCCTATCTACAGATCGTAAAACCACTCAATTTTTTCAGATTAGCTCCAAAATCATCATAACTTTCATCCCTGCAAATTTCGAAAAAAGTTGCCAGGACCGTGTGCACTCCGAAGCGCCACGGTCCCTGACATTTTTTCTGAAATTTCGGGAGATTGTCCTGATTGTATTTAACAGCTTAAATCCAAAAGATTGGCTGATTTTACTGAAAATTGCTACCTATAAAATCAAAATTTTCTCTCCCTCTCTAGTGCATGAGTTTTACAACAATAAGCCCTACTTACACTATTCCCGTTAGACGAAGCTGTAGAATTAAGTCTTTCCGAGGTTTAATTACCGAGGAGATGGAACCTAATTTGAATAGCCTTTTTAACGAGGACATGGGTAATTCCTCTAATCCTCCTAATGATGAAGAAGCTCTCCATGAGGTTTCTGAAGAACAAATTTTGAAATTGGATAACCAATTTGACGATTTTTGACAATGGATGTCTCAAGAATACCCCGATAGTCAAGCTCTTCCTTTAATTGAGGGTCTAAAACGTATGCTTCAAAGTGATAAGAATGGAATTGATATTTTGCGTGGTATTGCACACATTGTGGATTCGAATGTGATGCCTATGAAGAGTTGTGCTGAAAATTTGGGTTATACACAACCTCCTACTCAAGTCAATCATTCTACTCCTTTGACGACTTCTATTGCTAGCATACCTACCTTTACATCAAACATAATGGCTACTTCTACACAAGACATTCCTCCTGTGATCACTAGTCATGGGGGCAATCCTTCTTCTTCAATTAACCCTCTTCCTTCATTTAATCCGACTTCTTCATTCATTCCTTCAATGAGTGTCCCTATTATATCTCCACAAATGAACATGACGCAAGGGGGCAATTCATTCAATCATTCCATTCCTCCTTGTAGTGTTCCTCCTGTCCAATCATCTCCTATGACTAATTATCATAGGGTCCCACCACCTTACTCTTTACCTTCTTTCAATAACATAACACCTCCATCTCAATCTAACACATCTAATATGAACTCTTCGACTGAAGCGACCATTAACAATCTTGCACAAACTGTCTCTTCTTTACAGCAACAAATTGCTTCTATGAATCAATCTAAGTTTAGTGTGCCCACATTTGATGTTGCGAGCCCACTTTCTCTTGACATTGTTCGAGCTATTCCCCCTAAACATGTTGAAATTCCGCATTTGGAGCTTTATAATGGTAAAGGTGATCCTCTAACACATGTTAAGACTTTTCAAACAATCTGTACTGATTTTGCTTATGACCAAAGGTTGCTTGCAAAACTGTTTACTAGAACATTAAGAGACAAAGCCCTACAATGGTATTTCTCGTTGCCTTCCTATTCTATTACTTCTTTCGAACAACTTGCAAATGCTTTCATTCAACAATTTCAAAACAATATAAGTCCTAAAGTTACTTTGATTGATTTAATGCATTGTAAACAAGGTGTTAAAGAGAAAGTGACTGATTTCATTGGTAGATATAAGCATTTGTATGCTCAAATTTCTTTTCCAGTGCCTGACAATGATATTCAAAGAATCTTTATTTCTAATTTACAAAAAGATATTCGAGACAAACTTCTGTTTTCTAAGTTTACTTCTTTCCAACAGTTGTGTGCAACTCTTCACAATTATCAACTGACTGTGAGTCAAATGGAACAATCACATCCTATGGCTCCAAGTGATAAGGGTGATAGCAGTCAACAACCATTTGGGAAGTTTAAACTGAACAGAGATTCCATCAAATTCAATGAAAACATCATCAACAACAATGTGAATGCAGCATCAGGTGTGCCTCCTATTTCTAAATTTTTCAAGAAAGAAAGAAAGTATACTCCTTTGAATGAATCATTGCATAGTATTATGAATAAGTTATTGGAACAAAATGTGCTTACTCTTCCTCCTATAAGGCAAATTGATCCTGCAAAGATTACTTCACCTTATTTTGATAACAAAGCTTTTTGTCAATTTCATCATCAGCCTGGGCATGATACTGAAAAATGTTTTTCTTTAAAGGGTAAAATTCAAGATTTGATTGATAATAATACTGTTTTTGTTTCTGGAGTGAATGATAAAGGCAATACATCTGTAGCTCCTCCTAATCAAAATCTTCAGATTTTCACTTATCCATTAACTTCTCATACCTCTAATGTGATTGAGACTAATGATTCCTCTCTTTCATCTGATGGTCTTGTGTCTATGACTCCAAATGTGATTAACTTTGTAGAGCAGCAAGAAAACCCTAAAGAACCTTCCATCGCATTTGATTCCAGTGAAACCATTAGGGCACCTGATGGTCCTTTATACATAGTTGCAAAAGTCAAGAATACACCTTGCTGTGGAGTGCTTATTGATCCTTCGTGCATGGTTAATGTTATTACTGAAGAATTTCTTTTTACTTTGCAATTGAATCAAGTGATATATGAAAAAACAGATGTGATTGTGAAACTATTTGATGCATTTTCTTCTCCTGCAATTGGTTCTATTACATTGCCTATTGAGGTCCATAACAAATCCCTTGATGTGAACTTTGCTATTATTCCATCTTCCGAACAATTTCGTGTGAAGCTGGGCTATCCTTGGCTATCTTCCATGAAAGCTATTGCTTCTCCTATTCATAAGTGTTTGAAATTTCCCCATAATGGTGAAGTTGTTACTGTCAATCATAGTCTCTTTAAACCAGCTGAAAGAACTTCTAGCGTTCCTATTGATTACTTTTGGCCTAAACAATTCCAATCTCTTCCTCCGCGAAGTGATCATCTTTTCAAATCTTATCAAAAGTGGAAAACAGATATGATCCTATCTCTAAGTGAACCTAGAACACCCAAACTTGACATTCCTATCATTCTTGAGAAGGAAGTTCTTCCTTTGAAAGATAAAACTAATGTCTTTCCTCAAGAAGATTCCCAACCCATCCCCATGGATGTGACTATGCCTATGATTAATAAACTTCCTAAAAGTAGACCTATACCTCCTCGTCATGATGGACTTGGTCTCCTTCCTAAACCAAAAATTCCTCCTTTATATGGAGCAGTTCCTCCTCCTTCTTTTTATAGAGAGAAGAGACCTTCTTCTTCTCCTATTATCCAGCCTAAGAGACCACAACCTAAACACCCAAGTGATAAGGATGAGAACATTCCTCCTCCTCAATCTTCTTCACTTCCTACTAAGACTAGACGAAATTTTTCTGCACGTGAACACCGACGAAAGCGTCATCTTAGAGCTCAGATAGCTGCTTCTCAAACTTTGCAATCTCCAAAAACACTTTCAACAAGCATTATTCCATTTTCTCCAAAATCTCCAAAACATAAGATGCATGATGGTCTTGATCCTGTGCGAATTAAAGACCCTATTTTTATAAATCTTGATGATGATATAGATGAAAATGTTATTCATGATGAGAATGCTACTTCTCCTCTTGCTTCTGATAGTGAATATGAACTTGTTGATATTGATAACCATTTATCTAATGAATTTTCTAAAGCACTTATCCTAGCTCCTAGACAAGAACAATGTGGCTCGGAACATGAACATAGCCCTTGTTTGGATCTTGTGATAGCTCCATCTGCTGTGTTGGATGTTCCTCCTCTAGCGTGTTCCCTGTCTTCCCGAAACATTGATCAGCAAGATCGGGGGGTAGATGACGTGCTAGACTAGTTACATTAGCATAGCAGATTCTCTCCTCCTCTCTTGTGTTACTTCTTCTATATGTTACTCTCATTCTTCTATTTGTTGTCCTTGGTGTTGCCTACTTGAGGACGATGCAAAGCATTGAGATCTCTTTTGGTCTCTCTCATGTTGACTCAAAAGACACATGTGTTCCCTTCTTCTAGGTGACCTTCCTTGATTGGGGAATGAAGAACAATTATGCATACATACATATGATATATATACATGAATTATCATACAGCATACTGACCCTGAGGAAAGTGAAGTCACCTCGTGCTTTGTGTTTTGTGTCTATTATCCTTGGGCTTATCTCACACTTGGGGGCTAAATCCTTGTGATAACGTGCTCCTTTCCCTTTTTCATTTTCTTATATGTATCACTACCTTAAAGCAATCACCCCCGGTGAGGCGTGTGCGATCGCTTTAACGTAGGGGGGCATACATCCCGTTCATATCTTTTCAAGATACTTGAAAATTTCTTGACAAATTTAGCTTTTCCTTGAAAATTTTTGATATCTTTCTTGCATGACTCATAGTGAGGGAACCTTGCTACTGACAGTCATGGTTCTCCCTCGTGATCTTCCCTTTTACTTTGTCAATCGAAGTCGTAAGATCCTTAGTCCACTGGGGGCTTGGTGTATCTTGCCTCCTTGACGTGGTGAAAGTCTTTCAATATTGTTTCCTTGTACTTTACCGGAAGTATGAGCATACATACTCCCGCTAAAGTGGGGGCTAAATGTAGCGTCCTAAAATTGTGACACTTGCAATTTCGACTGCATTTCGGTCTTCACGATGGCGACGCAACACGCAACCTGAATGGAGACCCCGAAACCTAATTATGACACTGAAAACTGCATTTTCTTGCACCCTGGCCTGAACCTCCTTTGCACCCTACTGTCCCGGGAGGTGGGACCAGAGCGCCCAATGCCCTGGTCCTTCAGGACTAGGGCGCCCAGCGCCCTAGTCCCTGGGTCCTATTTTGGGCCCTGTCTTTTTTGGACTTCGGGTCTTTATGTTTGCAAATTGGAAAATTATCTTTCCTGGTCGGCCTAAGGTCGGGAAAATCAGTCTATCAGCCCTAAATTACAAGTATATAAACTACATTTTCCTCTCTCATTTGGGGATGGATAGAGATATGATGGAAAAAACGTGGAAACTATACTCAAGCATTCAAGCATTCCTTCAAGCAATTGATCATTTCAAGTCTCCATTCAAGGCTAAGTGTTGCATTCAAGACAAGGATTCAACCATTGAAGAGGAGATCACTTACAACATACTACTACAACATACAACATCTATACCTTCGCACATAAGGATACAAACATCCTTACAACAAGGTATTAGTACTTGTTTTACATTACAGACATTTACATTTACAGCATTGCTCATTTCTTGGTTAATTCCAAAACCGGGGTTTGACCTAAAGGCAAACCCCTAATCCCTAACCCCCCAATCGTCTTCGCTTTTCTGTGTGTAGGTTGCAGGTACGCGGCTAAAATTGAAGATCTGGAATCCTTGTGCAGAGACGAACAGATCCCCCTTCGTTTCGCGGATTTTTCAGAGGACCGTGGCGCTCGGGCGCCATCGTCCCGGCAACTTTCACTCAAATTTGCAGGACAGCGCCGTATCGACATTTTACTGCTAATTCCAAGTCCGCAGCTTCATCCTATATCCCTATCTCAGTTTATAAGCGAATCTTTGTCACTTTCTATGCATTCCTAGCTTAATTCTTCTATGCACATTCTTTACAAAAGAGGGTAGCCTTGCTGTCATAACCCTTGAAACTCATTTAGCATCCAATCTTGCATTGCGTGGGATTGGATCTTGTGGGTTTTCAACCCCTCTTTTGAATGTAAAGTCTCTCTCCTAAGTGAAAACCATCAACCCTAGAGTGAATCTCCCTTCTCTCTCCTTGGAGTTGGAAGAGGGGAGAGCAACTAGGGTTCGATTGCGATTTTCCGCTTTACACTTACTGAATGGAACCTAATACATAAGGTCTACAGATCGGAAAATAAAAAGAGAGATAACATTGTATGGAGGTTTCCTGATTATGACTGGATAAAGGTTAATTTTGATGGGGCGGCTAAAGGGAACCTTGGAAAGGCTAGTGGAGGGGGAGTTATTAGAAATGCTCAAGGAATTTGCATTGCTGCTTTTGCTTCTCCTTTTGGAACCCAAAATAACCATGTGGCTGAAGCTCTGGCAATGCTAAAGAGCCCCCAGCTAGCTCGAGAATTCAAATTCAAAAAAAATTGGCTCGAAGGGGACTCTTTAAACATCATACAAGCCCTTAAATGTACTAGTTCTGTTTCCTGGAATATTGCCAATTTAATTAAAAATGCTAAAGATATTCTAAATAACTATGTTAGCATTAGTATAACTCATACCTTTAGAGAGGGCAATAAGGTTGCGGATATCCTTGCTAATGAAGGGGTCAATTTGGAGAAGAATGTCAAATACATAGGAGAAACTCACATCAAACGAGAGATTAAGGAGCAATTATACTTTGATCGCCTCAATGGATCAAGTTAATCTCATGATTTATTTCTGGGGAACGAGTACCAATGACATATTTTGGGGACGGATTAACTGTCAGATGATGAGTGTTTCTCGGCATCATAACCAAGATCATATGTGTGTGAAAGATAATAGTAATAGTAGTTGGGTTTGTGTGGACATGAGTAGCAATCTCAAAACTGTGAAAGAGTCTTTACATGGGGAAACCAGAAAAAACAAGTTTTTCAAAGTTTTATCCACAGATTGAGAATTGCAGCAGAGGGTATCTTTACCTGGAAATTAGAATGGGCGGTAACCTAAATAGGAATGAGCCTTCAGGTTGTGAGAATTGGAAGAGCGAAAGAAAGGTTTGGAGAAGGCTCCACAAACACGGTTTCACTGATTATATGGAGAAGCTCTATGGTAGCAGAAACTCTGTGTCTTACGGTTTCGCTAAAAGCTAGAGCAACAACAGGGCTACCCTGTTTGGGGAGATTTGGCAAATCGATGAAAATTTGATTGCGGAGGTCACGGGAATCAAGATGGAGGGGACTAAATTCTACAGGGATCGGAAGAATGTCGCTGAGGCTTTCAAAAATTTCCCGAAGATGGAGGACGAGAAGGGCAACCTTGTGAAGAAGGACAACATATCATACTACACCCCCCAACAGGTAAAGCCTTTCTGGCAAAAAGTTCTTAGGGCTTTAATGGAATATTTGACTGTGGATGGCAGATTTACAAAAAATTATAACTATCATTTCGCTATCCTGAACCATTTCCGCCATGGGGCTAAAATATCCTTGCCCTTCTATTTAGCCTCCTCTCTAAACGAGAGCCTTGCCGACCATGCTAAAAAGCCTAGCTCCTATCCTTTAGCGCACGAGGGACTCATTCTGCTTATTTATAAACATATTAAACATAAGGCTAGGGCAACCAAGGATGATCCTTTGATCATCAATGTTCAGATATCTGAGAAATGCAAAGACTCTGATTCGAATGGGGATTAGCCCAACACCCCTACCCATAAAAAAAGGAAGGTTGAAACAAAGCATGAAGAAAAGGACATGCATTGTGATGAAGAAGAGGGAAAGGATAAGGACACTGATACTGAAATGGAGCCTAACAAGAAGGAGAACTATGGTGAAGGGGAGGAAGGGGGAAATTCTGTGAATCTTCACTCCAACCCTAAGGGCTTAGAAAGTGAGAATGAGGCTTTGAATCCTAAGGAGGGTGACAACCCTAATGCTGAGGAGACTGAATAGAGCAAGGACTCTGCGGATACCATCCTGGACATCGGCCGTAACTGCACCCTTGAAATCTTCAATTTTCAGAAGTGGGTTGTTGAAAACATCACCAGCATGCAGGGTAAGCAAAGGGAGCTGGAAGATAAGATCAATAAGTTGATTAAGATGTCTAACTCTGGGAAACAGAACGTGGAGATGAAAAACAGTGAAGCAGAGGAGGAAATGGAAATGGAGGACTGGTTGGAGAAAGATCTGATAAAAGGCGACCTGAAACATTTGGAGGACGTTATTAAATTCATGAAAGAATAGGTGGAGGAGGACAAAGACAACGTCAACACCTAGATGGCTCGTAATGAAAAAGCATTGAAAAGCCTTATGAACCACGCCTCCAGGTCCTTAAAGTTTCTTCCCAGAATATGAATGTGCTGGTGGATCATCTGGAAAAGAAAAACCAAGAGAAGAACCTGGTAATTATAGAAGATGCTCCAACTTCCAGCCTAACCCACCAGACCCCTAGGCGCAGAACCAGGTAGACTACTGCTGAGAAGGACACGAAAATGAAAGAGAGTCGGATTGTTTAGGAAAACACCGAATTAAGGGAAGTGGCCAAGGCAATGATGCTCTTGGTCCAAAATGCAGAGGAAACCATGAAGAGTTTTTAATTTTCTTTTAATGCTTGGCTTGGGGTCAATTTCTGTTGGCCTCTTGTTGTCCTTTTCTCTGCTACTGGTTTTTCTGCTGCTCTTTTGCAGTTGTTTTGTTTTGTTTCCTTCTTGAATATCTTTTGAATGTAATTGGGTTTCGGGTCCCTTAAAACCTGTTTTTACTTAATCAAAAACATCCACAACACATAACACAAATATTTGTACGTGGAAACCCTGTAAGGGGAAAATCCATGGTGGGAAGCCTTACCCACAATCAAATGATACTACTGCAGATAGTATGTGTGTACAATATGGATGTTGTACATGCAGAAAGGCCAACTGCCTAGAGCTCACTACTCAAGCACAAAATGAGATTCACACTTACAATTGGATGGTTAGATCCAATGATAATGTACTGCACAAAATAGCATCTTCATATGCTGGATTCAGTACCGATTTAGTTCTGATTGCCTTCACAAAATCCTTCCTTCAACCTTCAAATGATGTCTGTGTGTATAGCTCTACTTATTTTTGCATATACCTTATTACAATCCTTTTCGCATTCCCATATTAATCTTACAAATGAGATCTTACATTTATACCATAACCTAAGACCAATTTGAATAGGCCGACTCACTAAAAGATATTACAATAAAATCAATTACAAATAAATCAATATCCGATGCATGATGTCGGCTCAATGCATTTACAATAATAATAAATCATCTCCATAACGTGTCATGTTGATCTGGAATAGATATACCTGTCGGTGCATATCCTGGACCTATTTGCTAGTAACAACAAATATGCAAACTTGAATAAACAATTAACTAAATTGCCAAAACCAAGTGATCAAATAATGTCTTCGACATAACCAAGTAGTCTCCAAGTCATTCCAAGTGTCGGTGAACAATATAATATGTTGGTGAACCAAATGCCGGTGATTGTGTATAAGTCTCTGACTTGCCGGTGAACATAACCAGAGATCTCCAAGTGCTGATTAGTGTTGACAAGTGATGACAGTTGTTGACATCAATGACAAAACCATATCAACATATCCAAAAAGCCAACAAATACAACCATAGGAAAAACATGATCCTTGAAGAATACATTGAGGAAGTTGTTGAGACTATCACACAAAGACCTATCTTGGTTACAAAGTGTAGAACTGGGGAGGATTATGTCCACATGGCCATGTGCAAATAAATACTACAATATATATGCATCTTTGTGTAAGGTTTGCAAGTGATGTAAAGCAACTATTGTTATTCATAGTTTGATATCTATGGTTGTGCTTGTATCATGATGAAATGCAAATAAATGGGAGCAAAACCCTTAAATTAAATCTAATGGAAAATTATGTAATTAGAAAAACAAATATAAAATCCTAATTCCACAGTATGATAAATCCATAATGTCGAGCCCCAGGGGTCGTAGGAATGTTGGGTGCACAAAAAATAAACAAAAATAAATGAATTCCTTTAAAAATTAGGTTTAATGAATATTAGAATCATTTAACCTAATGTAGAGTTGCAAATAGATCATATGGTAAAATATTAGAGTTGGAAGATAATGTAAAATGAAAACACTTTGCTAATTTTAGTATTTGAAATACAATTTTCCACAATTTCAATCACAATTTTGAAACTGTAACTCAAAATTATATCTTCTTACATGGCTTGGAAGTAGAAATATTTTCAACAATTAGGTTACTCTTAGAATTTGGTGGATTAATCTAGATGAGGAATGAGGGAATAGGAGCAGCTTAGGCAAGGGGGGACCTTGGGAAATGAAACATAGAAGTTTCCAATGGTGAACCCTCGAGAAGTTTAAGCCCTCCCTATCACAACCCCTTAGAATAGTAGGGGCCTCAAGTGCCTTGAGTTTAACCCCAAGTTTTATGAATTTGACCTTCCACATGGGTTTGGTCTATGATGTGCAAATTTGAACTAAAAAAAGCATGGGCTCGAAGTACGTATTCACCTTGTAGACATATAAAAATGACCACTTTCCTAAATGAATATTTAATGTTCATTTTATTCTCATTCCTCTATTTAGTTAAATCTAATTTAATTAAATCATCCACATTTCTCTATTTGATTAAATAAATTATTCAATTTATTTATTTAAATTCACTTAAGCCTTCCATATCATTTAATTGAATAAATCATTTTATTTTAAATCCCTTCTCTCTCCTTTTAATTAAATTTACATTTAATTAAATCATTCACTTCAAATAAATAAATCTAATTTATTTAAATCCCCCACTTGCATCTATTTTGTTGAAATAAAGCAATTTATTTTAATTAAAATTATCCTCCATCCACTTGCATTCTCCTACTTCTCCCACTTACCTCCTAACCCTCTTTCTAGATTCTTCTAGAACCTATCTAATCTTAATCAATTAGCCTAAACCCTTCAATTATCCCCTTTCCTTAAATTTGAGGATGTCACTTCTCAAGTTTGGAGTAAAGTCTTATAAAGGCATTAAAGCCTTTATGCCTTCAACAAGCTAACTTGTTGAGTTCTCCCAAATTTGGAAGGACTCTTACAAATTTGTCTCTAAAGTCTTCCAAACCATTAATGGTTAACTAACCCTTTTGACATGGTTAGAGACTTTTTGTCTAACTCAAACCTCATCTAACCCAGGGGTCTCATCAAGCATTCATTACTTTGACCATGGTTATTCCTTTAACCCTTGCACATGAGTTTATCCTTTGGGTAAAAGCTTTATCCAATGGGTTTTTTTAATCTAACCTTAACCCTTACCTTCTAATGTAACCATGAAGTCTTCTCAAGCATTTAATGCTTCTTACATCTCCTCTCAAGCAATCTTATGTTGACAATTGTCACCATTTCATTGGTGAGAATTGTAAACATGGATTGATTAACTTTCAATCCTAGCCCTTGATAAGATTATCCAATCTTGACCATCCATTGCCCTATTTTTCCTATAAATAGAGCTCTATTTCCTCCATTTTTAGGATCCAAGTCTTTAGTATCACACTTGTACTCATTTTTATCAAGCATTTCAATCCCTCTTTGAATAGAAATAATCTAATAAGCATTTTAGAAGTATTTTCTCTTCATCATAATAATCACATTAAGCTAGTATATCATGTTAGGATAGTTCTTTACTAATCTTTTCATCTTATCATCACATACATACTAGTTTAACTCATATTTGTTAAAATCATGCATAATTAGGATTGCATTCATGTTAGATTGATCAAAACATCCTTCATTCTCATGATTGTCATCCCTAAGTCACTTTGCTCGGTAATATGAGAGCAAAGGCATTGGCTTAGGGGTCTTGTGAGATAGAGAACAATCAAAAATCCCTTGGGAAGTTGAGCTATTCCACATAACTCCATAACTTGCACCAAGAGTCCCATTGGTGTGTGGACTAGTCATGATTTCATAATTTTCGTTTCATTGCACAACTTTTCCCGCATACACACCTCAATCTTTGATGCATGATAAGTTTGCAATGACTATGGTGTATGCAAACACCTCGAGGGAGATTGGATATCATTATGGTCAAGTTCTCTTAGGTCAACCCCCTAAACAAGTCAACTTATGACTCTGATCGAGCATGGGTCAAAAACTAAATGGGAACAAGCATGACTATGCTAATTTCACCATCACAGAGATTAAAAATCATATAAATAATATTCGAGACAAAATACTTCTAATACAATTTAATAACCTATAAAACATCTGGAATGATGTGAAACCTCGTTGTCGACTTTATGACAAAAAAATACAATAAAAAAACAACAATAGTTACTAAATTAAATATGTCTCTATTCTCCCTAATTCATTTATTTTAATATATTCTTTTTATATTGATCAAATTGCAGATAGGGACCCATGCATGTAAATTTATGAGTGGATATTGTAAATAAGATGTAAGTGCATGCATGAATGATAGTAAGTGGCTTTTGGAAGGCAATGGTGAAATGGTGTTGAGATGGATGACAGCATTAAGAAATCATTTGTAACTACCCAATTGAACATGTCCCTCACCTTTTATTTTAATAACAATTCCTTTAATAAAGAAAAAGAGCATGGCCTAGAAAACGAAAGAATACCCATGTCACTCCTTCGAAATTTCGTAGTCTCATGATTATTGTACTTTTGATTGAGAGGACATCGTCAAATCATTTTGGTCCTACAACTAAAAGTGTATTGTAAAGTTGTTTAAATGCTTCTCACCAATTTACCCTTACTTTTCTCTCTCCTCAAACTTTTGTTTTTTTATAAAGATTTATTCAAGCGTATATGATTTTGGGAATATTGTGTTCCATTATTTAAAACCCAAATATTGATGTGAGATAATAATGTGTACTAAATCATTCTTTTAAATGATGATTTTGTGTTGGTAAGCAATTTTACATTGTTGGGAAAAGTAGTGGCATTCTTTAATGCTAAAGAGTATAATGACTGCTTTGTCTGGTTATAGATACTGTAGCACAATTTGTTAATGTCAATGTTCAATTAGTCTTATAATTTAAAAGAAAAATATGATTTTAGAAGAAGTGTGATTGTGATATTTTAATATATTATTGATTTAAAATGCTAAAGTTAAAAAAAAATATTAAAGACAAAATTTTTATTGATTATAATATTAGTTTGGTATATTTCTGGATTTGATTATGTATACTTTTTTCTTTATTAGTATTTCTGATCATACCCATCAATTGCTCAGTATGATCCGAAACGCTGATGAGAAAATATGCTTACATTATCAATTCTAGAAAGTTAATTAAAAAAATTGATAATATAGATAGTGCACAATTTTGATATTCTTTGATATTGAGTGAATATATGTTTGTAGATGTCTTCGGACATGTAGTGTCGTGGTTAGAACACTTCGCTGGTGAAGCAACCACCAAGGTTCAAACTTCGCGGGTTTGAACAAGCGAAGTGTGGGGATGAGGTCAGCCGATTGTGGCCTCACCATAATGTAGTCTGTTTAAGAACCAAAGTGACATTTTTTAACTTTAACAGTATTTTATTGTGTAGTGGTGAATAGACATTGTGACATTTTGATATTCTTTGATCTTGAGTGAATGAGTGTTTCTAGATTGAATTGTGTCTTTTGTTATTGTCAGTGTTGAGCACTTTGAAACGAATAACAGTGTTGTCTAATTAAACAACAATGTGGCAGGTGGTCCGTCATTGATCCGGGCACTTTCAGTTAACAATACTTTACTCTGCAATGATGAATAGACATTGCATCATTTTAATAGTATTTGATATTGAATAAATGAGTGTTTCTGGATTAAACTGTTTATATTCTATTGTTGCTGACATTAAATACTTTGAAAAAAATGACAGTGTTGTCTATTTAAACAACAAGGTGGTCCTTCTTGATCCCAGCACTTTCAGTTAACTAAATTTTACTGTACAACAATGAATAGACATTGCGACATTTTGATATTCTTTGATATTGAAGAAATAAATGCTTATAGAATAAATTATGTTTATTCTGTTGTCACTGGCATCAAATACTTTGAAACAAATAACAGTGTAGTGTGATTAAGAAGCAAGGTGGTCCTTCATAGCCATATTTAGTTAACAAAATGTTAATGTGCAGTGGAGTATAATGCACGAGGTGCACATTGCACAACCCTCCATGTTGATTTGTTTGCATTGAGATTGATGGGGAAAGAAGAGGCATAAGCCACACTTGGAATTGCTCCATATCACGCCAATTTGACCTCATTTGCAAGCCTATCAAATTTGAAGTTGGTGCAGACGCCACCAAGCTTTTTGCTTCTTTTTCTTCCGTAGCACAATTTCTCCTCTCTCAATCAACTTACCTCTGACGTGCTGCCACATTCATGAAGTATCTTCTGTGAGATATTCTCTTTGGGACGTTAAAAGATGACCACATGTGGGTAGAAAATTGTGATTGGTCAATACCCACATGCCCATTGGCCTTTTGCCCTGGCCACTATGGAATCACAGGAACTGGGCTTAACCCCACAACTTAAAATGTAAACAAAGATTGAAATCTGAGTGTGAGGGCAAAGGCGACAAAAGATGTGGTCACATGGGCTCCATGCCCTTGTTATACTCTAAATCTTTATTCAACACTAGATATTCTGCAGCATGCTTCGTTTCTGATAATTTAATCGCATTAGTGACATCTGACTCAGTGGGAAGGTGAAAGGTCAGTCCTGGTCATTTTCAGGGCACAATTTAAAAACACTGAAGAAATGATTTAAAATTGCTAAAGAAGGCCCTTGGTTTCACTTTTTTGTTTTTGTTTAAATCAGCTTTTCCTTTCAATCTACTTTTATGTTAAAAAAGGAATCGAATGCTTTCCCTTGATATTATACAGCATTTGAAAGAAGGAAATTGCAACTCTGGGTTGCGTTATCCACTGTGTCTCCTGTCTCCTGTGGGCAGAACGACGCCACCTTGTGGGTGTCTCCTTTCTGCAAGATGTTGTTATGTGGGTCCCTTGGCCGTCCATTGTTTTGGATCTTTCTGAGCCCTCTGCCCCCTCCACCACCTTAAATTCAAACGCCCTCCTCATTCCAGCTTCCCCTTTCCCTTCTCAAATCCACCCCTGCAATACTGTCTCTTCAGTAGAATTGCTCTTTTCCCAAATTGCCCTTTCTCCCTTCAGTCTTCCCCAAGCCTGAAAGCCCCCCTTCTAAGTTTCTTTCAGTCTCTGTTCTGAGACAATCAAGAAACAAGAAAGGAAATTCCTCCCTCCCCATTGCCCTGTTTGGTTCATTGCCCATTTTCTTGATGCTTCTTCCCCTGTCACTCCCCATTGCTCTGTTTGGTTGATTGCCCATTTTCTTGATACTGCTTCCCCTGTTCTGAGCCAATCAAGAAACAAGAAAGGAAATTCCTCCCTCCCAGTTGCTCAATTTGGTTGATTGCCCAATTTCTTGATACTTTTTAGCCCATTTGCTCGATACCTCTTTTGCCCATTTTCTTGATACTTGTTCCCCTATTCTGGACTTCCTAGTGAGAATCTGATTGTAAGGGATGATGCAATCAGATCAAGTTCTGCTACCCATTGCATATGATTTGCATATGAACATGGGTACTCTGGGCACCAAAGCCCTGCATCATGCTCAGGAAGAGATTTTCCATAGAGATATTTATAGTGATGAATCCATGTACAACAGTCGCTTCATATTCTATGCTTCCCCATCTCCCCCTCCAAGTATTGCCATAGAGGCGGCGGTGGTGGCGGCAGCGGCGGCCCCAAAATTGGGGATGCAAGGGAAAGGTGGGCAGCTGCAGGAGTCGTCGAGTGGGCAGTCACAGGCCAATTCGGCATCAGAGGAGGCAGAGGAGCAGCACAATAATAGCCTCATAATTGATGAGCGGAAGCAGAGAAGGATGTTGTCCAACAGAGAATCGGCTCGGCGCTCCAGAATGAGGAAGCAGAAGCACCTGGATGAGCTCCGCGCTCAGGTGGCTCACATGAGGGCTGAGAACAGACAAATGATGAGCAGATTCGAGATTGTATCTCGGAGCTATAACCAACTCCTGGAAGAAAACCGGGTCCTGAAATCCCAGACATTTGAGCTCTCTCACCAGCTTCAGCAATTGCACGAAGCGCTTGCTGTATCCCAATCTGCATCCTCTTTTGCTGCAGCTTTGAAGCTCATGGTTTCCCACACCACCAACATTGAAATGGATGATCCCCACTCTGAACTACTCGTCTGAGAGCCAAAATCCCCCTCCAGTTTAGAACCCAAATCTGTATAGCCTACTATGCATCTCTTTCCATTAGTCTTCTGGTCTTTTCTGTAAGCAAGTGTTGTAAAATTCATCATAGGATACCGTCATATCAGTAGAACTTTGGTGCCCTAAGATTCCATTCATGTCAGTGTCTGCTTTATAGCCAAACCAAACGATCTAAGGCAGTTGCATTCCCGAATCCCAAGCACAAACTAATGGTTATTGGAATATTGGAATTGGTAAAGAAATATGAAATGGGTGTTAAATATTTAAATCTACCTTGTACCTAATGTGTTCTTCATTGGAAGCTTCATGATTCATCATGCAAAGCTGTGTCTTTTAACAAAAGCTTAACTATAAAGCTGTGTCTTTTAACAAAAGCTTAACTAGTTGAAATGAAATGAAAGTTTTTAATGACGTCTATGAGACTACTAACTAGATAGAATTTGAGATCAGATTTTGGTTGGGATCAAACCAAACCGATCAATTACAACAATTCTAACAGTCATCTGACCTTAAATGAAAGGATGGTATTAAAAAATACATATCCAATATAAACAAATTGAGCATTAAAAATCTTTTGAAAAAGAGATTCCAATCAACTGGTATTATAATTGTAATGGGCTGCTACCACCCACAATTTTTATCATAATTTATGATAATGATAGTGAAATCTGACAACCAGTCGTATCCCCTTGGTTAAAGCCTGAGCACTGAGTTTGTGGTGCGTCCGGGGTTCGATCGCTGGCCGGCTGAGTAGTTACAAAACCTTATTATAATAAAAACTACAGTGAAACCTCCTTTATTATTATTTTGATAATGCTCTTGGAGGGCACTTATTCAATGGAACCTCCCTGTAATATAATCATGGATGTGAAATCATCTGGTGCTGTACAAAATTATATAAATAAGCTTTGCGATGACGTTGTGACTTACATTATTAGCCATGACCCACATATAAAAGTAATCAAACAAGTACGCTTCTTTCAGTACTGTTTGTGTATTTTATGCTCAGAGTTTGAAACTCAATTTCTCCTGAGATTCCCAGACCTCAAGATATAGTAAATAATGCATAAACATTTCATTGCATAAGTCAAAATACTTTCTTTATAAAATCTTCCCTCACACGCGCATGCAATTCAACTTATTAATTTTGAGTTTTCTGCCTTTTTTTAATAGTTTTATAAACATTATAATAGTGACATTAGTATACTCAATATATACTTTTGTGTTTATAGTGATGGGAATAGTTTAATTTAATAATTTATTGATAAGTAATTTGTTTTTGCGTTCATACTTGTCTCACAATCTTATATATATTATTTTATGAATCTTTATTTCTTTTCATTTGTTCTAGATGTTCAACCTCCACTTCAAAATCAATACTCTATTCCTGTAGATAATTTTTAAGAAACATGTCATTGACATTATTCAATTTTAAGGAGCTCGCTAATGACCATTGGAATTTAAGACATTAAATTCAAATTCTAAAATTTTCGTCTCTTTTTGTTATTTATTATAAGCTTACATTATTTTAAAAATGTTTCATGTATCATGTTGTTTTGTTATAATATTTGATGAAAACAGGTAAAAAATGGATTGAGAATTAACAAGACTATTCAATAAAACAAACTTTAATGTTAAAGAACAATAAAGGAATGAGATATACATCATCATCGTATATGTCATTTGTATATTTGCAAATGTTGTCTTTGATCTTTCTCATCATGTTAATTTGGTCTACCAAGGGATTTAACCTAACATAATTTGATCACCCAGGAGTTGGCATTGACGATGCTCCTTAATAGTACTCCTCAATAGTGTTTCTAGACACCATTTTGATCAAGTTTGTGACAATTGAAACTGACTTTGTAGGATATGCAATCTAAGTATGTTAATTTTTTAGGCTTTTTTTTTTAGAAGTATATTAAATAGAGACACCATATGTCTTGATGATAGTAATAAAAATCTACATCAATGACATATTTCTCATATTATTATTACATCTAAATATACTTAAGATCTTATTTAATTATCATTTATTTCAATTTTATTATCTAATTCCAAATTTATTTATTTAAATTAATTGTGATTAATTAACCAAAATATTGACTAAAAACACTTACAAATAATAATTCATTAAATACGTCCTTTGTGATTTCGTCAATTCATTTCTAATATTTAAATTATAAAAGCCCTTTTCAATTGCCCTCAAAAGACTAAGTTTACATTTATATATCTCATAAAGCATTTCAACGAAAGAAATATTAAATCATGAAGTTAAGATATATATAGAAAGTACAAAATGTGCTTGGGAGGGAGTGCTAGGACGTACTTGCAAATTATTAGTTTTATTTAATTTTAGTTTGTAAAAAACTTAACAAAAGGTATAAAGTACTTAAGAAGCGACTCTTAAATTTGTCTACAATCATAAAAAATAAAATAAAAAAAATGATTTAACTTTGAGGTTGATTTTAACTAGAATAATTTCATAATATTAATTTGGTAAATTGTTTACAAGTCCAATTAAAGAATAATTCTTATTCATTACAAGAATATTTGAGTTTTCAACAATTTGAAGTATAATGGACAAATATGCACAATTATGGATAGTTTTAATCTATCTTTTAGTGTTGGGAAAATAACTAAATGTTAAGATCCGTACAAATATAACTCAATGATAAATCAACTAAAATAGAATTAAACACTTTATAAAGGAGTTTAGTTTTAAAAGCATGTAATAAAAAAAATAATCAAAAGATAATGAGAAAGGATATTTCTTAGTAATTTCAATATGTTTGTGGTGTCATTGAAATTGATGAATTTTTTGTGACCGATGCCCGCTAGATATCAAATTTGAAATTTTAATGATGTGTAGTTTGTTGGAATATATCAAGTTTTAGTTTTATATGATCTAGGATAGAATCCCACCCACGATTTCATCTTCCTATTATGGTTGTATCCTACATGAACATGATCAATTCTTTTGTACTTAAAGACATTAAAAAGGTAGTTTCTTGCATATGGTATATGAAGTATTTACATGCATCTTTAGGAGTCTATTGTACAAGGATTGATGTTTTAGACATCCTTATTCCTTTGTTAGACCCTTATAGTTAATTGTTATAAGATAAAAGATACAAATATGTCACATGCAAATTTTCTATGACATCAAAGAGAACAAGTTTGACATCAATAGAAATCTCCCATGACAACAATTTTGATATCAATGACAACAAACTCGGGTTTATGGCAAAGTGAGCCTTAGGGAAAAGGGAATCTATAAAGAAGTGATAAAGTTGTTTGATGTACTAATAAGAATAAGAGGAAAAGGGTAGAACAAAACCCCTATGGGTAATATTAGCAAGAAGGGATCTATTAAGAGGGATGAAAATAGGGTATACGAAAACCCTGATAGAAATGATGTCTCTAGGGAAGAAGAGACAAAGAAAAGAAAAAATAAGGCCTCACAAAACCAATTATCAATGAGTCATTCCCTAGAATGCAAGACCCTTGCCCCCCCTCCCTAAAGGTATTTCCTCACATCAATCGAACCCTTATTCCTTATAGAAAATATCTAAGAATCCTAATTTATTTTTTAAAATGTTGAGTCCCTCCCACGAGCCTTTTAAGAACAACATAATCTCATAAAGTGGTTCTATTTTTATATTAATAGGCTTAACATCAAGATGAGGATTGTTCATAAGAAACAAGGGGATACTCAAGTCTCTTCCATGGAAGATTCTAAGATTTCTTGAAATTGGGAAGCTATTTCTCTAATAAACAAGTTTGTCACATATTACTCCAATCATAAGGAGAAGGTTATTGATATGGAGGAGGAGATTTAGAAAGGTCAAGACAACCATAATACTATATTGCTAGCTCTTGAACATGATATATGAACTTTAAAATTATTTAAACAAGGTCATAGATGCTTACCCTGGGATAAAAATTTTAAGTAATAAACTAAAGAGGATGACTAAAGGTTCAAAACCCATTTCTAAGGTGTCTGGGAAAGGTGATGAGCAATTTCTAGCTCTAGAATTAGGAGAAGGAGAAGAAAGAGCTATGAGGAGGAGAAGAATGAGCTATAAGATTTTGTTGATCTCTATGAGAGTTTCTATTTGGAAGATATGGAAATCGTTGACATTTAAAAAAAATTATAATCTTCTATATTGATCTTTTGTCTTGTTTTCTAGTTCGTGATACTACTTGGTTATTGTTTTGTGTTTTGTTGTTTGTCAACTATTAATTTGCTAATATTTTTCTTTTGTAAAAGGATTTTAGAACCCTTTTAAAATGTATTTTATCCCATTTTTATAAAAACTTTTTTACAAAAATTAATATAATACATTATGATAATGTATAATGATTTGAAATTATTGTTATATAACATGGGTATTTTAGCAAGATATATCTAATTGCTAACAAAAATTTACAATAAAAAATTATAAATATTATATGATGACGATGATATTGTATTATTAACTCATAGGTTAGGAGGTTTTCACATTATGTTCTGTGTGTAACTTTTTGTAATTTATAATGTATCTCATTTTAGAGAAAACATTTTATAGATTATCTTAATTTTTTTAAATATCAATTTAGGAATTGAAGATTATTTGAATACAATAAATGAATATAAATTATTTTTTCTTTTAAGCATATTTTGAAGATTACCTTAAATATTTTTTAATATCAATTTAGAAATTTAAGATTTTTGTTTTAGATTGTGCATATCTTGAATATTATATTTTTGAGATTATAAATATTTTTTTTTCTTTTTAGAATATTTTCAAAATCTTAATTTTTTTTTTTTTAATTTTTTTGGCAAGGTGGCAATGCCACTTGATATATTTTATTAATAATATATAATTTTTACAATATATTTAAAAACTGATTCAAACTGAGCTCCCAGAGAAAAGGACTAGCAAGAAAAACTCTGGTCATTGCTCATCAACATGACTATATAAGAGAAGTAGTGAACAATCCTCTAGCCGGAGCTAGTTACAAAATAGAGATCAACAAAGGAGCATGCAGGCTCATTTACAAATAGGAGCATGCAAGCTCATTTTACAGAATAGGAGCATGCAAGCTTATTTACAAAATAGGTTCTTGGGATATCTTGAAGGCCCTGTAACAAAGAACTCCTGCAACCAGAATTGACATGCCTCTGCACCAAAAAATAACTATAACCAAAATATATATATACTACAGAACGTAGAGAATTTACAAGAAATGCAAGGTTCCAAAACATGACTAACACCAACGACATGAGATCTACGGTCCACCATTATAGACAAATGCCAAAGGAGAAGAGGTGAATGCGGAAATGCTAGAGAGAAATGATGCCCAAAATTTTTATGTCGTAAATGAAAAGAAAGAGGAGATATATCATAAAAATTTGACAAACCAAAAGAAGCGACGTATAGAGATAATCATGAAAACAACGCTACGCCAAACTTTAAATGGCATATGAAGGACAGATTCCCAATGTGAAAATCAGTATCTCCAGATTTCGCACCAGAAGAGAGTACCAAACACACAAACAACATCAATAACAACCAACTCATCCTTAATGAATGCCAAGTGATGATCAAGTAAAGCAAAGTACCTCAAATCAAAACCAAATGGAATCATGAAAAGAAATACATCACCAAGAGAAGAGAATATCAACTCGTATAAACGAGCAATCATATAATAAGAAAGATTAAATACTCAACTCTCTACAGGCTATACTTAATAGGTTTGGGAAGCTCATCAACTCACCCCCCAATTGAGAGGAATCAATAACAGTTTTGTCACAACCCATATTAGCGAGGCAATCGGCCAATGCATTACCTTCACGATAAACATGTGAGATGATGAGGTGCTCAAGCGTATCAAGAAGAGTCCATATTTGTTCAAGAATATACCGAAAATGCCAATTATCAGCTTTTCTTGCCTTGCAAGCATTAATGACAATAGCTGAATCACCTTCAATATGAAGGTATTTGAAATTCAAATCCTTAGCCATAACAAGACCTTCTAAAAGAGCACAAGCCTTGGCCATATTATTTGTGCCAAGAGAAATTGGCATAGCTTTTAATGCTAATAAAGAACCCAAATGATCACGAAAAACTATCCCTATTCCCAAATCACCAGGATTTCCACGGGAGGATCCATCAAAATTCAATTTACAAAAAGGGGCATTAGGAGGATGCCATTTTATGGAATTTCTGTCTATAGGTGTTTTCCGAATCCTTGGAAAGGCAGGTGATATAGGAATAATGATATTTTTCCAAAAAGATATCATAAAATTGTCCCAAGAAGAGAATTTTGAATTCATATTAAAATATTTCTGAACATGAGCATTAACTTGCTCAATAATACTTCTTTCCAAAATCCCAAGAACAACCGATAAATTCGATGAGTTGCATCTAAATATGCGCTTGTTTCTTTCCCACCAAATGGCCCATATGACTGAAGAGGGAATTATAAACCACAAACAAGCAAATAGAGAAGATGAATACAAAATTGGCCAAGATTGAAACATGTCCCATAAAGATAAAGGTAAAGGGAATGAAAGAGATAACTTTTGGAGGACAAAATGCCAACAACTACTCGCAAACTCACAATGAAGAAAAAGATGACTGACATCTTCAAGAACTTTACCACATAAGACACAAGAAAAGGAGGCTGCAATATTAAATTTGACTAAACGATCACTAGTCAAAATTCTATTTTGCAACGTGAGCTAGGAAAAAACACCAGCTTTAGGTAATACTAAATTATTCCAATAGAACAAAAAGGCCCGATGAGGAACATTTTGATTGGCCATTTGTTGAACAACAAAATATCCTTTTTTATCAAAGTAGTTTCCCGATTTAGAAGGGCACCAAATAAGTTGATCTTTGATGTTAGAAAGGAAAGCCACTTGGTCTTGCAAAACAGATTTAAAATTTTGAATTTCCTGCAAGGACAATGGTAGAGTAGAGGGATCCTTCCATGAGACCTTGTGAGAAAACAGGTCAACACTATCTACATAATCAACTAATCTAACTCCCCATGATTGAGAAAGAACAACTGAAACAGAAGCAAGAGAATCATGCTGCGAAAGAGGGGGAAATCCATTCCAGGAGTCTTTCTAAAAAATAATATCCTCCCTCGAATGGACTTGCTAGGAGAGAAAATTAGAGACCACTTCCCTACATGGGATCATAAAGTTCCAAATAGCAGACCCATGTGGAGGATTAGAAATTGTGAAGATCCTAGCAGGATTCTGGGAATCCAAATACTTAGCCTGCATAATTTGGCACCACAAAGATTGGGGCTTAGTATACATAGACCAAACTAGTTTGCCCCCAAAAGCCCTATTTCTTTTAGATAAGTCCTGAATCCTAGCACCACCAACTTTCTTGGAAAGAGACATCTTGGTCAAAGAAATTAGTGGAATCTTTTTATCTTCTGTCATGTTATTTTTCCAAAGAAAAGATCGAATAATCTTTTCAATTTGGGAGATGACTGATTTGGGAGCTTGAAGAAATGAGATATAGTAATTGGGAATGGCATATAGGACCGTTTTAATGAGAAGTATCCTACCTGAAAGAGACAACCACTTAGCCTTCCAAGCAGAAATACGAGATTTAAGTCTCTCAATAACCGAATTCCAAAAAGAAGACTTAGCAGATCCCATAAAGAAAGGAATCCCCAAATAGGTAGAAGGAAGAGAGTCTACTGGGAAACCTAAGATATTCACAAGTCTATCAGCAACCAACTGAGGAGTATTAAAAATGAAGATCTTGGATTTATGGGGGCTAATCTGTTGGCCAGATCCAGCAGTATAAGTATCTAGAATAAATTTAATATGAGTAGCCACTTGAATAGAAGATGACCCAAATAAAAGTGTATCATCGGCAAAAAGGTTATGAGTGACTGAAATATCAGAGTTAGGAATTAATACCCCTTGCCAAAAGCTCAGATCCCTTTTCTTAATAACCAATCGACCAAAAGCTTCTACCATAATGATAAATAAGAAAGGAGATAAAGGATCTCCTTGTCTAACACCCTGGGTTGAAGAAAAGTATCCAGAGGGAGCTCCATTAATGATGACAGAAAATGAAGCAGTAGAAATACAACTCTTGATCCATTTACACTAGCTTTCAAAGAAACCAAATTTTCTCAAAACTTTGAGCAAAAAAGCCCAGCAAACTTTATCATAAGCCTTCATCATATCAAGTTTGACCACAAAAGTTGGGATATTGGATGAATCTATGGAATGTAAAGTTTCATGAGAAAAAATTGCTCCCTCATGAGTTTCTCAACCCAGAACAAAACCTCCTTGTTGAGGAGAGATGATATGAGGAAGGAGAATTGTAAGTCTTAAATTAATATCCTTGGTGAAGATTTTGTAAATAGAGTTGCACAAAGAAATGGGTCTAAATTTAGCAAAAGTTTGGGGATTCTTAGATTTCGGGATAAGGGCAATATAAGTGATGTTAAAAATTTTAAGGATATACCCACCCCTCCTAGACTCTTCCAAAGCCATTAATAAGTCAAAACTAATAAAATCCCAACATTTCTAAAAGAACAAGATAGTAAACCCATCAGGACCTGGAGCTTTGTCAGGGGCCATGGAAAAAACAATGGAATGAAGCTCATCTGAAGAAAAAGGCCTCATAAGAAAGTCATTATCCTTATGAGAAACAAGGGAGGGGATTGAATCTAAAAGCAAATCCACATGATGATCCATAGAGGTAGAAGAAAAAGAAGGAGATAACAATTCCTTAAAAAAAGACACCCCCTCCTCCCTAATCTGCTGATCTGAATTAAGGACATAACCAGACTTAGAATCCCTAATACTAAAGATTGTAGAAGCATCTCTTTTAAGCTTGGCTGTAGCTTGAAAGAAGGTAGTATTCCTGTCACCTTCTTTAAGCCAAACCTCACGAGACTTTTGCTGCCAATAGATTTCAACCCGAGAGCAAAGGATCTCCCAGTAAGCTTGCAATTTCTTTTGAGCATCATTAGTGGAGGAATTAGTGCCATGTCTAATAATATCCTCATTAGCAACCTTCAATTCATTGGCAACTGCCTCTTTTTCATGAAAAATATTCTTAAAGACCAATTTATTCCAAGCCATAATTTGAGATTTTACAAATTTTAGTTTGGAATAAAATTGAAACATATTAGTACCTTTTTAAAACGGAGCACTTATCCACCATTGCTTTAATAAAGAGAGAAAATGAGGATGAGTGAACCACATTTTCTCAAACTTAAAAGAAGGTCTAACAGAGGGAATATGATCCAATTTATCAAAATTGAGCAAAATTGGGAAATGCTCAGAATCTGAGGAGGTAAGAATCTCAGAAGAAAAGGAAAAGTTGCTCAAACATAGGTTTAGGCAAATAAGAAATCTGTCAAGGCGAGAGGCAATATGGCATTTGGATCTCCTATTAGTCCAAGTAAAAGAACCATTAGAAGGGAAAATATCGAATAACGCACTGTTTTGTACAAAGGAAGAAAAGTCATCAATAACCTTTTGAGCTGTAGGATTACCCCCTCTTTTTTCATTCGAGGAAAGGAGAGCATTAAAATCACCCCCAAGAACAATAAAAAAATCATCATATCGTAAAACAATTCAGATAAGGAATCCCATAAGTCAGTTTTATCTGAAGGAGAAGTCAGACCGTAAATATTAAACAGAACAAAAGAGACTTCAAACCAGTCAACCTTTAACAACTACCAATGAGAAGCAAAAGATAACATCTCAACTTTGATTGATTTAGGATTCCATAAAGTTATAAGACCACCAGAAGCACCCAAAGAAGGAACATGAACAACTTTCCAAAGGGACCATTTGGAAATTATGTTATCAAAAGAATCTCGAGAAAGTTTAGACTCTTGCAATAAGATGATATCCACTTTTGAAGAATCAAGAAATTTCTTGATCCTTCCCCTTTTGTCAGGGGCATTTAAGCCCCTGACATTCCAAGATAAAATCCTCATTTATCATAAGGAGAGCAACATGCCCTCCTTGTTTTGACTTGGGAAAGAAATTTCTCTACAATAGTGGATTGAATACCAACCGCAATCTCCTCCTTGATTTTAGCCAATTTTGGTTTTTGACCCCTCTTCTTAGGAGTTTTAACAATAGGGGGGGAAACAGAAGGAGATGGCTCCAAGGCTAACTTCTGAGAGAAATCAAATCCATACACATTAGGAACAATTGAAGAAGGACTATCAATAAGATTCGCATCCACACCTTCAACTGAATTCGGTTGAGAAGAGGAAACATGACAACCATCATGGACAGGCCCTGGAGAGGTAGATGTAGAAGAAAAAGAAAATTCAGGAAATTCCTTTGCAACAATCTCATCAAATAGATCAAAAGAAACTGAAAATAAAATATCTAAAGCAATAAGCTGAATCTTCTCTTCAGAAATGGAAAGAGGAGAAGGACCTTGGAATGGGCAAAAAAGAATCACTATCAAAAATCAAACTATGAACAATTTTGGTATCATCCGCTAGACCCACAAAAGAAGAACAAGGAGAAGAATTAATAGAGCAATGATTTGTGCAACCATTCAAAGGTAACAACAATTTTGGAAATGGAACCGAAGGACAAGGAATTTGAAAAAAATTCGCAGAGGAGAACAGAAAAGGTTCAAAACAAAATTCAGAAGACCAATAATCCTTGAAAGGACTAGGAAGAAACTTAACCGAGTGTGAAGAAATAGAACAAAACCGACGAATGGCAGACAGAACAAAGAAGAACATGGTCAGAGAGCAAAGAAACGTAAAATACATCAGAGGCACATCACATACTGTATATCTAGAAAAAGGAACAAGAGATGTAACAAAAAGAGGTAAAGGAGCAGAATCCTTAACATTATGATCCTTTAAAGACTGACGATCCTTACTTTTAAAAAGGGAACATTGGTGAAAATCAGATGAAAAATATGAACAAACTTGTAAAGGTGCATCAGAATCACCACAACATTGAGTGGTGAAATGGCCAAGTAACGAAGCACAAGAATGAATAGTGATAAAATCTTGAATCACCACAGGCTGAATCCACGCACCATATTTGGAGCAAATAGTAATCTCAGAGGGAATGGGTTTAGATAGATTTAATAACAAACAAACCCTAACCGGAAGATGGGGTCATTCGAAAGGAACTAAATCATGCTTAATAAAGATGCCCAATTTGTTTGCCAGGATTTCAACCATATACATATCACGATACTCCAAAGGACCTGGGAAAGTTACCCAGAAGGGCATAAAATGTGGCTTCACTGATTGAATATCAAAATGAGGAGACCAAGCATAGGTAAAAATTCCTATCCCAAAACAAAACCACCCTTTAAATCTATGCACACAATCCCTATACTTTTCAGAATAAAAAATCATAGTGAAATATAGAGAATCTTTATCAAACAGAAATAAATCCCTCATACCATCCCAATTAGACTTTGCCCATGTTAACAATTTACCAAAAGAAACTGGAGAAAGAAGCTTACCAATGAGGGCAATAGAATGCAATAACTTCACAGAGTCTTGAATCATGTAATCGGGGAATATAACCTTATACTACATAGAAGAATGTGGATTACCCCTTATCGAATTGGAAAATGCAGAGGGAGAGTTATGGGGAAGTGGATTTGGATGGAAGGGAGCTTGTTTAGCAGCATGAATGTCATTCAGGGAAGAAAGGAAGTGAGGGTTTGAAACCAAAGTGTTATTTGGCCAGGTGACATAAGATGGGAGGGAAGGATTACAATCCTGGGAGGGAGATCCAGAAGAAGCTAATGGGGAAAAACCATCAGAATGTGGGGAGCCATCACAAATGTTGAATGGCAGTTGAGGCGAAACATATCTATGCTTCCTAGGTTTTTTAGAACCAAAAAAGGAATGAAAATGCTTAAAAGGAGTCTTTGGGTGATCAACAGGATGAGAACCCAGAATGCCCTGAAATATTAATGCCTTGGGAATAGAAGATTTATAATAAGAATGCGAAGGTTTTGGAACAGAATTAACTATAAATTTGTGAAAATATGATGAAGCTGGCAAGAATTTGTCATAAGCCAAGTCATGCCAGCGACCATCCTTGACAACCCATTGAGGAGAATGATCAGAAGTTTGTAACTGAACCAAATCATGGTCGTCAAATGGCACATCTGCCCATCGCATCTACTTGTGAGGAAGGACCGGTGCCATTGTTTCCTAAAAATCATCAATCCTAGCACCATGCACTTGCTGTTCAGAAAAATCATCATATGATACTGCTTTTTCCTCTTTCCGTCTATCACATGATTCTGCTTTTTCTTTTTTCTGTTTATCTCTGCATGCCGCATTCTGAAACTAGAAGAACACGTTTTTTCCTTCCACAGGTCCATGATGTTGCAGCTCTGCAGTAATGTGGTTTATTTCCTCCAGAGATGGATTTCTTGTTCCGCTCGTGAATTTGGAGTTCAATACACTCTTTTGGATTTCAGTTGGTTTCCATCTACTGAAATCACTCCTCACGATTGCGTTGTCCAAGATCGAGCACATGCAAGAGCAGCAGCCCCCTCATGCAGGTCGCAGCTTGTCAAACAATGTCTCTATTTGCTACTTCATGCTTGAAAAATTGTCACGAACCA